>NC_139723.1:82242280-82459715 GCF_964211835.1 Anser anser | reverse complement strand
CTTTCTTTCTTTCTTTCTTTCTTTCTTTCTTTCTTTCTTTCTTTCTTTCTTCCTTCCTTCCTTCCTTCCTTCCTTCCTTCCTTCCTTCCTTCCTTCCTTCCTTCCTTCCTTCCTCCGTCCCTCCCTCCCTCTTTCTTTCTTTCTTTCTTTCTTTCTTTCTTTCTTTCTTTCTTTCTTTCTTTCTTCCTTCCTTCCTTCCTTCCTTCCTTCCTTCCTTCCTTCCTTCCTTCCTTCCTTCCTACCTTCCTTCCTTCCTTCCTTCCTTCCTTCCTCCCTCCCTCCCTCCCTCCCTCTCTTTCTTTCTTCCTTTCTTCCTTTCTTCCTTTCTTCCTTTCTTCCTTTCTTCCTTTCTTTCTTTTTCTTTCTTTCTTTCTTTCTTTCTTTCTTTCTTTCTTTCTTTCTTTCTTTCTTTCTTTCTTTCTTTCTTTCTTTCTTTCTTTCTTTCTTTCTTTCTTTCTTTCTTCCTTCCTTCCTTCCTTCCTTCCTTCCTTCCTTCCTTCCTTCCTTCCTTCCTTCCTTCCTCCCTCCCTCCCTCCCTCCCTCCCTCCCTCCCTCCCCTCCCTCCCTCCCTCCCTCTCTTTCTTTCTTTCTTTCTTTCTTTCTTTCTTTCTTTCTTTCTTTCTTTCTTTCTTTCTTTCTTTCTTTCTTTCTTTCTTTCTTTCTCTTTTCTTTCCCTTCTCTACCCTCCCCCCCTTAAACACCTCTCTCTCTCTCTCTCCCTTTCTCCCATTCTCTCTCTCTTTTGCTTCTCTTATTCTCTGTTTACAAATAAATGGATCAAGGAGAAGCATCCCACAGAGATAATCTGTAATAGATAAAAGGAGCACAAACCTCGGGGAAGGACTGGGGGTTCTCTTACACATGCTGAATTAAAGGCCAGTCAAAAAATGGTGCTTAATGGCCTATGGTGCAAGTTACACTCGTATTTTTATTTGCTTTTGACAAAATATAAAACTAAAGACATGAAGGCTGTAGGGTGAATACTGTTCTTGACTAAGGAGGTGTAAATCCATTGATTTCCGATCCATTTCTCCTGCTTCAGACCATTATAATTAAGAGCAGAAGAGAATCGTGGAGATTTATATTTAGGAGGGAGGTGGTGTTTTTTAGCACTTAGAGTCTGAGGGGGAGATTTCCCAAGGCAATGGGAGACAGTAGGCATTAAGCTTTCACTGACCTTGACTGGAATTTGGGTATTTAGCCACTCTTTCTGCATTCGAACCTCCCCTTTCCCCCAGGATGATTGATGGCTGGCTGGATAACTGACTTTGTGCCTGACTTTTTGACTCTGCTGCAGCATTGTTTTATGACCTTCAGCAAGTCACTGCACCTCTGCAACCCACATTTTCTGTTCTGTGAAATGAAGGGTGTCACACTGTGGGCCTGCACCACTCCAGACGTGTGCTAGTGAACAGTAGTTGTTACTGATCATCCCACTGGCTTCTGTGGGCCACAACTCACTACAGCCACCTCATGTGCCCAGGCATGGGCAGGTGTCCAATCTGCCTGGCTGTCTCCTTGGTGCTGCCAGGCTTGGTTATTTCCAGGTTGGTAGAATTGCTCCAGGTCTTTCATCTTATAACATCTTAAAAACATGAGATACACGTTCATTATTATTATTATTTAAGTATACAGTGCTCCAGACCATGAATGTTTTATTCTAATTGGGGTGTGCATTTACAGCTGAGATATTTGCAAGCCTCCTCTGGTAAGCCTGAAGGAAACTTAGAGGCTGCAGTGAGCCTCCTTCAAAGAGTTAATTTTGCAGGCAATATGGTTTGCAAGAGGTTTATTTTATTTATTTATTTTTTTTTTTCAGGCAGGATATTTTCTCTCCCGCCTCCTTCTTTCCTCCCCCATCACCCTCCCTTTTCTTTTCTCCAACCCTGATTCATATGGAGCTGAGAAAAGAGACAGCTGGGAAGGATTTGAACAGAGAAGTAGGATATGTATCTGAAAGTAATTTGAATAGTTTGTGAACCATGGTGTCCATTGGTTTGTAACACCTGGCTGTGTCAACTGTGTCAGGTTATGTCATGTTGTGGAGCTCAGTTTGACTGATGTGGCTGGATGGGACGAGGCTCAAACTGACATTGCAACAACCCAGGAAAACCGAAGAGGCAATTTTCTGTGAGCACGCCTGAAAAACTAGGAACTCTTTTTGAATCCAAACCAGCAAAACTCCTGCCTTAGCCTGAGCTAAAGGGAAGCAGCAGTTCAATGGCTGCCTCTATGCACTCGTAAAGGGGCGCAGAGGACATTGCCAGGTACTCTTACTGATGCAGAGCTTTGTTTTAACCCCTGGTCAGCCCCATGGTCCTCCCTAAGAAGGTCCTGGGGATAGGCCTCACAGCCTTGTCCCAAGTTAAATTCAGAGCAGCTCCCTCATTTCTGGTTGTTGATGTATTTTTTCCCTTAGCCTCTGTCAGATGATTTTAGAGGGAATTGCACTTCTGTACAGAAGCAAAGTGTTTGTCCTAGTAGACAGCACCTAAAAATAAGTAAGTAAATGCGGAGTCGTCTATTCCATGTAGCAAACCCAGTTTTCACAAGGAACTACATTTCTAAACAAAAGGAACACTTAATACCTTTTATTGACACTGGGGTAACATCCAGTAGCCCACATCATGGCATAAAAGGTTTAAACCTGATTTGAAGCCACTACTGTGTTCCTCTCTGTGGGAATTGAAGAGTTTACTGGTCTTCACTCAGGTTCAGTAGAGTTTGTTGGAAAGACTGTTTCTTGTCAAAGACAAGACAGAGTGCTTTAAACATGTAATTTCCTGTTTTGCCGTTATATAAAGGGTGTTGAAAAGGGTGATGATAAAGAGTTGGACAAAGCCCCCTCTGCATGATGATGTCTTCATTTCCCCACCTGCAAGAAGCCAAATGAATAGTACCACCAGGTTAACAGAGAAAATTTTCAGATTCAGACTGTTTGCTAGCAAGCCTGACTCCTCTAGTTTCAGTGAAATTATCCCTCTACAGCAAAGTGGTATGTAATTCAAACACACCTCCAAAGAAAGCACAGAACTGATGAGCAGTAAATACCTCATAATAAAAAACTGCCATATATTCCTGCAAAACAGACTGCAGAATGGGCTGTCACTCATTTCCTCTTTAGATATACAACATACCTGGAAATGCACAAGCAAGAAAGGAATAGAGCATACCTTAGCTATTTATAGTTGCTTTTAAACCCCCTGGTCATTAAAGCATTGAAAGAAAGGGAGGGAATAATAGGAAAATATTTTTGCAATGCAAACTTATATTGTAAATATGCTTTTTCGAAAAGCAAAATATATATTTTTTCCTTTTTGTATTACTGTTAATGCTGATTTTAAATCTGACCCTTTCAGAAACACAGCACTTCTCAGAGTAAGACCTTTTAGAGTTAAATAACTCATGTAAAATCAATATATCTACAATTTTAAACATATAATTTGATGTGTATATTTGATATGCATATATTTAATATACATATATTTACCATTTGAGTTATGTTTTTTTTATAAGAAAGGAATGTTTTCTTTTGTTAGTGTCTGTTGCCCATGCAGAGTATCCAAAGATAAAGATTTTAGCATCTGTAGGTAGACCTGATTCCATTATCATGTGCCCTTCAGTTCTGAGTCAATCTCCCTGATAATATCTCTAAAGCTGCCAGTTCCTGTTGGTGAGGCAAAGCAAAGATTCAGGCAAACTGTGGATGGAGACAAATGATGAAGAAACATTATGAAGATGTTTTCTCTTGCCAGGATATGGCTCTGATTGAGCAAATTGCTTAAGCATGTGCTTAACTTCAAATACATCAGATATCTTTTTACATTTAACTATGCACCAGCTTAAAGTTAAGCATGTTTTCAAGCGTCTTCATGAAAGTTACATGAAAGAGGAGGAACAGCACTGATGTCTAGTTGAGACAGACATTCCTAATGAGCCATTAGATCTCAACTAGCACTGGGAACTTTTTCCTTCCTGTGAAGCTTAAGGATTTATGTGAAGATTTTTTTTTTTTTCTTAGTAATTAATTCGGACCCCAACAGCGTGAAGATGGAAAGAAAAGGACCCTATTAAGACTTGATATTAAGTTAATAGCAGGTGACAGTGACTTCATCAAAAGCCCTGTGCAAAACATCAAGTAGATGGAAATTTCAGTTCTGGTACATTACTCAGCTGAGTATCATCAGACCTGCTTATCAGGGTCACAAAGATTATTTGTACATTATAAAAAGGAACTGTCCATCAAAATCAGTTAAAAAAAAATGCTGCTTTCCATTTCAGATTCATACTATCAGACCCAACTATGGAATGACAAACCAAACCAGGGGATGTTTTCTTAATCCCACTAATGAAACTAACCTTCCTTTCAGGGTTCACATCCATTAGAGGATGTCTCTTGCATAAGGGTTCAGATTCTGAACACTGAGCATCTCACCGGCTTGTGTACACTTGCAGTAAAGGGAAAATGAGCAGCTGGGAAAAAGCCTTGCCAAGTATTTTAAGAAGAAATGTAAAGGGCTCAAGCAGGTATCTAAAAAGGAAAGGAAATTTGCCTTTGCTCTGACTTATGCAGCCTTTGGGAGTGACTGCTAAAGACAGTGACTTAGAAATAAATGTTCTGGTTTATTTTAATTCTTAAAGTTAATTCTTTTTGCTGTTATAGTTAAATTAAAACAAACAAACAAACAAACAAACAAAAAACCACTTCATAGTTACATTAAACTTATAATAGCTATATACATAGTTATATATATACATATGTAAGAGAACTCCTTAATTTGTCAGTCATAACTGACAATAATTTAGGGCCCACATTTGATAATCTCAAGCTACTTTGCAAACATAGTTGTTCTGCAGTCAGTCCTCATTGCTTTACTCAACCTGGCAGTTGACGGTGCTCTGCTGCTGCCCTGCCTGGGTTGTACACCTCAGTGCCTCTTCTAGGCAAGACAAAAGTGACCTTGAGGAGTTTGGCTTTGCCTTGGTATATGCTGAGCACGCTGTCCCTGGCAAACCTGGATTTCAGGGTGTTCCTCCCCCCTTTCTTTTTTTCCTGTGCTACTCACTTACTGTTACCTCACAGTGTTCTGACCTTCCCTTATATTTTTTGGTCTCAGAAATGATCCAGAATTTTTAAGAGTATGAATTCTTGAAAAAGCATGTTTTTGTGTGTCTGTGTGTCTTATTTGTGTGTCTGTGTTTACTCACCCCACAAGGTCCTGTACACATAGTCATCTATATAGAGTCATAGTACATAGAGTCCTGGATATCACCATAGAAGCATTGTCTTGCTAAGTGTCATTTTTGATACCTTCTGCTGATTCTTGCAAATTGATTATTGTTGAAAGACACTGGGCTCAACGGACTTCTGGCCTGATATCTGCTAAGGCTGCCCTTGTGTTCTGACCCCTGTGCGTACCATACTTCAAAGTGAACACAGAAAATGTTGTAGGGCTCTTTTAAATATGGCATATCTCTATCTCTATCTTGCTTCTGCCCTTCTGTGTCACACAGAAGCCAATAGGACAGTTCTGATTAATACAGTAATTATGTGGTTATTAAAAACAGTAATCATCCAGGAATTATCCAGTGCTGTAAAAATCCCATAGACAGAAAATATATGAACATTTTTAAATTGAGCATTACAATTGTCTGCATATGCAAGAAGCAAAATGACACATAAAGAATTTTTAAGATCTCAAGGAAGTGCTCTGAACATGTTAAAAGAAAATGGTCTCCTCAATCAGGATGGAAGTGAGCATTGTGTAAGGAGCCAGATCCTGATTCGTCCTCTTGAAGGATGTTAGTGACTAAACAGTAGCTATTAATGAAGAGCAAAAATTTATAGCACATGTGTTGGATAGACTTGCACAAAATTAGGGCCATCTGAGGAGTTTATTCATCCCTACATAGCTCCTTCATTTCCAATTTCTGAGCCTGTTTTAATTTGTTATCAAAGTAATCTCTCGCTCCAGCTGGAGTCAGCAGTGTGTTTTGTTGTCTATGGGCCTGGCAGACTGTTCACTTTGAATAGGATTCTGTAAAGATTACCTGTTCTGCATCTGTGATGGTTTTCCAGGTGCCAGGAGGTACTGTTTTCAGATGAGAAACAGTGACAGGAATATGCAGACAATGCGGTTCTGCAGCTTTTCAGATCTGCATGGGTTTCATCAGCAACAAGCAACAGACAAAGGGAAAAGAGAAACAACCACGGCAAGTTAAGAAATGTAACAATGCAGCAAAATAATCTAGTTCTTCCTGAACAACACAGTAATGTTAACTCAGCCATTTCTCAAATAGGCTGAATTCTGAAAGGAGCTACATGGTCTCTATTGCCACATATTTAAATATGTATGAATTTCACACACTTCTACATAATTACAGATATTTACATGCATGAAATACCTGTGCAAAACAACCTGTTTACCAGTTAATTTTGAATTTAATTTACATCTAGCACAACTCCAATTATAGATGAATGGAGTGAAAATCTACAAGGAGCTTCAAAATAGAGAAAATAAAACAAAACAAAAGGAAAACAACAACAACAACAAACCACCATATATGAACTAACACAGGTTTGACCCCAAAAGCTATATTGTGAAGGACCTCAAACCAAAGATTGTTGTCACCTCCCAGCTGGGTGAGAGGATGATTCCCAGCCCTCAAGGGAGGAAAGATGTCTGGAACAGATTGGCCGTGACCTGGTCTGCATTTGGAAGCGGAGAAGCTCTGTTTTGCTGGAAATAGAGATTATCTTCATGATGCCCAGTGACGTTTCCTGAGGAGAGGCTGCAGAAGCTCAACATGGACACAACAGCTGGGTGAAGGACTGCAGCATGTGGAGGTGGTTGGGCCAGTTCAGGGGTTGAGGCAAAGGAAGACAAGCTCTGGAGCCACTGGGCTTGGGAGCTGCTGCAGAGGGTTTAACAGGAAGAAAACCAATCTGAGGCAGGAGCTTTAGAAAAGTAGTTTGACAAAACAATTGGATAAACTGAACCAGGAGATCCAGACAGACTAGTTCTGAATATCCCAAACAGTTGTAGGAGCTCAGTTTTCATTCAATTCACCATGTGTACTAATATCACTAGAAACACAGATCTAGTTTGGACCTGTGGGAGACAGCAAGACTGACCAGCTGGTGACTATATGCACTTTGTTTTTAGTCCAGAGAGCATTACTGCTTCTGTCTTAAAGGTGCTGATCTAACCTAACACCTGAAAGCTGTTGCAATTGCACATGCACTATTCCTCAGTCTCTAATTGAACAATAACAGGTTCTGAAGGAATTTAGGCCCTACTGGGAAGAGTGTCACAGGAAAATCTTCCTGTACATTATCAGGGTAAGTCCAAAAAATAAACTTTGTACACCACAGTTTAACTGCTGCGTAATAAACCGAGTCTCAAAGCTGGCCATCTTGGTTGTTCTGCATTTCATTTCCAAACCCTATTCAAACCATGACAGATCTGGGTACTGATGAAGGAGAAACATGTGGAGCAAATGGGATAATTGACATAGTTGAAATGAGTACATGTGGTCAGCTGTTCCCATAACGCTAGGAAGTCATGCTGCTTTTATCTTTGGATTGCTCTCTGGCCAATTGTTTTCCAAAATCCATAAGGCAAGAATTATGCCTACTCTGAAGATTGTATCGCTGTTCATAAAATAGGTTATTCCAGAAACTGCTAAGATGGGATAATGGCTGGCAGGGCCACAGGCTTTTAATAAGAATAAAAAATCTTCTGTAGTATATCATTTGATATGAGTGCTTGAAGAAGCCACATATAATGAGTACTGAGAATGCAATAATACTTTTATAATGGTGAATGTAGTGTTTGAGGACTCTTTATATACTTGTGATAAATGGAAGGGAAGAATAACTTGCAAATGGAAGAACCAAGACTGAGTTTCCAAGTCTGTTCTTAGGTCTGAAGATAAAGGTCAGAAGATAGAGCAGCTATCACCTGGTATGCACCATGAACATAGTTTTTCTGTGTAAAGGTCTGTGGTATCAACTCTCAGACACCTCCTCAAGGGATTATTTCTTCTGTTGCTTTCTCTTTTTTTCTTTTTTTCTTTTTTTTTTTTTCCTAACCTATCATTTCAGCCAACGTGGTTTTTCAAGGGGAGAGCAGCACAACTGGCATTCAAACTCTTCTTACCTCTCTCATCGCTCATTCTGTGTTGTTTTTAGCCGATCTTCATTCCCGAACCTCATCTCTGTGACAACACCAGAGGGATCTGTCCTCCACTCTCTCCTCCTCCCCCTCTAAATTCATTTTTTTTCTCTGCACTGAGAGATCACCCCACTTCTTCTCTCTCCTGCCCTGCGTCATCCCCCCCGCCCCCCCATCCCATCACCAGAACCAGCTCAGTTGTAAGTGTTCAGGACAGTGGTAAATCAGATAAATAACAGAAAAATAACTTCTAATACTAAGGACTACTGTCCTTCTACCTGGGTTCCCAATATTTTCAATATCTTCTTGAACGCCACAGTTTAAACAACACTTTAAATTTGTTCTAAACCATTTATTCCCTCCAGCTTGCCTGTAATATAGTTGATAGACACAGGATTGCTGTCTGCTGTCTCCCTGTACCAGAAAAAATTAAAGGGGGGGAGGGGGGGGGGGGGAGAGAATAAGAGGGGGAACAAGGATTTTACCTAGATTAACATTTATTGTTGTTATTATTCAGTCAAAATAAAATTCCCCATTTTGAAATTGGCCATGCTATGGAAACTCAGAAATCACTCATTTTAGAAGCACTGAAATGTTTAAATTTGATAAGATAAAGTGCTTCATTTCAATCAAAATCTGTTACATGACATAAGCTGTATTACATAAATTATTATAATATTTCATATTGCAATATGGAACTCTAAAGAAATGTAAATGAAATATGTAAACCAAAACAAAACAAAATGAAACATTTTGTTTCAGAACCTGCCTTTTGAGAATTGTGCCGGTATTTCATTTTCCCAGAACACTTCTGATTTCAATGCACTGTTTTTTTTCTGATAAGAAATAATTGTGTTGAAAATGTTTTGCCCAGCTCCTGTCTGCAGTATAAAGTCACCAAGATAATCCATACACTTGTTGGCAGTTATATTGGAAGTAGTAAGAAATGACCAGGCATTGAGGCTGAAGTGCTGTTACCACCAGAAATAATTTTTCCAGGTTAAATTTGAGACACTTTAAGAGGATAGTATGGCAGAAGTTGGCACTATTTTCATCCATACTGTGCAAGTTATGTAGTTTGATAGAAGACTTCAATTTCCAAGGCTGTCATTTCAGCACCATTCATGAGTATCAGATTCATTAAAGTATTTTAACAGGTACCACAACTGTCTCTGAACACAATCCAATGAAGAGCAGAAAAGACATGCTTTGGTGAGTTCGGCCAGGCATCATGATATGTTGGTAGCATATTTAGTCAGAAGCAGAAAATCGACTTCCTTCCCCTCGAAGTAAACACACACCACATACACTTGTGATTGTAGCAAATTAAAGTCCTAATAGTGCCTGCCGGGTGGGCTTGTGAACTTGTAACCTTGTTGTTTATTTATCCATCTCCTACGAATCTCAATTTCTATCCACTCTTTTATTTTCAGGGAGCTTTACTCATCTTCCTCCTTCCCACTCCTCTTGCTGGGAGGCATCATTTTTCCCACTCTCGGTGTACTTATTTTCTTATTTGGTTAGAAATAGTTTCTCTCCTTTTCTGTATGTAGTTGTGTATTTTTTTAACATGTAAAATTAATTGAATTTAGAAAGAACAACACTTTTTTTTTTTTTTTAACCCAACATGAACTGTATTCTGAAAACGAGTGGAAACACTAATCATCTCTTTCTTCCCCTTTCCCTTTGTTCAGAGAACTGAAAAGTTGGCTTGACTGTTAAACAGGGATATGTTCTTCTCAAAGTTTGGCCAAGAAGGAATAATTTTTGTTAGGTCTTCCAACAGAATGAACATTGCCACTACTCTAAACTGTCCAAAACCAGTAAATAGAACTAAATCTATAATAGTCTGTATTAATGAGATATGTTGCCTGATATTTTTGGCCATTTTTTTTTCCCAATAACTATGAATATTATGTTGGGCATCATTGTAAGATAATTAAAGCTGAACTTCATTTTTCATGGACTTAAGTTTTTAAATGAGAATAAGATCAACATGAACAAATAGACATCAACTCACTACAGTCTCAGAAGAACAAAAAACAAAACAAAACAAAACAAAACAAAAAACATTCACTATGACTGCAAGGAGACATTAACAAATGAGTGAACATATCTGATGTAAGGCCTGGATCTAGACTGATCTAGTAGCGCTAACTTCCTTTTGCTTCATGACACTTAAGATAAGGAAAGCAGTTACAACAAAGCCATTTGTGGATTTTTTATTTTTATTTTTTGCTATCTTCTATCAGTATCACAGTCTCCAGTACATATTCATTCAGTCAAAGAATGTGAAAAAATGTGTGTGGAAGTGGGACTTTATAGTATAAGAGGTGATATCAATACAAATAACAACATACATTCTTCCTCAAACTAGACAGGGAACCAGTCTGTGTAAGGACAAAGGAGCCTCTACCTTATGTGCCATGCTGAGGGGCTGTGAGACTTCACTGCAGCAGTATTGAATGCTCTGAAGCACCCTATCAGTAGGGAGGAAGCTTCCAGGACTGATAATGAATTGTTCTTTTTAATGGCATTGGCTTAAATCAAAGGCTGCAATGCTAACAGTGTTTTTTTTTTTTTCCGTGTGTGTGTGTGTGTGTGTGTGTGTGTGTGTGCGCGCCAGTCACTGGAGTACAATGCTCTTGATGCTCTTGTCTGAACTCCCCAGCAAAGGGTTAAATTGTAAGGTAGCTGTGCACAGGAGGATCCTTTGTGCCTAATGACTGTGTTTCATCTGTGGTTAAGGGCAAGGGTGGGGAGAGAAAACCTCAGTTCCTTTCCAATTTTATTATAAAACTAATTTTATTCTTACACCTGCTAGCTCTCCCCCCTACCAAGTCTCCACTCCCCAGGCAGAGAGCTAGCAGTGCTCATAAATGCCTCTTAAAATAAAAATTTCTGTTCCATTAAACATATGAAAAATATGTTGCATTGAATACAGTTGGTTTGGGAAATCTGTTTTTATCCATTCTAACCAATCGTCCATACGAACTGCAGCTGCCACTAGTGGCATGGAATCTATTTTCTACTGCAAGTTTTAGGAACTCTGATTTTCTTCCAGAACATGGAAACTCGAGATGTCCATCATGCTGCTCCTAGGTCAGAAGCAGCCAGACTGCAAATTCAGTCTGGCTTGGTAAGCCTCCTGTTTACTGGAAAATGGCTTTAGGTTGCCAAGACTGCAGGTCCTGGCCAACTTTTTAGAGTGATTATGGAAAATCACTACAAATTTGGGGACACAGTTGACAGAAGTTCTAGAACTGAAAGATCCTGGCAGTCCTGGAGATAACAACTTGTGATGTTTATGACCACATCTCTGGGTCAAGAATGGCAAAAGGAATTTTTGTAGTCAAATCTACAGTGACAAGGTATGTCTTTCTGTCTTATTCTAATCTTGCTTTAAATACACTTTTCTCTCTGTGATCTTATCATATACTTTCAACACTTTGGAAAGTAGGTGTAATATTAGTTTTCCTTCAGACTGGAAATAGTCCACAATTAAACAATCCAGGTTCTCCACAAATACAAAGCTGCCACAACATGCCAGTGTCAGTGAAATTGTCTTACTTTTTTTTTTTTTTTTTTCCCTTAGCAATGTTCTGTGTGGTTTAATATTTGCAAAGTGCTTCGGAGACAAAAACGAGGTCAAGGCTTCTGTAACAGATGTGTGCACTGTGCAACTCCAGTGCAAAGCTCAGGTTCCTGGTAAATTACCAATTCTAGTTCTGGGCAACATTTGACTAATCCTTCCAAACAGAGTGCAGCAGATTTGCTGTTTTGTCAGAACAGCACGGATCAACAGAGAACTAGTTACAGTGAATGTTTCTCAAACAGTCAGACTGAAGAGTGATATATTAGGCTCCAGTTTCCACTATTTTGAAATAATAATGAAATCGGAGTGTGGTGTAATGACCACAAGGACACCTGGGTTCTTTTAGGATCAGTAACTGCTACTCCTTTATTGATGACATAATTTCAACTCTGTCTTATTAATGACATAACTTCCACCCTATCTTACTGAGGACAGGCTCCCTTCTTATACCATTCGCTCTACAGCAGTACTTTTCCACTAACTATTCATTGGTCAACAACTTTACCTGGCAACAGCACCCAGCAACTTCCATGCCTTAACAGCTGGAGAACAGGCAACCCGAGACAGCAAGGTGTCTCCTGAATCACCCTTCTTTGTTCCTTTTAAACACTTTACGCTTCTCCTGGCCTAATCGTTAAGAGTCTGATGTTATCACCAACTATGGGGCTTGTCGACCCCCATGGCCACACTCCCACATGGGAGTGTCGGTACAATCTTATTCCAGTGATGACATTGAAAATGCTTTTTCCTTGAGAAAACATTTCTATTTTAATCAAGGTATTTCCATCATAAAAGAATTTCTGAGTTGCTGAGGATTTCTTAGGTCCCATTAATTAGTAAGGAATACAATGGTTCAAACCTATGGTCTAAAGTCACCAAACCACCCAGGTGAAAAACAATGAGAATAATCTTCGTGACTTTGTTCTTCTAAAGTTGAAAGTACTAATTTCAAATTTGTTCTCTTTTAAGACTCAATGCAAGAGTTTGTTGCTGGTTAGCCTTACTCTCTTACCTACTCACTTAGCCTTACTCTCCATAGGATGCTAGATGAACAGGGTGCTGGATTAGGTTAAGGTAGGGCTGAAAAAAATGTTGAAATTCCTTCAGCAAGGAATCCAGTCATTTACAAATCATTCATCAAATCCCATATGGACATTTTTATTACATCCCTGACAGTCTTCCCAAAGAAGCTGTGGCCAAGTCCATGTCTGCCTCCTCAACACTTTGACGCTCTCATCTGGCATTTCAGTAACCAGCAGCACTCTTTCATCAGTGCTGTTTTGACAAGTACATCTGCAAATGTGGAGAGAACTGGGGACTGTTCATCTTATTTTAGTTATGGGAGCCATAAACTACAGAATCCCCTCCCCAAAATGACCGTTTTTACAATTGTAGGCTTAAGAGCTTTTCTGTTCATAAATAAGAAATGATGCAATTTGAGACAGTTACAGCTGACATACTGCTGTATCAATCATCACATGCTTTGCTCTGCAAGAACTGGGTTTAGGGAAGAATCAAAGGAAGTTGGCCATTAACATCTTCAGAACAATCAAAAGTGAGGTGTTTGTATGAATAATATGCATCTAGTCTTTAGAACTCCTTGCTCAAGAGTATTATGGAAGCTATGATTTTTAAAGGTGTCAAAAAGTTCCTAGAAAAACTTTCCACAGAGTTTCTAGAAGAAAAATCCAGGAAGTATACTCGAGGAGGTATAACTATATGATTGCTGTATTTCTTTATTTTTTTGCCAGGCATCTCTAATTATCAAATATTACCTTGTTATCCTAACCTCGTATCCTCTGTCCCCTGATGCTGAGCTAGATGGAACCTTGTTCTGATCCGGAATGGCCACCTTTATGTTCATGCAATCTGAACGTATATATATGTAAAGTCATTGTATGTACTAATTTCTTACTCATGAAAAAAATCAAACCAGAGGCTCCAGAGAAGGATAAAACTAAAAAAAAAGTATTAATACATGCTAATACGATAAACACATTTGTTTTCACCCCATCTTGGTGTGCCACTCCTAACCATTTCTCCTAGAAGAATACTTTTAATGTCAGCCGCCTCCTCCAGGCTTGTGAAGCTGTCCTGATTTTAATTTCAAGCTTTCCATTGTGAGACCCAGAGCTGCAGCAACAGCAGCAAGACTTTATGGAAAACACCTGCGTGTTATTAAATGCCCCTGTAACTCTTACACAGGGCCAGGAAGGTGTTTCTTTGAGCTCCCTGAATAGCCCTGAGAAGTTACACAGAAGCTTGACCTCCTCTGAAATACTTTTCAGAGGCTGACTTCCATTCCTGCCTCCCTGCAAAGTCACCCACTTTCTCCTTGCACTGAGAGGTGCAGCAAAAATATGCTTTTAGCAGCAGTGGATTACACTGTCACCTGCACCCGCTCTGCTCCGTTGGCTGATGTCTTGCAAGGCAGAAGCCAAGGCCATTGCTTCCCCACCTGCTTGAGGGAGAAGGGGAATAGCAGAGAATAATGTCTCCTAACTCCTAATATCTCCTAACATCGATTCAAAGTCTGGGCCGTGCAAGGGTATGGCTAGTAGTTCCTTCTGGATACGAGTCTGAACAGGGATATAGTGTAACCACAGTCCAATGTGTAAGAGTAACAAGGCAATTCTGTTTTAAAAAGACAGTCATTCAGTTATCAGGGATTTAGTTGCATCCTTTTTTGGGGGGAAAACAAACAAACAAAACAAAACAAAACAAAACAAAACGCTGTAAGATGGAGTAGGATCTAAACCAGAGGGGCTTTTAGGGAAATTAAGAAACAAAACATCAACTTGAACTGAAAATGGCAACCATCCAGTAAGCAATTTTGGACCATCCCTTACAGTTCATTCTGACTATAGAAAGGTTGAAAACTCGCTATGGAAAATGCAGCTTTTTCTACTCTTTGCTAGAAGATTTTCCTCTCACAATATCTTGTCAAATATGCTTTCTGTTTCTGAAAAAGGGGTTAAAGTTTTCTGCTCTCCATTCAATCACAGAGGTTTATGAAATAGGGGAATCATAGGAAGGAAAGATGGGAGAGATCTATTAGGTTATTTTGTGCATCCCTTTGCCAAGGCAGGATTGCTCCCCGGAGTATATTCCAGAGTGCTTTGTCTAGTCCAGTTTTAAATGACTTAAGAAACTAGGCTTTCACCACTTCCCTTGGGAGACTGCTCTGCAGTCTAATAGTCCTCATTGCTAGGAAAGGTTTTTTTTCTTCTAACTGTCAGCCTTTTCTTTCCTTAAATTCATCCCATTTGTCCTAGTTATAGTCTCATTTAGTAGCTTAAAATTCCTTTTCCAGCTTAAAGTTTAAATTCTTCCAATGTTAGACAGTAGTAAGCATATTCCTTCCCTGTTTAGTTATATTAAAAAATCTCTTAAAGCTAGAAAACAATTGTGGAGATGGCAGGTGGCTTCTAATCTTCATGCAACTGTGCCTGGTGTGACTTTCAGAAATCTACTTCAGTTTTAACTTTATTCCCATTCAAACTTGTAGACTTTTCCCACTGATTTTAACTGAGGCAAGATGGGTAACGTAGGCTCAAATTTTGACATGAAGATGACATTGCTCAAAAGGCACAAGATATTTCCAGTATAAATCCAGATGGACCCTCAATTTCTTTCTTTCCTTTTCAGAACCAACCGATCACCACCACACCACCACCAAACAAATCAACAAATTAAAACCCAAGAAATAATTTTTTTTTTTTAATTTCCTTCTTATCATTTTATTTTCATGACAGAGCCTAAAAATAAAAAGAATAGTAAAAATAAAAATGCAATGTGTCATAAGAGTTTATGAATGTTTTTTAAAGAGTTTCAGAATTCACTGAGATCCTGAAACAGATGCTTGCATGGAAGGAGAAAATATTATCCTTATTAACCTTTCCTCTTGAAGAATGCTAGCAAAAAAGAAACCATGCAGGGAAAACTATTTTAAATATCCTTTAGGGTGAAATTCGTGCACCATGTAATTTCCTTTAAAGTTCTTTATTGGTGGTCTTTTACACAGAGGTGAATATTGTTTCAAGCCCTTGTCTACCAGGGGAAGTTACACCAGTTTAACCAAAATCAATTCAAAAACAGATACATTCAAAACTACACAAACCTTATGTTGACATTCATGGATTTCCCAATCTCAAGTTACCTTAAGCTGTCTTCAAACACTCCTTTAGACTGAAAATAAGAATGTCATAAAGTGTTTTGCACCACTTCTAATCTAAGCCTTAAGTTACATGTGTATGACTTGCCCCTATAGATATTGCCTTAGCTGGCAATTCTGAGAATAGGAAAGATTTCTTATCTCACCTCACCTGAAAGCAAATGTCATGCGTGGGTTTAATAAAAAGAAGCTTTATGAAAGATTTTATGACCAGAATCTTCACCCTCATCAGCATTTGTTTTTTGTCCTTTGTAAAAAAATGAGCAATGTATCCCATTTCAGGTTTACAGGAAGCTCTTGATTCTCATTTTGGTTAGTCTGTGTAATCCAAAGTAATTTTATATGCTTCAATCACATATATAGAGACTAAAAAACATTCTTAGGTCATTTATTCCTTAAACGAAACTAGTTTTTCCTAGTTTTCTTTTGGTTCCATTTTCTATGGAGTTGTGAAGGATTTATTCAAAATCATGTGATCCTTAAAATAATCATTATTCCCTATATTATGGGTAGTATTATATCCCATGCACTTTCACTTACAGGCATGTCTGTCAAAGGGACCATTTTTCAGCCTCACAGCTCCCATGGCTCTGTCACTTTCTTACTTACAGAGGCCCAAAATGGAAACTATTTTTCTTTTCATTATGAGCTGTCACTTTTTCATCTTGGCACTGCGATGATAGACTTCCATTCATCTTCTATATTACCTTTCCTGAAGCCTCTGACACAGACTGACACAATGCAAAATGCAAGAGATCTCAGAGCATACGTTGACAATTTCTGGGAAAGGCACTTTCTTGTCTTGGTTTGTTGTTTTAAATATATATTGAAAAATTCCAAGCTGTATGGTGCGTTGGAATGTTAGCAGGAGATTCTCTGTTTATTACGATCATTACAAAGAAATGCTCTGCCATACTGAATAAGAACTGCTGGTTATGGTATGGGATGGAATGTGATGTTGCCTTCGCCTTTCCTAAGGGTAAAGGGGAAAAAGATTACGGCAAATCAATGTTGACATCAGGGGATAAAAGGAAAACGGTCAGCAAGCCTTCATGTAGGGATGCACATTGTAACAACAAAGCCACCACCACCACATGGTGAGTCCAGTGGAAACACAAGGAAGTGCCTGCTTAAACTGCAGTGAAGAGACTGAGTTATTTTGAGAAAAGGAAATGATTTCAATCAACCTTGGAGCAGAAAAATCAGGCACCTATTCACATTCAGTGGCACTACATGAAATCTGAGGACAATCTTTCTCATCATTTAGGCTGCATTTCTCACCATGATTTCTGAGCAAATAGTATAAAAGACAATATAGGGGTTCACAGTAATTATGCTGTAAGGTACACATTCCTTCTGCATCGTTTCTGCATGACAGCCTTAAAATCCATCAAAAAAGAAAAAAAAAAGGAAAAAAAAAAACAAAACAGGATAAAGCAAATGTACAGGCCACAACAGGGTAGGAAAACATAGGTGCAACTTTCTATATCCCAGAGATCCTGGAAAACAAAATTATTTCACTAATAACCAGGACAAGTTAGCCAGACATGAAAACCATCAAAGTCAGAGATGAATGCAAATAACCACAAGCTACCCATCTCATTAGCTCTGTGGCATGGTATCTACCTTGGCGCATAATTCTTTTCTACCACATTAATGAAAAAATCATTACAAATACACTTGGAGAAGATCTTGTTGTGAGAAAAATCTCAATAATTTTCTTCATGCAGGATCTACTGTGAAGCTATTTTATTCGCGATTGCAATGGCGGGCGTCCTGCCAATTAGGAGCACATTATAGTAAACATATCATACATAGCCTTTTATTCCTTACTACCTGACACCTAATAACCTCCCCTGTTTCCTCATTGGCTGAGTACTACAGGTTCACAAGTTACTCAACACTTCTCTATACCATATATGCACAATTTTTATTTTTTTTTTGGATCAACCCTTTAATTTCTCCTTTTTACTTTTTTTTTCTTCTCCTTTCTTATGTTTTGAGAACTTGTGTTCTTTGTTTTACTGTTCTCTCACTGCTCATCCTGTTTTTCTCAAGATTCTACCTTATTTTAGAACAGTGAGGCCTTCTACTGTCCACTTATGTACTTAGCATTTCTTCTTGTTATGACTACATAACTACCTTTGAATACAGAAAATTAGTTCTCTACTGCAAAAACACAACTTAGCTTCTCACATTGTGGAACTTGTGTGACCTGTAGATCTCTGGGTAACTTTGAGTGGCTTTAAGCAGTCCATAGAAGTCAATGAAGATTATGCCCATAAAGATATATAAAACAGTTCCTAGTAGAATACTTGGAGCCAGATTCTCACACCATCTGCACAGCATGACTGTTGAGTTACTTTCTGGATTGGTAATGAAACTCTCTGTCTCCCTCAGAGTTAAAACCAAGCAGTGACCTGGGAGAGAGAGCATGCTGAGCCCAGTGCCTCTAGGTAATTCAGTCAAAGCTGTTCCTGGTTTGGTCTCTCTGACCTACACAGTTCTCTTTTGCATCCTCAGCCAGTTCCATGTGTTTTCTTGCTGCAGACTGGGGAACATAACACATAATGTCAGTTTCATGCTGTAAAAACACCACTATAACGGTCTGCAACAGTATTTCAGATACTTTAAACTTGAAATAAAACAGAAATATGCCAATTATACCTTACAGCTACGGGAGTACAGATGGTGTCCAGAGAAGACATGCAAATAGTGTGGACTTGGTCCTACATGTGGCAGGATGGATGCCTTCGCTCAGCGTAGATACCACTCGACCACTTGTAGTGGAAACCAGTAATCATGCTCAGGGGCATAAACATCCTGCAAAGTAGATGTAGCCTATGAAAAGATATATTTTCAGCTGGCTTAAACTGGCAAGATGTCTATACTTCTCCTGAAACTTTTCAAAACATCCAAAAGTAATAATCTAATATATACTTCTCTCAAGATAAAATCAAACATAGTTTTCTTAACAGATACTTAGCTAACTATTCTTAAAAATCTCCTGTG
Organism: Anser anser; assembly: GCF_964211835.1. Taxonomy (NCBI): domain Eukaryota; kingdom Metazoa; phylum Chordata; class Aves; order Anseriformes; family Anatidae; genus Anser; species Anser anser. The sequence goes on along the minus strand of NC_139723.1, from coordinate 82,440,757 downwards.
ATAAAAGCTCCACAACTTTACTAAGCAATCAACAGTAGTGCTTCAGTGTCTCTTCTATTAGGAAATTTAATCTTACTGAAACTTAAGCCCATTATTTCTAGTCCATGGATATAGAGAACAAAGCTTTTCTTTCTCCTTTGCAGCACCTTTTCTTGTACTGGTAGATTGTTATCATGTTCCCCTCAGTCATCCCTGTTTTTAAAGCCAAACAAAATCTAAATCTTTCAATCATTCCTCATAGATCGTGTTTTCTAGACCTTTGATCATTCTTGTTGCTATCCCTTGGACTCTCTCCAATTGTCTTACATATTTCTCAAAAATGGTATTTCAATACAGGACATAACAACACCAAGTAAAGTAGAATAATAACTTCCTGTGTCTTTCAAACTATATGGATATCTGATGATCTTGTTTTGCATTAATTCATGTGTTCATGATTCTGTTCAGTCATTCTTGGCTTAAGACCTCAAGAACATACGAATAATAAATGTGAAAAGGGATTCAACACAAGACTCAAACTGAAACTTTTCATTCATTAAATATTCTGATTAATTGCCGAGAATTTGCTGGGTTGTCAGACAAAATTATGTATACAAGCTCCTGTCTTTCGCACGTTTTCTCCCATGGCTAACAAGCTAATACCTTAGTTTGCCTGTTACCTTACTGCATAAATTACATGTTTATATTTAAAGTCTCTATAATTTATTACTGTATATTAACTACCATGTAAAAACCTATATTTTACATAGGACAGGGTTACAAATACATGACTGCATCTTGAAACTGAAAAGTAGAATAAAAGGAGGTGAATAGAGGACAAAGAGCAGCAGCTGTGAACTCCAGCACTATTAGCAATTTCATTGAATATTCTACATGTGAATGAAGAAGTGTAAGCTACCTCTCAGAAAGAACTAGAGAAATTTGAAGACTTTTTTGATCTTGGAAAGAACATAACTTTTGAAAGGGTTTGGTTTCACAGAAGAATTTTAAAACTTTGGAGAGAAAATTTGGATCTTCTGTAACAGAGCTGAGGCAAAAATGCATGAGTGGTTGGAATCATTTCAGTGAGTTCAATGAATTTCCGATGGGAGATCAGATTACAGAAGAAATCAAAGAGTGGAAAGTGAGACAAGAGTCCTAGAGCACTCTGACCTAAACTTAGGGAAAAAAAAAAAAAAAAGAAAAAGCCATTAAAATTTATTAAGTTAAAGAGAAAAGCAAGACAAAAATCAAGTTTTGGAGAGACAACGAGAAAATGACATAAAATGAAATGTATGAATATAAAAGAGTAAAAAAAAAAAATCTGCACAAGAGCCTGAAAAATGAGATAAGACTTTGTAATAACAGTCATAAAGGACTGCACAGAGCATGAGAGCAAAATGAGGAGTAAATTGAGTTTTGCTTTTTGGAAGGAACTGTTTTATCTATAAGGATCTAAAGTGTTTTGCTTAAGTCCCTAGACAAAGACTGAAAATACCTGAAAGGAAGGCAGTATGTCTGTTGTACAAAGAGCTCTTGGGAACTTAGAGGTTTGAACAGAAAATGAACTCCTCTTGCTTATATTAATTGTGGGTTAATATTGTTACTGAAGTTGTGGCAAAGGATTTTATAAAATATTGGTCACATTGAGTACAGATAAGTAGAATTTATATTTACTCTGGAGAATCATGTCTTCTGGGGTAATGGTACGTGAACTAGATGTGAGAGTTTAGCAGTATTTCATAAAGAAATATTTTTATTATCTTTGGAAACTAGAGTCTTAGTGGGAAGCACTGCACAGGTAGGAATGAAAGATGTATCTGGGACATAGAAAAACATCAAAAGATCAATTTGGTCTGGGAGCGCAGAAAAGTCAACAAAGCACACCTGCATCAAAGGCTCTGACATGAAGACAGCCTACTGACTGTAAGCAAAATAGGTCATTCAGGGCCACTAAGGGGTGTCCACATGAGCTCCAGTCTCGCTATTTGCCATCATATACAGATCTTCAGACTATCCTATAAGATGAGATGTTAGCTTATGTTGTTGTAGCTTATACTTTGAGCTTTCAAAAAGTTTGCCATAGGAAAAAGTTTCCTAGTTTTGCCCTTAAAACAAAACAAAACAAAATAAAACAAACAAACAAACAACAACAAAAAAAACCCTCTCATCTCTCAGTTAAATAATTAAGTATAGAAAAATAGGTAGATTGCATACTGACTTCCTGGAGACACAGAACATCTTTGGAAGACAGATGTGAACTTCTACTTTATCTTTTCTTATACAATTAACTTTTATTAGAGGTGATTAAATTTTGATTAAGTGTGAGTGCTGTACGGCTTCCTTGTATTGTTGCATCAACGCATGAACTGACAATTGTCTCCTGCTTTGATGTGTACCCTAAAAATCAATTAAAGCATGAAAAAGAAAAGGTAATACGTTATCACAAGAACTTCATTTCTGCGTGAACTGAAAAGTTGCCAAGTTTAAGAAATGATAAACTTAAAGTCAGCCTAAGTTTGGTCCTTGACTTTAAACAGACAAAGAACATGGCTTTTGTGTATTCATACGTTTTTTTTCCCATTACTCTGCATCTCTTTTTCTGACTGTCTTGACTGTCTTCTCCAATTAAGATTTTTCTGATTTGCTGAGATGTTACCCAGTGATTACTTCCCACCTTTGATTTCTGGAGTGTTTGAGAATTCCCAAATTTCCATAACCCAGTTTGTTCCCAGTACCAATTCAGGCATGTTCCCTACAGATCTGGTACTCTGATAATGCGTATCAAGAACCTGGAGGAGTTGTTTTCCAGCTTCTTTCCATCTGTCTGTTCAGGTTTTCTCTCCTGGGGGACAGGAAGAAAGGTGTCAAGGCATGGCCAGGGTATACCCTAAGTTATAAAAGGAAACACTTGTGTCATTCAGCCTGTCCTGTCCTTTATAGGAAACATACCTTCTCATCCGCTTACAAAAAATAAAGATATACAATGTCAACGACTGCTGAAAAATATGAGTGGCAGTTTTTAGCATGTCTATTGAGGTACCCAGAGTGTTTTATGATACACTTATATAGTCCCTATGGACTGAACCCAAAGCACTAATATATTTCTTTAGGCCACTGACCTGACATTGCAGGACAAAAGAAAATCACTTCTTCCCTACTTGACTTCATTAGTCTCAATGAATGATTATTGGCCTTGGTTTGATATCCAGTCATTTGTTCAAATATCCATAATTATTTTATTTTGTTCATGCATGGGCTGGACAAAAACTGGCTTGATATAACACAAAGGTCATGAGTCAGGTTCTGCACACATCTTTAAGGACAAATACATCTCTGCTATATATGGAAGGGACCAACATACCAAAGAAAAGTTTGGTAAGCAGAAGATAGCGACTCTTGTGGGCCATACATCTACACTGTTCAGTTAGTTCCTGCTTAATGGATTAAAAGTAAATTCTCCCATCTGTTTTTTTTTTTTTTTAAAGGGAATATCCATTTTTTTCTTACTTAGATTCCTTAATTAAATATGTAGGTAAACACACAAAAAAGTCAGAAAAGTTGGACACACATATATGCACATATATGTCTATATAATAATATATGAATATATAATTATTTTCGCATTAATCATCTCCAGAGTACCTCAGAGAAGAGTTATTTAGAAAGTTAAATGCTTATTAAAATTCATATTGTTGGAAATTACCCCCTCAAAGTGTCTTAATCTCTTGTGAGGTTAGAGTTTTTTGTGGTTTTGTGTTCTTGGATTCTTCTTTCTGGAAAGTAAGGCAATTCTGAAATTGTTTTGTTCTTTTCTGGGAGCTGAGATGCCTAGTGCTCTTTGTTTCTGGTTAGTGAAGATCCAAAACCCCAAAGAATCACTTTCTCATATATATTTTGACACTTCCATTACCAGAACCTTTATTTGAATTCAGCTTAAATCATTTTACATTACTTTGGTAGCACAGACAGGACACTGAAGCATGCTGGAAAAAGCAACCAGAGAACATTTTCTGAGCAAGTTCCCATGTTCATTGCTACTGAACATTTACAGGATGGTTTTTTCTCAGGAGAAGTTGAGGGAACATGCTACATGTTGACCAGACAGCACAAAACTAGAACACTTATTTCACAGGACTCAAAGTTTTAAAGATAATAAACTTAAGTCTGATCTAATTTTTGCTTGCAACTTGGGAATCCATCCTTTACAGAAGAAAATAGATAGCCTGGTGCAAATGCACCCCTCATAAACCTCATTCAGTTTTGTCCTGTGTTATGGATTAAGTGATACAACAGAAGACTGGATGTCTCATATTTTTGCAAAGAAAAGTGAAGTCTTTATCTCTCTTCTGTTAAAATTGTAAAGTGATTTTTTTGTTGTTTGTTTTGGTTTTGCTCTTGGTATGACTGCATACGTGGAGCTATACCAAGAGGAGAAGCACTGGTGTCAATGTACATTGTAATAGAAAAGCTTATTTCCCCTTCCTCTGTGATCACAGTGATCACACAAGTCTGTAAAATAATACATGTGAAAGAAAACTTGTTTTCTTTTAAGACACAAAGGAAAGAGGTGGGGGAAAGAGTCTTGCAGCAAACCATAGGCCCAAGGGGTAAGGCAGGAAACTAAATGCAGAGCAAGATCAAAGGATACCTTGGAAAGACCAACAGAACCTGTGCTCCAAGCAGTCAAGAAATTGAAGCTGACAGAAAGTCAGTTAAATAAAGTGCAGAGCTCATCTACTGTCTGCAGCAAAGGGTAGTCACTGCTGTATTTCTACTTGTAAATAAATCTGTGTGTGTAACACAGAAAGAGAAACAAGCACAAAGAGTATCCCGTCACTATAAATAAAACTCACTGCTTCACACAAGGGGCTGTGTTTATATCATGAAAACTCATGGGTCAGCTTCAGCTGATGCATCAGTGTAGAAGTATAAAAATTGCAGAAAGAGCGGTGTGTTAACATGGAAGGGGAGGGACATGTTCCATTGCCAGCAACAATATCACCAACACATTTAAATAAAATTCTTCTTTATTTCTCATTTTTTTCCAAATCACCCTAAGAAGTCCCCTCTGGTGTACACTATCAAGGGGAGTGGAAAAGGGGATGGTAATCAACATTTTTATAATATTCTAGAGCTCTACTTTGTCTTGATAATTGCATTAAAGCCCATATCTGTATTTCTCACTATGTATCTGCAAGATGGGAGGATGGAAGAAATCTCTATCCTATTGAAAACGTGTCTTTTAGGTGAATGAATCCAGGTTTAACTGGACAGGAAGGAGAACAATAAATTGCAAGGTGGCTTGAGCACCCCTGGAGTCATGGAGACTTTTAGTTTCTAGTCTTTTCTTCGGGCATTATTTAACATTAATTGATTGCTGATGAAAACAGAGAAGTTCTTAGAGTTGTTAACGTTGGAAATCAGATCTATCCTACCTTAATTTCCCATCTGCTTTGAGTCCAGGGTTGTAGTTCCAAAAATTAAAAAATATATATACTTTCAATTGCTCAGTTCTGTAAGGAGGGGATCTGTCTCACTTAACATCAAATCTTTGTGTATAAACAAATAAATGGGGATTTAGTCAGTACAGCCGGTAGAAATTACAGCACAGGCCAGGTGACAAAATACAGGCTTTCAGTTTAAGGTGGAATGAAGAACTCCTCAAAATAAATATCAAATATGTTGTTTAAACCTATACTGAATATAAAAAGAACATATGTCAACTTCTTCATATCAAGAAACATATACTTCATAAACTCATATTTAATCAAATTAATCCTATCCTTTCTTACTCCGAACTAGGTGCTGAGGCTCCTTCTGTAATAAGGTCAATATAATTCATTCTCTAGAGGTGTTTGAGTCCATTTCTTGTGACTATAAAAATTGCCTCAGCAGTGGTCGAGGTTTAGAACCTATGTCTCATTCTCCTATACTCAGGTGAGATGCAATACCCATTTGTTAAACCAGGTCCTTTGACCCAAGTCAGAGTGGCAAAGAGTGAAAGAAAAAAATAGTGAAATTTTTCTATAACTTCATGCAAGTTTGAACTCAACTTGAACTGAACTTTGAGAGAAAGAGTTAGGTCATTTAGTGACTATTTAAGCCAGGTGTACTTTACAGGTTATCTGAAATATAATGGATAAGTCACCACTGATCACAGTTGCAGATCCAAGTGTGGTTTGTCCATAGCAAAGTGACATGGCCAAAGCACCAACATTCACGTAAATCTAATATAGTAGCTCTGCCAACCAATCCCATTTTTATTTGTTTGTGTGTTTGTTTGCTTGTTTGCTTTGCTTCTTTTTCTGCATCCATAAAGAAAGGAAAATTTTGGGGGTAAACAGACTTCTTTGCCTGACTGCAGACCAAAAGAGAGTATACAAAACAGGGTTTACAGGCTATTAAGATGATAATTGCTTATAGAACTGCTAGAGCATAGCATCATTTCAGACTAGTCCACCTGAGAAATTCAACTTCAGTAAGCTTGAAGAGTGACTGAAATAAATTAGGAGATCTGAAAGATTCAGAATTGCATCAAGCCTAGATGAGCAAGAGGAAGTGAATCAGATAAATACATTAATACACACATGGTGACGGATGAAGCAGATGACATTTTATGCTCCTTTAAACTGACTGATGAAGATCAGACAAATTAGAAATAGCGGTGGACAAGTTCAAGAACGTCTTCTAGTGGGCACAGAAAGGGAATCTTAAGGAGAGGATATCAAGAATGTACGTAGAAAAGAGAAAAGATTCCCTGCAAAAATATACTGTGATGCCTTTGAAAAGTTTACTGAGACACTTGAGGCTCTGCAAGGTGAGATGAGACACAGGAATAACATGGAAGGTCTAATAACAAGAATAAATATAAGGATTTTTCAGCAAAGGGAGTTAAATTTACAATGTAACATAAAATGCTTGTTAAAAAATAATTTGTGAGAAGTTGTCAGAGAATAGCAAGCTGTGTTAGAAAATGGCAAAACAGTTCAACTAAAGTATCTGGTCAATACAGTGCTCTCTTCAGAAGAAGGCTGCATATCGGGAGGAATATATATAATTTCAATATAATAATATATATAATTTCAACCTCCAACAGAAGTGAAATTTTACCCAAAAAAATAAATAAATAAATAAATAAACGACCTTATTGGAAGGACATTTTTATCACCATTGTCTAGCTTTATAGATAGATACAGAGGGAAGGAGATTTCTAGTGACTTTTGTCAATCAGACTGAATTTGGAATCCAGATGGAATTTCATTCATAATCAAGTTGTGGCATTTTGGCTCTGTTCCTGGCTTATCTGAAGTTATGACTTTCTGCTGCATATCAGCTAGGAAGAAAAATATCCCAAAAATGGGAGAGCAAATGCTTAAGGAAGATAAAATTTACTTTGCTTGAAATGTTTGCCATGCTGCAATTCCTTCTGAAGGAATGTACGCAAATTGTGCTTACATTACCACAGTGTTAAATTAATTGTAGTGTCCACCATTCCAATAGTTTTTGAACTTTTCCTCTAATGTTTTTCACCTGATAACTTTGAATTTATTCTAAGAAAATTCTGATAGTATTTTTCTTAGGCTTTCCATGAACAGCTTAATGGGTCAGTTACTGTACATTTGGAATATAGGCATTCAGGTGAATCAGTACCTTTCTGTGACTAGAGAGGTGGATTAATAGAATTCAGTGCTGCCCACAGAGATTAAACCAGATCATGTGTAGTGACTGCAAAATAAATACCATATAACAGCAGTCGCAGTAGATGAGACATGGACTATCTGTCTAGTCAAGCAGGAGAAAAGACACTGCAGCATCATGTCAGGAAGCAAACTCTAGGCATCAATTTAGGGGAAAAAAAAAAAAGTTGTCTGCCTTTTAAAATATTGTGTCATTTTGTCTTTGTGTTGCTTGTTGAATTAAGATGCTCTTCTTATTCTAAAGACTCACCTATTCTAAAGTGAGTTCTGGAAACAACCTTCCCCACAGCCTGAGTCTGTGTTTTCTTTGTTCTGCAGCGCATGAAACATTTTTTATTTTATTTTCATATTCACTGTTTAGATTTTCCTGATTAGTATCCAGAGAATGACAGTGAAACAAATCTGCATTTTACTAATCATGACAGCTTGATATTATTGCAATGAGACATTTCACAGGGTACTGTGGGGGCACTGTTTTTGTCACTGACAAAATAATGTAATGGTGTTAGCTATGCAGATCATCACATTCAGGTAATTATTGTTGCCACATGCTTTCCTGAAGATAAAAATGTTAAACAGCAGCATTTCAAATGCTGGCATGCTTATGTCCTTTTTAAAACAGCACCTGATTTTTAGATGAAAGATGAGAATTATGAGAGTAGGGCAAATTTCATTTGCTACATTAAAAAAAAATATTATGACTAAACAAATACATTTTATTTTAGTGAAAAAGAGTCTGCAAGTCCACCCATTACTCCCAACTATTTGGTTTGCAAGATGATGATGATGAAGATGAAGATGATGATGATGATGATAAAATATAACTTTTATTTAGTGTTCTTTTACTTCAATGTGATAGTAGGTCAATAGTAATTTTCAAAAGCCATTTAAAAGAGAAAAAACAAACAAATAAAAAACTTTGTCAAATTGGTTTAACCTTTGTAGTACTTTATTTTCTGTTCCATTTTTGGACTGAAGTTATTCACCAAATTTGTCTTGACTTCATAATTAGCTTTAGACTTCATAAAGCTGTGGTTTTTGAGAATTTATTGTTAACCAAAAATGAAAACAAGCAGTACCCTATACATAAATTCTGCAGAGAAGACTGGGGAAATGGTGTGCTCAGAACTCTTGAAAAGCAGACATTTATTTTATCTGTTTAAACACTGATTTAAATATCCAAATTTATGCACTAATACATTAAAATCCTGAGCATAATCTTCTAAAGTTTTAGTTTGTTAATGTATAAATCCAGATTAAGGAAAGACACTGGTCTAAATATAACTGGGGATGTCGTATGTCATGTAATGTATACATATTTCATACTTTTTTTATCCTAGACATTAAATATAGAACTTAGTCTAGATACAATAGCGATCTCTGGTTAAAATATTCTAAGTGAGACTGACAGCAAAACTTACTTTAAAGACTCCACACAATTTTCATAATAATTTTGACAACTTGTATGATCAATTTGAAGTATTCCATGCTATGTGGCTACCCAAAGATGTTTTTCCATGTCTATTTATGTGAGTGAGATCTTACGAAATTTCTCTGTTACTGATTATAGGTCTTTCCAAAATGGAGTTAAGTTTGCTTTGCAAACAAGATACCTTAGAATAGCTGTTACAATAATCACATATTTTGTCTTGACCTGAGGTACTTAAGCACGTTCTTATCTAGATGCAGAGAAAAAAGGCAGACCGAAATGGAGGAAAAATATTTTGTTAACTTGAGAAGTTAGCTGATCTGGAATTGGAAGTGTAGAAAGATGGCAATTTGTCATGGCTTTGGCATGGTAGAGAATTGTAGTGTTTAGGGACATAAAACCAGACTGGAGGATATCATGAGTATGAAGAGGGTGCCATGACTGGCTGTGAAGTCTGGGTTCAAATATGGGAGACTGAGGCAGGTGTCTGGGGCAGACAGGTGTTGAGACTGTTTGGGCAGATTCGGTAGCAAGGAGCAAGCTGAAATGCATTTTGTAAAGGGAGTCTGAAAAGCAGAAATTGATGAGAAGGATGCCTCACAACCTGATGTTGGGGCTCTCAGGGCACTCATAGGCCTTCAAGGTCTTGACCAGCCCCACCCAGGATCCCTACCTAACACCAGCCCTTGACCCAGGAAACCCATTTCAGCTCAGACCTAGTCTTTCTTGTTTACCCTCAACTCCCAGTTCATTCCCCTTCATGGGGTAGTTTCTGACCTGCAGAACAGGAAAGGTGGAGGCTGGATAAGAAGCTCCCAGAACTAGTTATGACCATGACAAAAAAGGGTAAGGGGAAAGACTTGGTCATGTTGTTCTCATATTAGACTCAACCCTCAAAACTAGATAATATTTTTCAGCTAATCTCTTCATGCCTCAATATCCCCACCTATACAGCACATTGGTAGCTTTGTCACAAAGATAAATTTATTCATGCCTACAAAGCAGACAGATGGTGTATTGATGGGAACTACTGAAAAGCTTGTGAAGAAGTAATTATTCTGTCTTCAAAATAAAAGTTGAATAATGTGTCATAAACGTATCATGAGACTGTTCTTTGCTTCATATAGAAAAATATGAGCATTTAATATGTGCTCATTAAGCAGGTACTCTCCTTTTGGCAAGTGGAGAATTATTAATAGCATAATAAATTGGTCACAATAAGAAAAATTACCTGCCTTAATTCCTTTCTTTTTGTGTTTTTCAGACATTTACAAACAGACTGACATTCCAACGTACGTTTTTATTCCTACCTTCATCCTTAAAATATTGATATGTAGATATGTAGATTTTCTATGTTGTCCTCAATTCACCAAAGTGAAGTATGACATGTAATTCAACAGGTTTGAAAAGTTTCCGTGATGTGTTGAATGCAGTAGAAACTAAAAAGATGGGCTCACCTGAAAACTAGGTGTCAGTGGTACAGCATGAATTGTTGCCCTCCCTTGTGATGAGAACATACTTTCTTAGAGGAACACAGAAGCCCTGTTATTATGCAAACATTTTATTTGCTGTATAAGAAAATCATATTCGATGAGTGGCAAAGTATTTTGTTGAGGTGATTAAAAAGGAAAAATCTTCTCTTTGACCAAAGTTTCAAGTTCTCATTAGGCCCATCTGAGCATAGCTTTGGAGATTTATCCTCAGCTTTATTAGCTACCTTACAGTTAGCTCAAATACAAGCTGAACTTGCATGACAGTCATGCATCAGTACTCAAACTGACCAGCAGATCATTTGGGCATCTTCAGTAACTGCTTATATAAAAAATTATTCTTACCTTAGTCTGACTCAGAAAAGAACACAATGAATTGCCCTAACTCACTCAGTTCATGTTTAAGAAATCTATTTTTCCTCAGGAGACTTCTGACTGTAACTGAAATGGCTGAAATTACTCAGGCGTATTGTGTTTCATGCATTAGCTTTTGTCAGTTGTTCAGTACATATTCCTTAGTCTGTTAAAATAGTGGAAAAAATGATATCAGCTTTCTATAGTCTCAGCTTTTTCTAACAAATGCTACATTATGAGCCTTGTCCAGCCTAAGAAAGCAGGAGCTGAATTATACAAAGACCAGATTACCTCCTGGGCTAATTTTATATATCACATATACTCACTCAAATCATTACTTGGATATTTTGGATAAGATATATATTCATATATATGTTCATATATGAGCAAAACTGACCATTGTCATTGCTATAAGCGTGTGTTCACAATGAAGAATGAAGCTTAGTAAAAGTTCTTTGTTTCTCTTTGCATGGCTTCAAATTACTACCAAGTTGTATTAAATCCTAGATTCAATAAACAATCGTGTTTTAACCCAAACAAAGTACGTGAACAGGGAAAGCAGCAGAACCTTTCATTTCCTGTTCCTCTTCTCTGAAGTGCTTGAATTGATCTTGTCTGCCTTTCATTTCTGAAATGTTTTTGTTGGCAGGCAACATTTTTTATTTTTTATTTTTTTTCTGTGTGAGAATTTGGGAGTTTGTTTTATTTTTTATTTTTGCTTTTCTTCCTTGAAATTAACCTGTTTATCAAATGTGATAGTAGGTATTGTCACAATGAAATTACTTAATGATGCAATTGTTTGTTGGGGATTTCTCTGGGTGCAATATCCCCACTCTTTATGCAACTATACACTTGACTTGAGCATTCCAAAGCCCTTCACAAAGGGCAATGCTGCTGCTTGTCTAAATAGTACATGATTACCTCAGTTAGTTTTGTGGCCACGGTAATGTTCATTTTATGAGCTCAATCTGGTTCTGAGCCATCTGAACTTCAAATTCCAGATGCCTTATCCCTAGCACTAGCAGCTCATATACTGTGTACACATATGTACAATGCAGTCTGCATCAGGTTTGCTCTCAAAGTCACACCGTGCTCTCCTTAAAACTGTATTTACAAGCCTTATAAGAGAAGGTGTATGTATGTAAAGGAGACTCAGTCAGAGCTCTGCATGCTCACAGAGAGAGAGAAAATGTAGTTTTGAATTCCTTTAGTATACTTCCTTTATTATAACAGGAAACTACCTTGTTTTAACAATTCCCTTGTTCACCACTAAACAAGTAACTTCTTGCATTATTTTTTCATTGCCATGTGACACACAGAGAATAACGAAGATAATGGGACATGGAGCTAAAGCTGCTTTGAACTATTGCCTGTTTAGCCACTAGAACAAAGGAGTAGGCGTTAGAGTTCCTTCATTTACCATAAGTGTGTCTTTGAGCTAGTCAGCTCTACCTGCCTGCTAACTTGGGGATAATAAAAAATATACCCACCCCACAGAGCTGCTGGGATGTTTAATGAACTAATTAGTACGGTTCAGTGTTCTGATGGGAGACTGGGAGATGTTACCTGTACTTCTGTTTAGAGAAGGTATGGCTAGAACTTTATCTATTGCCTTAGCAAAAAAAAAAAAAAAAAAAAAAAGAGATTTTTTTCCTCACTCAGAAGATTTTCCATTAATTATATCAGTATAAATGCTCTCAAGCCAGGCAACAAAATGGTCACAGTAAAGAATAAGTGTCTATAAATTGGAATACAATTTGCCTGAAGAGTGTATAAGTAACCATAGTTTTCCATGGATGGGTTTGTGTGTGTATTTAGCCATACAACAAAATATTGTCACTAAGTTTTGAAAAGTTACTGTTTTCTTTACAGCACACAATAACTACTTTTTTCAATGGATATTGCTAGTTCTGAGCCCTAGAGGATGGGAAAAAGACACAGAAGGTCGGTACCGGAAACAACAAGAGGAATTTAAATAACTAGATCATCATTTCTCTTGTCATCTGGCAAAGATTCTGAGGTCAGCTCTTACATCTTATAAGATGTCTGTAATGGCAAGTAAAGGCCACAGGTTTATTCAAAAAAACAGGCACCCTCCTCCCTCCACCCCCCCCCCCCCCAAAAAATGGAAAAAAAAAGAAAAGGGGAAAAAAAAACGTCTTCAGCAACACATAATGCCCAAGCACAATCTGGAAGATTCATTCAACAATCAGCCACAAGCTGGATCATTAAAAAGTTCTTCAATTCCTTTGCAGATCTCTTATACAACTCTTTATTATTGCTGTTACTATTATTACTATACTTGTTATTGTTAAGATAACTATTATACTAAAACCAAGGTTTTAATAAGTTTACTTAAATTCAGGTTTCTAATCTAAGCCATAGGCAAAAAAGATCTAGTGAATATGGACAATGGAGTTTAGGGTATTATTGAGCTCTCCAAATATATGCTTCTATTTTAAGGTGAAATGAACGTTGTTCTAGACTTTGTTGAATGTTTTGAACAGAATTCGATTGATAATACAATAAATCTATATCACTTTGTCAAATGTAGGTTTGTCATATAGATATCCAAAGTCTCATCCCCAAACTGGTCGTCCTCCGGATGGGGAGCACATTGCAATAATTATATGTACTTTTTTTTTTTTCTCATTTTAGTCTGATGAATTTGAAATCTGACGATGAGAACATCAGACATACTAATGTAAGACTGATTCTGTTTCGACCCCAGACTGTGTAACCCATAGCTAGATAAAGAGGTAAAACTTGGTGATAGAAAACCCTGTCTAAAGACAAGATGCAGTATAACGAGTAGTATGTTTTGATAGCTATGGCCCACATCTTCTGTGCTGTACATGCACCGTGAGACATTTGAGTTTAGCTTCATGTCCTTAGAATAAATTATGCACCTAACCTTCATTAAATCCTATGTGAACTGTGGGAATACATTGAAATTTAACTTGTTCCTTCACTTCCTCTATCATTCAGGTCATAATTAGTAAGATAACAGCTGAAGCAATGGCATTACCTCATTGCTTACCTCATAGAGTTACACAGATGTTTGTTTTTTTTTGTGTGTGTGTGTTTTTTTTTTAAATAAAATAATAATAAAATAAAATAATAATAATAAAAAAAGAAAGTAGAATGTTTTGAAACTGGGACAAGACTGACTTAGAAGTTGGATATCTAGAGAACTAATCTACTTTAATAATCACAAAAATGGTAGTTTTATTCTTCTGGAAAGGACTTGACACCTCCAGTCTAACCATTGGTATTTAGCTAGGAAAGGGACGAGCCATGTTGGACCCTTCTGCAGCCCATGGGGAGAACAAGGCACCACTATGAGGGAGAGGTGGAGCTCACCCAAGCCTGGAACCAGACACTGGAGGGAGGTGGTTAGCTGCTTTCCACAGACCGCAGAGGAAACCTGACATCTCAGTTCAACATCCAGAGCCAAGCGGGGCTAATCTGTGTTCAGTAACACACATACTGTTAACCCCAATAGTTTAGTTTGTACTGTAGGGATAGTCTCATATAACAGCATAGAAGAGGATGGCAAGTTTATGACTAAGGCCCTCTTAAATACTCTCTTGCATATTTGGCTGGGAGAGAGGACTGACAGAAAGACTTCTGAGTAGGTCTGAGCAGACTTAATCTCCCACACCTGTCAGATATTCTGGGGTATGACTGAAAGCACTTTTATAGATATGGACTTGCACAGATAAAGAAATGTATTGAATTCTGTGCCTTCCCAACAGTGTGGTAGGCTTCTTACCTGAGACCATTATCCAAAGTACAGTCTGCAATTAATATTTTGGGCAGTGTGTAATCACCCAAGGTGTACGGGGCTGGGTTTCAACTAGATAATGATGCAGAAGGCAGATGTAGGGAGGAAGGGAAATGAACACCAACTTACTATTTGTTTGCCAAGCCTATGAATAAAGAGGTGTGTGAGAAGACAGTTTGGTGTCCAGTGAGGTTAGGGTGTCACATGGTCAAGGATGAAACAGAAGCTCTCTGGACAAAGTATTAAAAAAAGATGTATGTCTTTTCAATGTATTTGTTCAGGAGGAAAAAAAAAAAAAAAGGTGAAACATTCCAGATGCTTGCCTGCAGTAAAGCATTTCTGGCTGTTAGTTCCAGTAGGTCATTACTGCATTAATTTGGTGTTTAATTAAATGCCTGTGCAACAGACCATTTATTTGTTATCTAATATTAGCTTTAGTTCTTATCAATTAAATGCTAGCTGAGGGCTTGATTCACTTACATTTTATGTCCCCTTACACTCTATTTTTTATAAACAAAAAGCAGGGACTGTGCAGAGGGAAGATTTACACATCCAAATTTCACAGCGTGCATAATGCAATACGCTGAAGTGCTTAGGCAGAAGGTGCTGAAACAAAGGAGAATTTAAATTTTTTTTTTTTTTTTTTTTTTTAAGAGAAAGTAACTTAGGCATTTTTTGGAGGCTTTTGGCATTCAT
Source organism: Anser anser (assembly GCF_964211835.1). Classification (NCBI taxonomy): domain Eukaryota; kingdom Metazoa; phylum Chordata; class Aves; order Anseriformes; family Anatidae; genus Anser; species Anser anser. Next base: position 82,425,322 of record NC_139723.1, on the reverse strand, counting down.
AATATTCACACAAACTTTATGTTAAAGCCAGACTTGATGAATAGTTCAGCTGTCTATGTTTGAGACAGAAGTTTGTCTCACTAAGTATTCAAAATAGAGTTTACTATACCTTTGCTTGTGAGGTAGAGAAATTGAATTTCTTGTATGTGAACATCTTTCTAGCCAGTAGCGTATGTGTGGTGACTACAATGAATCTTTGGATATAATGCTGAATCTCTCCAAATGGCCTCAATCAATTTGATTTTGACATTGGGCTCATCTCATCTGGATTTTAGTGTCAAGTGACTTGGGGTAGTACAAGTGCCGTGATCGTAAATGCACAGGACACAGTTGATGCCACGAAGGCACAAATGTGCCACAATGTGCACAAATCACACCAACTGATAAGATGAGGGAAAACAGCCTCAAGTTGTGCCAGGAGAGAGTTAGGTTGGGTGTTAGGAGAAATTTGTTTACTGAAAGAGTTGTGTGGAATTGGAATAGGCTGCCTAGGGAAGTGGTTGAGTTGCCATCCCTGGAGGTATTCAAGAAATGTGTAGATGTAGAACTTAGTAGCATGGTTTAGTGGTGGATTTCAGTACTAGGTTAAAGGTTGGAGTAGATGATCTTAGAGGTCTTTTCCAATCTGAATGATTCTATGATTCTGGGATTCCATGCTTATGAAATCACACCTAAGCTGAAAATAGGCTGAAAAAAATCTGAAATTTTCTTTAATTCCATTTTTTAATCAGTCCAGTACACTATGCTACATAGCCTGTCAAGTCATGAGTATTTGACAGTAATGACCTGTTAATTGGATGAGGAAGATACTCTAGAAAAGTAATTCTTAAATTTTGTTATCAGACTGCACCTTCTTGTAGCAGGAACAGTTCTTTACACCCAGTTTTGAAGGTATGCTTTGATCTCTAATGCAATCTAAATGAATAGTAAGACCTATCTGGCTATCTTAGAGTCTCAAGTGTGATGGCCTCTATTTTGGCTGTCTTTCTTCTGAGACAAATTTTAAACACAGTTTTAGAATAAAACTATTTCTGCTTCCCTTTTCTACAAGTAACTATTTGAATCTTTTCACATATGTGTTAAATTATACGTCTACAACAAATTTCCTTTGAATTTTATGAAAATTGTTCATTTTATTAATTTGAAAGTGATTTTCCTAAGAGGCATGCTAAAACCTAGTAAAATAAGATTCTTTCTTGACATTTCAGTGTTATTAAAGTCTGTATCCAGAAGTCAATAATTACAAAATTGTTTACTGCTGGTTTTGAAACAGTCACTTAAGAGTTACATTAAAAAAAAATAAAAATAAAAATTCAAACTGTATTCTAAACATGACCATGTACTTTATATGGCGGCTTACAACGACACAGATAAATTCAAAATCATATGTTGCAGTCCAAGCTCTGTAGAAATACGGATGAGGCAAACTCTTTCAGCTTACAGATGATAGATTTATCTTCAACATTGTCATTGCATTATTATTTTGGTTTCATACAACTGAATTCTTAAAAAGTTGTAAGAAAGCAGTTAATAAAATCAGCCTATAGCACATGCAGAGCTGCTTCTGAACACCACATGCAGACATATATGGTTGCACGGAAGTTAGAGAGCAAGACATAATTCATCACAGGATTTAACCAAAACAAAGCACTTGGTTTCTGTTCACACCAGTGGAGGTGAGAAACTGGATCAACCTTAGGAGGCAGACATCAGTTGGCCTCTGCAGTACCAGAAGGCAATAAACACTGCGGTGTACTGTGGCAATTGCAGTGGTCTGCATAGAGTCAAACTGGATCAAATTGATTTCAATCAAATGGATTAGAATAACAGTTTCATTGCAGAAAACAGCAGATGTTCAGATGATTTGCTATGCTGAGGTCCAAAATCTGAGCCACCACAGTGACTGTGAAACACCAAGCAAGGTCAAATTTTGTAGATCTCAACACCATTTTTGTGAGTACAGACAACATAATTATCAGTCCAATGGTGACCATTCTATCTTCTGAAAAATGGCTTTGTGTGACAGCTAACAAGAGAGAAAAGAAAGGAAGTGAACATAGCATATAGGGAAAAAAAAAAAAAGAAGAGTACTCATTGAAAAGATCTCACAAAGCAAAGGTGATATGGGAAGTAGGACTGAAGGGAGAGATTTGGGGTCATAAAAAAGAGGATCATTGTGTCTGAAAGATGTGGAGAACAGAGAAGAAGTTTCGGGAATAAATGTGGAGAACAGGAAAAAAAGAGGAATGATTAAAATCTCCCACGTTATACAATGCTGATGGAAAATATATTCATAAATGTAGAAAGCCAAAATGAAATGCAAAGGGAAACCTGAGACCTCACTTTCCCCTCTAACATGCACTCACATAAGATCAGACAGAACCACACATTAATACAGAGGACAGACTGTACAAAGACAACATTTAAATAGTAGAATGAGTGGGAGACCTCAAAAACAGGAAAGGAAGGAAGGAAGGAAGGAAGGAAGGAAGGAAGGAAGGAAGGAAGGAAGGAAGGAAGGAAGGAAGGAAGGAAGGAAAGGAAGGAAGGAAGGAAGGAAGGAAGGAAGGAAGGAAGGAAGGAAGGAAGGAAGGAAGGAAGGAAGGAAGGAAAGGAAGGAAGGAAGGAAGGAAGGAAGGAAGGAAGGAAGGAAGGAAGGAAGGAAGGAAGGAAGGAAGGAAGGAAAGAAGGAAGGAAGGAAGGAAGGAAGGAAGGAAGGAAGGAAGGAAGGAAGGAAGGAAGGAAGGAAGGAAGGAAGGAAGGAAGGAAGGAGGGAAGGAGGGAAGGAAGGAAGGAAGAAAGAAAAAGAAAAAGAAAGAAAGAAAGAAAGAAAGAAAGAAAGAAAGAAAGAAAGAAAGAAAGAAAGAAAGAAAGAAAGAAAGAAAGAAAGAAAACTTTGTAGAAGGAGCTGAATGCTCTGTATAAAAAGGGGCTGAGGGAGTGAAAAAGCCCTTTACTTTGTCTGATGAAAGTCCCTAGTGAAACAGGGGCAATGAGGAAGGGAATATATGCTCCAATTAAGATCTGACTTGAAAGGACCAACATGTCTCCCTTGTGAGCACATCCAAAAGGCAAGGTGAAAACATTCTGGGGATGGAAGTTCAGGGGGGTCTGCTGTGTCGAATCTCATTAGGTCCAGATGGATATCAAACTAGTGGATGTCTTCAGAATTATTGGTGTCAAAAATATTGACAGTTCTATGAACTAGAGCCCTTTTTGCTTCCATGTACTGAGAATAATGTCACCTTCCTATCCCATTTGCTTTGGTGTTTCTTGTAAATCCCTACTATGGGATAGTTAATATACCTTAAAACTCAGAGTGTAAAATCCCTGTGGATTTCAGACACTAGATTTTCACTACAAGGCAAAGTAATGGAATGTAATGCTCACCTTGCATACCTATTTCCCAACAAAACTCCTGCTTGTTCTTCACATAGATACACTCAGCTAATTAGCAGTTAAATAAATAAGCATATGCCCCACTTCTGAAAAAAAAAAAAAAAAAAAGTCAATGAAGAGAAGAAACCAAAGCCTTTTTTTTTAAGTATAAATGGAGAACTGGAGTTCTTCAGGCAGAAGTATAATTTAACCCCCTACAGCTTTCAACAACTCTAACTTTTTAAGACTGATGGAAGTTTTGCCGTTAGTGTCAACCACTAGGTGACAGAAAATAGGCTTCATTGTTAATGTCAGGGAAATGAATAACATATAAATTACTGTCTGTGTAAGGGTAGTCTTTTAAAACTCATAGAAACAGAAGAAATGAAACACATATAACTTTTACCTCACTTATAACTTGCACAAAATTTTGTTGCATGTGTTTTGAAGGGCTCAGCTGGTTTTAATAAACCAGTAAAGGGTCACACATTTGTGCCCTCGGTAAAGGGTAGCATATGTTGAAGGTTTTGTCTGTACTCCTTGCTCCTGCATGCCTAAAAGCCCTCATATGAGAACCCTGACAGCTCAGGTATGAAGCAACTAAAAGGTAGATTAATTCTGTCTTCCTTCCTTAATTATTTCCACTGCCTTTCCTTTGCAGAGTGGTGAAAGAGCTGGTAGTGGGAGAGGAGCTGTGTAGATGGATGCAACAAAGACTAAGATATTTGGATGTCAATATTCACAGCAGATGTGGTAATATATGTAAAAGAAGAAGGAAACATAACATACTTCTAATCTGTTGAGGTAAACTCATTTCAAAACTTCTTATCTCACTTCTCATCTATCTGGTTTTAAAGGAAGAACACACATGCCACTCTGAATAAGGTCAGCATCAAAATAACTGAGTAAACAAGTAAATAAATAAATAATTCACATTACTTTTTATTTCATACGGACTCTGTCCGCTGAAATAAAAATCACTATTCATTGCCAGAAAAGTTAATGACACTTTTCTTTCTCATCCTCACACTCTGCTCTGTGTGGCTCTGTTGTCCATTTCTCCTTCCCAACTGACTTACCACTAGAGTTTTATCATCCCTGTTATTCTGAGAGCAGTGGTCCATAAAATGAAGATAACAAGTCCCAACTCTCAGCAAGCTTTTCCTTGTCAATGAGAGATTAAAAAATAAAAACAGTCAGGGTCTATGTGACAATATTTGCAGCCAACTCTAAAATTTTTCATCCAGAGCATCTGAGAATTTTTACCCATTTGTAATCCTCTGCAATACTTTGACTTTCCCCTCATTAGGTTTCATTGTTGAGAGGACAAAAAGGTAGCATATGGCTTTTCTGCTCAGAAAATGTATCATTAAAATAGGTAGGCAGGTTAACATATTGGTGTAGCTTCCTGCTTAGGCAGACTGAAAGGATTTCACGAAAGCTCTAAAGTTAGGAATATGAAATATTGATTCTATCACTCTAGTGTTTCCTTACTTAAACCACCATGCAGACTAACAAGGAAGGACAGAATAATGAAAGCCTCACCCAGGTCAGCCCATGTCCATTTTCCATAGGTTTATATGAATCTAAACAAATAAATGTATGGTATTTGGAAAAGGGTGTTATAAAATATCTTCAGCTTTTTCTATCTGTTAAGAAAGAAGACAGATCATCCCTTTTGTGACATCATCATTTGAAATAAATTCTGTAATAATTTTTAAACACAGATCAACCACAGAATAGGCAAGGTACCCGTAAGCCTTTTTCTGCCACAAACCTCTTAAAATTGTCATACTTTATAAGAGTAAATTCAGGTTGTGATTCACTCTGCCAAAATCCAGTACAGGCATCACACTGACCTCAGTGGTCTCCAGACAAGGTTGTTCATTGACAAATTTACAAGGACACATTCAGATGGACTTGGCATTTAGGAGTACACCTGCAAAGTATTCATATCTCAGCACAAACATTATCTCAATAGACATATTAACACACTGCTACTAAGCAAGTTTCCCGCTTAAATCCTGTGTATCCGAGATTTCTGCAGCCAACTGGCCTCCTCACATTTTAAAGAAAAAAAAAAAGTGGAGGGGAGGGGTGGGGAAAGGAGAAAGGAGAAAGAAAAAAAAAAAAAAGAAGAAGGAGAAAGGAGAAAGGAAAAGATAACTGCAGGTTACCCTGAAGCATTAAACAAGATTAGAAAAAGGAGTTAAATATTTCAGTAAGCAATATTCCCTCATTTTAGTAAGCTCCTCATTTTACAGTTAGAATTACAAACATTTTTAGTTATGTACTGACAGAAGCTAAGAGGTGGCTTTTGACTGTTTCTGATGACAAGGACTAACAAAAATTGCCACCTTCCTGCAAGTGTTGGCATGTAGTGGTCAACCATAAATGACCATGAATGTTTCAAAACAAAGCTCTTAAAATGTTTCAAAAAACACTTCCCAGTTTTGGATGAAATATCAGTCATTCACTGATCGTAAGTTGAGTTACTTTCTGCCAGTCCAGAGGGATGATGCATGGCTTACAACGTTGTCATCTAAATGATATAGAATCTACCCACCCAGCAGACTTTTACTACTGAAAGTTAGGGATTATTTCAATACGGATCAGCAGTCTGAGTTAATTGCTTGAGGGCAATTTGTGTATATGACTGTTCAAGAAGAATATTATTGTGAAAAGGTACTATGATTTTGTTTGTTTGTTTGTTTTTTATTATTTTTTTAAAGAAAGATATCAAAACAGCTAAATTTTACTTCTCTCTGTGGAGAACTGGACAAGTGCAAGATAGAAGGAAGATGAACACCAGCTATCTATTTCACTTAGTCTTCACCTAACACTGAAGAATAAAGGCATGTCTGTACTGCATCCAGTATCAATCTTCAAGCCAAAGGTGACCTAAACAAAATGCCCCCTTCCAGATTTTTAGCTTCCTGTTTATCATGAGGATACTTTATCTTAGTCTAATCTTGAACCAGAAATCTGTGAGGGACAACAAACTGGATGAAATATTAGGATAAGATGAGGAGGACCCTTGATATATTAAATTAACTGTAAAAAAATTCTTTAATAATATAGAGCAAAATACTCTGAGCACAATGATACTGAGATATCACCTCACTTTTTCTGAGTATCACTTTTCCACATATCTTATGTGCATTTGTTACTGGAGCAACGACGTAAATGGAAGAAGGTCGTATTCAGAATTTCAGATGACACTGAGTATTTCCAAAATTGTGCTGTTAGGACGAGAGCTCCCTCAGCAATTGATTGATACCGACTGCCCAGTCTTCCCAAGGGGAAAATAAGGACAAGCTGATAAAAAAAAAAATAAAAATCAGAAATGCAGAAGAATGACAGAGAATCAGCTAGATAACAGGGTCTGTCATAGTCAAGGATACAGCCCTAGGGTTGGATTAACTTCATGGTCGAAATCAAATACCCATGCTGTCATGGAAGCACATGTTTTTGACTGCCATGAATCAAACATACACATGATGAAAAGGTGAAGTGACTTGTAAACACTTATCTATGACTGGGTTTTCTACTGATGGACAGCACAAGGACTTAGAATAAAGCCTTATTCTGGGAGCAAGAGGAATTACTGCAAGGTTATATTTTCAGAATATAATCATAAAAATCCTGGATTCACTGAAGGCAGACTTAAAAATGCTCTCTCTCTCTCTTCTTTCTTTTTTTTTTTTTTTTTAATTTTCTTTTTCTCCCCCTCTTCCCCCCCACCCCCACCCCATATATTTTCATTAAATTTCAATTAACAAAAGTCCTGGATAATTGTATAATTGTTGGGAGGGCAGGAAGAAATGATGTTGGGAGGTCATTTCAAAATGAGTTTTATTGCATTTATTTTTAAGAACGAGACCAGGATCATTTCAGAATGTTAGTAAGAATTAAAAAATGCAAAACAGAAACAGTGATGTTCAACCTGAAATGACCTGGTAATCAGGGTAGTTGTTTGCATGTAAAAGACTCAGACCTCTGCATATTATTAGTTCTCTATGCCACTTGTTATGGCATATCAAACTTGAACCTTCTGCCATATTTAAAGCAAACATCCTCATATCACTCATGATATTCCGTACTTATATCCTTGAACATCAACAAGGTTTCTATCCCAAAGCTTGAAAATTCGCTAATGGATCAGCATTTTGTATTGGCAAGTTCTTTTGTCCTAATGTAAAATATTTTGGGTGGGGAACAGGTTTTCTTAGAGTGCCTGTTTAAATCAAACTATTGATGTCTAAAGAACTAGAAACCTTGAAAAACATGTTAATAAAGACAAAGTAATACTCAGAAATGTTGAGAAAACGTTATTGCTTTGTGACCATTAAACACTGATGTAAAAAAACTTAACCAGTTACTGCAACCTTCATTCATCTTTTAGGTTGAACTCAGATAACCACTGTTTTTGGAGTGAGAACAGAACATATCAATTAAAGATATTTCTGTCTAATACCCAGTTGTTTCTTAGACTGACAGGAGTCTGGGTTTTTGCCACATTGAACACTGGCAGATGAAAACACTCAAAAGAGGATCCAGTTTTCCCAAATTCTATTAGTAGTTTTGCTGTGGACTCGTGTGAATTTAGGTCATCCCTTCCAAAATGTGTATTCTGATATTTAGGAAGCTAAATGGTTTCCTAATGGGGTTAATTAATGTTCCAGGGATATACTTAGCTCCAGATTACAACCCCCCCACCCCCCACCCCCCCACCCCGTGTCCAACTCATTCTCCTGTGACCACATATGTGTTGAAGGTAAAAGTCTCTTACGCAAGTGTCAACACCTATTGACATTTTTATGCACCTTAAGGTCTTTCCCCTCATCCAAATGGTTTCCAGAAGGACATAAGTCTCTGGTAAATCTTTTATCATCTACGAAAGTCTCATGCATGTGTTGCAGAGATTAAGGGGTAATAAAGATGCACTGGATGCCTATTCATAGGCAACATGATCTTCTCAACATGTAATTATCTTGACCTACATAAAATTATACTAAGCAAGAATGTTGCCAGAAAACGCCTGTAAGGTTTAAGAAAAGTATTTTCATCACTATTTGACATGTAAGGACAGAAGAGCTAAGGTTATATCTCCGCTTAAAGAAACCTGGTTGTCAATACAGTTTTAAGGCCCTAAAACTGGAAGTTTGTGGTTAAACTGAGATTTTCAGGAAAGTCTTCCATGGAAGTGAAACATAGTCACATAGAACTGAAGTTCATGGAGCTACACAGATTTATGCCAGGGCATGTATCTAACTCTTTGATTCTGTGGTACTTTTGGCACCCAAGTATAAAGAATTGTTATTATAGCATTATCTGAGGCCAACAGTTTCTCTGTAAAAATAAAATAAAATAAAATAAAATAAAATAAAATAAAATAAAATAAAATAAAATAAAATAAAATGAAATGAAAAAATAAAATAAAATAAAATAAAATAAAATAAAATAAATAAAATAAAATAAAATAGAACTAAATGTTATCTCTCTATTGCTAAGAATCTTTGAAAATGAAAAGTATTGATTATTTTATCTTTTTTTTTTTTTTTTTTTTCTGGCAGATAAGAATCTGGGCAGACAGTAATTCAAAGTATTACAGTTTTTGTGCAGAAATTTATTGTATTTCTGACAATGAAATACTTAAGAGTTCTATAGGGATTTGTTGGGGTTTATTGAAAAACCCTTGTGGTACAGGTCAGTGTAGAAGTTTGTTCTTTTTGTAGGGAATTTCATGATAGCAACAGTCATAGAGCACTCTACTGAAAAATGTGTCAGGAAAGAACACCATGCACTCAGATACTTTTTGCAGTGGGGGGAAGTAATACAACTGATAGAATACAGAGCATCAGAGCATTACATTTCTGTGCTGGCTTTGGAGTTATGTCATTCACCTCTTGTTGCTTTAGAAAATCCATTGAGTCTCTATTTTTAGTCATTTACTTCCTCAAGAGGAAAGTTTTATTAAATATATATATAAATATATATTATGTCTACCTCAAAAACAGAGCTATGATCTATCAGTGCAGCTCTTCACGTCTTCCCTTCCCATGATTGGACCAGTGTTCTTTTAAAGCAAAATGTTGGAAAAAAATGTTGGAATGTGTGTGCAGGAAAGAGAAAGAAAAAAAAAACATTGAAAGGAAACAAACTCAGAAAAGTCTACCTCTGTATCAGACAATTTTATGTTTACCATCCTTCTCCACAGGTTGTTTTCTGATGGACAGCAGATGAAATAGGTCCAAGTGGAGATGTGAGAGAATCTACCTCAGATGTTTGCTTGTTGTTGAGACAGTGTGATATTGCAGGGGAAAATGTCTTTCACCATCCTAAGGTGATGGAGCACTTAGTGATACAAAGCTGTCAAGGAGCAGCCCCAAATGTTATAAAACAAATAAAAATATAAGGCCATGTATTATGACCAGAACTTCCCAACTGTTTCAAAGGCAGGTGCAAAATCTTACAGTCTGAGATGAAACAAGCTACTGAGAAACATGCAATATTTAGCAGCCAAATATTCCCGTGCAGATTTGAACACCACAATATTATTTAAGCACATGAGCATCTGTCTAGCCCTTACTTATCAATTCTGTGTCCTGTCTTCTTTGAGACTCCTCTCCCCTTCCAGTTTTTAATATTTGGAATAATTTTTATGCTTGGCAGCAGCAGATGGATCCTAAATACCTGCAAAGTCGTTAGTTTAAGAACACGATTGGTAAGCACAGTCATTCTCAGTGAAGGGCAACTGTTGCAATTATCTCACTAATTTCACTGTGTAAATACTTTGTGTCAGGGACAACTGAAAATCACTTAGGCTATTTGAATATAATATTTATTATCAATAATATGAGTGTCCTTACATCTTGGCTGACATGTAAAAGGAGAAAACAAATAACAAAGAGTAAAACAAAAGCCAAAAAAAAAAAAGAGAGAAAGAACGAAGAACGAAAGAACGAAAGAACGAAAGAACGAAAGAACGAAAGAACGAAAGAACGAAAGAACGAAAGAAAGAAAGAAAGAAAGAACGAAAGAAAGAAAGAAAGAAAGAAAGAAAGAAAAGAAAGAAAGAAAGAGAAAGAAAGAAAAGAAAAGAAAGAAAAAAAGAAAGTAAGGGGAAAGAAAAAAACCAACAAAACAACAAATAATAATAATAATAAAAACAACAGAATGAGAACAAAGACAATCAGACAGTCTTGACTTTTAAAAATTAATTATAAAATTAGCTGATGAAGAGAATTAATCCAAACTGACATGAATTTGAATGCTGTCAGATGGAGTAAAAAGTGCCCTAGGTATATAAACAAGAGTTGGTAATAAATAACAATGTAGCAAGCCAAGGGGAAAGTGTTTATAAAAGGGATTTGTGTTTGGTACACTATCATTTGGCAGTCTCATTAACGATTTAGAAGACGGTACAAACATCACATTCATGATTTTAGGGAATGCTAGTGTGCTACAAATGACAATAAGGAGAGAGAGAAAAAAAAAAAGACAACAAAATGAGAAAAGTACTCATGTGAAGAGGTGAAGAGTTGTCTTTTCTGTGTTTCTGTGTAGGGCTAAACAAAAACACTTTCTCTTCTCCAGTTTCCTTGGATCTTCTAAGTTAATTTCCTCAGGATCTGCATAGTTCCCCAGAGTCACTTTCAAGTTTCTTAAGTTGTCTTTCTGTAATAATCCAAGCCCCCCTATCTTTTTTTTTTTCCTCAGATAGCTAAAAAAAATAAAAAATAAAAAACAAGATAAGAATTAGGAGCTATGTGCAAAATGATCCATTGCTGTGGTCTGTGTGCTGGATGTGGCCAAATGAGATTTCCTTTTGGAAAGACATTTACACATAAATTATCATAGAATCATAGTATGGTTTGGATTGGAAGGGACCTTAAAGATTCCAACCCCCTGCCATGGGCAGGGACACCTCTCACCAGACCAGGTTGCCCAAAGCCCCATCCAGCCTGGCCTTGAGCACTTCCAGGGATGGGGCATCCACAGCTTCTCTGGGCAACCTGTGCTAGGGCCTCACCACCCTCAGAGTAAAGAATTTCTTCCTTGTATCTAACCTAAATCTACCCTTTTTCAGTTTAAAGCCATTTCCCTGTTTCCTATCACTGCACTCCCTTACAAGGAGTCCCTCCCCAGCTTTCCTGTAGGCCCCCTTTAGGCCCTGGAAGGCCTCTATAAGGTCTCTTTTCCTTCTGAGAGACTTCTTTTCCTTCTGGAGACTTCTTTTCTCCAGGCTGAACAACCCCAGCTCCCTCAGCTTGTCTTCATAAGAGAGGTGCTCCAGACCCTTGATCATGGCCCTCCACTGGACTCACTGTAATGATGACAACTTTCTCTGTCAATAAGATCTTTGTCAACAATAAAGTATTTCATGCAGTAATCAAAGCTTTTGGACAATAATTAAAATAAAGTTTGGAAATCCTGTTATGTAAATGCAGAAGTCTGGTGGTGGAACTTACAACACCTTCCACAGTCTTAAGATATAACCCAGTAAACATATAGTACCTTGAAATATTTTGATCTCATATTTGGACCTGAAAAACTGAACAGAGTATTCATCCGATGCCTTGGTGACTTTTACAGATGTTGTTTAATAACTAAATAGTATTCTTTGGAGAGAAACATTCACTGACATCAGATTCCTATATCTAAGGTCTATGTCTGTCTGATTTATACAGCAATGTAGAGATTTTCTTTCCAAAGCAGGAGAAAAAAAATAAAAAATTAGTCCTATTCTTGCTTTGGATTCACTTCTTTGCCTTTTCCCCTAATCTATACTAAAAATGTGTAAGGTTCTTTTAATCTTTGACAGAGTCATCTGGATCTGAATACTTGTAAAAATGTTCATTGAACAGCAGAACTGATAAAGACCAATGTTCACTGGACCATATTACTCTTTCCTGACTGTCCATGAGATAGCTCAAATCAGTGTTTATAGCTATCCATCAGAAACAAGAATCAAAATTAATTCTTAAAATGAAACAACTCGGAAATATTGATCATATTTCAGGTGAGGGCTGGGATGAAAGACTAGGGTAGAAAAACTTGATCCTTCTGCCTAGTCACTTTATCGGCATGGCACATTTATACTGTTCTGTCAAGGCCTGCTCAAAAGCACAATAAACTCAATGGAAACAATCCTATGAATATTGATAATTGTTTCTAGTTGTGAACTGAAGCATGAGAAAGGGCGAAAAGTGTCCCTGGTTGCTGCTTCAGCCTAACTGCTGTGTTTCTAGATGTTGATGTCTCCTGCTTAATTTAATTGTTACTTTAAAACAGCAAAATCTCAACCCATCTAGAAGCTTTCATTCTTTCAGAATCTGTGTTCTTACTCTAAATGCATTCCTGTACAGCATTAAACTCATCTCTAAACTCTGCTGCTTCTCTCTCTTACCTAACTGACTGAAAATTACTTTTCTGTCTGTGCTGATTTATTTTCTCCTTTTAGCTAAAGAACTTATCTCACTTTCTGCTTCTGTGCTACCACTTCTTCCTGCCTGTTCCTTTTAATTATTTTCTGGTCTTTCTGCATGCATCTTTACTTTTCTCTTGCAAAGTTTTCTCATCACTTCTTCCCAGGTTCCTCAACTGTCTTCCACATATTTACACTACAGCCTTCAGTGTTTTCCTATCTTCAGGTGTTATTCTAATGCTTTTGTTTTGCTGACCTTCCATCCATTGCAAAAGTACCAGTTTTCAACAGATAAACCTCCTGGGTCTCTGCATTTTTCCTCATATACGTATAGTGTGTACTTATATATTTCAAACCATATTTCTAATACTTATGGGAAATCTCAAAATAGTGGAGAATATTATAGTAATAGATTGTATTTTGATGGAATAGCTTTTTACTGAAATGTTTTGAGTCAATCTGGGTAAGCATTAGGAAATATGCAATAGACCCCTATTCTGATTTTAAGAAGGTGTTTGTCTAGGGATAGAATAAAAGACTTCTAACATCTTTTATATGGTTAGTTTACACAAGGCTATAATAATGCAATTGTCTGTGTACACCTAGACTACATCCACAGAGAGTGAATGTAAAAAGGGACCTTATGATACATCTTTCTGAATAAGAAATTTGCTCTTTTTTGTTTAGCAGTATTCAAGAATACTTGTTTGTCTTGAACCTTATAAGCCCTTTCATTAGATACTTGAAGGTCTTATTAGGGATTGGCTATAGATTTTACTACTTCAAAATTAAAAGCTCATTTTAATTGAGCTAAGGGGTCTTTTTAGTAAATGGATTGAAAACACCATTGAATATCTTTTGTTTAACTTATGTGAAAGCATGTATTACCTGATCTATTTCCCTGGCTTGCTTTGAAGTTCAGGATTTAGTCATGTTTACTTATCTCCTGGTTTATATTTCAGGTTACATTTGAAAAATGTTGGATGTTTCGGAACTTGTGAGCTTGGTAGCAGCTGATCCCAGCTATTGGGTTCAGATGGCTGACTGGTAAAAACCATGGCCTTTTTTTAGACCTGTGCTAGTAAATCCTTTTGTTCTGAGGATGGCCCAACTGACATGTCACCAGATTGTACTCTTAGGAGTGGGAATTGCTGCTCTTCTTGATCTTAATCTTGCCCAACTCTGAGAGGAACAGGCTCAGGAGTGTCAAGAACCAAAGATGTCATCCTACCTGACTGCCACTTTATATTGCCTTTCTGAAACTTAGCCAGGGATATGAGATAGGAGATTTGGCACGGCCAAAACTCCTGGGAACTCCAGGTGTTTCACATAACAAAGGAGGCATTTCCTATCTCCTTCAGCTGATGACATATGTTACTGACACCAGAACAACTTGAGTGGCCTATAGAGGACCCCCAGAGAGCCCTCAAGAAACAAAACTCCCCCAACCCACATAAGCAAATGGACAGCCAGTACTAGCTTTCAGGGTCAGAAACCAAGCAATTCTCTTAGAGAGACAGCTAAAGTTTCCCCCCCCCACTAAAAATGATACCTCTGTCATCAGTGATTTTCCACCACCAGGGTATCCTCACCTTGAGTTATGCTGGTTAATGGAAAGTTGATTGTAATAGTGTCTTTATTTTTATTGTTAGAATAAACACTTAGACCTCTACAAGCTTTTAGCTGAGGATCTCTGTAGTCATCAGAAAACTCTTCCATTGAAATAGGGAAACCTAATTACAGACTGGGAGAATGAATCACTGAGAGTTAAAGTATTCTGCTAAAGAAAATAGAGCAAAACAGTGACAGACCCAATAACAGAACCTGGGATTGGCGGTCACCTTTCCTAATCATTTGAAACAGTCCAGGAAAGGTGAAATATCGTACTTTATGGAACAAGTTACACCAAGCTTTATATATTTAGGAAGAGCATTTTAGGATGTGGTGCCTGACAGCAGGAAATTGCATTCAGTGGTTTTGGAGGTCCCCACCAAATATTCCTTATGACAGGTCATTCCATTATTACCCACTAAAGACTTTCTTACACCTTCCTCTGGAGCATCCGACACTTTACTCAGAGATAGGATATTGAACTAAATGGATCACTAGTTTGATCTATTGTGTCAATTCTTACACTCTTAGAGATGCAAACAGTATGTAGGGCATAGGTTTTCCTTACTGTACGCAAAGGCAACTATAAATGTGTGTACTGACTGTGGTGAGGGGGCACTGGCTCAGAGATAGAGGAGGTAGTTGACTCTAACACCATTTTGTGGATTTACAAGAACCAAAGAAGAAGTTTACTTTGTAGAATAAAGCTCCATGTAAACTGTAAATGCTGTTGGCCATGTGACGTCACTGTATTCTTCCATGGGCAGAAGTCATTTTCTTCTGTGTCTATATTTGATTTCAATTAAAAGAAGACAGCTTGCTTAATATTTCCTAAAAGTTGATATGGTGTATACCTGAGTGAACTGGCCAATTTCCCTTATAAATTATGTATAAAATCCACAACTACATTCTCTCTCAGAAACTCAGAGGAAAATTCAATTTCTTTTTTAGCTTATATTCTTTCATGGTTCTTGGGATATTCATTTCATATTTTCTGCTCATTTTTATAAATGTCTTATTTATTCAAGCTCTTCATAGAGGAAAGTAATGCCATGCATTGCTGATTTTATTACTTTGGACAGTTTACAATATCTCTTCAGAACCTAACATGTTAATTGATTTCAAAATTTCTATAAATTTCAGCCTTGCTTTTGGATCATACATAGCGATGCTAGGGAGACTTTATGAAATGTCTTCTACAGCCCCACTGGAGTTTATCTAGACATGCATAGCTTCCCTTTTTCTTCTTTATTCTTAGCAAAGATATAAGGGGAATAAACTGTTCCTCTCCAGGCTCCTGCCTAGGGATTGGAGCATAGGGTCAAATTTAGACATGTGATCTCAGTCTTATATTGTGTCTCATAAAAGCAGCAGCACCCATGTAGGGGTATTACCTCCCATGACACTTCATATTTCTTGTTGCTCCATACTGAACTTCCTGTTCTAAACACACAATTGTGTGACATTTCAATCTATAGGCCCTATATAATATAGATACAGTGTATCTTATAATAAAATACATGACTGTGAGCTTTATTGATCATGTCTGCAGTATGGCTGTACATAAATGCTAACAAAACACTGAACTCTTAGTGTCCCTTTCCATCATGCAATTGTCCCAAAATAAAACCTACAAATCATTCAGTGAGAGCAAGTTCATCTGAGGTTATTGCAAACCTTTAATCCTAATTACAGAGATTTCCTTGGGACATTACAAGTACATTGAGTTCTGTCTGCCTGGAAACACAACTGACTTAATCTGGGATAAAGGTCTGTAAATGAGTGAAGAAATAAATAAAGAGGGTTCTGAGTGTTTTTGTCAAGGAAATATTCTATTTTTTTTTTTTTTTCACTTGAGTGGAGAAATCGTCAGTATTTGCAGATGGTATTTCCATCAACATTTATGTCAAGAAACAAAACAAAATATTGCTTTTATATTTCCCATGCCACAAACACATGCTGTTATTACACTGACAATTTCAGTATTAAGTTGTAGTGCAGCGTGTTACCTACAACCATGTGTGTTACCTATATTACATTACCTACGATCATAAGTATGTATATATGTACATACATGTATATATATAATACATATATCTAAATGCTATCTGTGTTGTGCAAAGATAAAGTTTACAAAGCAAAGAATTATTATACATACTGATAAGGTAGGGTTGGTCTTCCTCTTCCTTTACCTTTACCTTAGGACCCAAAGGAACAGCATGGAGTTGTGACAGGAGGGGTTAGATTGGATATTAGGAAAAGGTTCTTCACTGAGAGAGTGGTTGGGCACTTGAACAGACTCCCCAGGGCAGTGGTCACAGCACCAAGCCTATTTGAGTTCAGGAAGCATGGAGTTCAGGACAATACTCTCACATACACGGTCTGATTTTTGGGTGTTCCTCTGTGGAGCCAGAAGTTGGACTCAGTGATCCTTTCCAACCCAGTGTGTCCTTTCCAACTCAGGATATTCTATGATTTTATTTCATTTATTTTATTTCAAACATTGTCGTGTAGGTATTAATTAAATAAATAAATAAACCAGGGAAGTGCAACATATACAGAGTAACTGTGAAACTTAAGAGTTCAGTGATATATTTTTTTTTTAATTTAATTTAATTTTTTAAACATAATTTTAGGATGAGTTTTGATAATTGCATAGATCATATCTAGGGAATCTTCTTCCTTTAATGAGGGGATTTTCTTACACGTGTAAATCTTCTGGCCAATTAAGCTCACCTTACTAGGAGGATATAACTGGACAAAATATCTGTTAATATTACCCTATTGCATGGTCTGTCTGCAGCATATATCTACCACCAGGATATTTAAGTGTTATATTTTCATTATATTACTTAGTATTCCTCTTCTTCCACTTCCCTTCTTCAGATGAAAGCTGAGTGTTAAGGAAGATTTGATACGTGCTTTCAATATCAAAATGTGCTTTCCAAGTGGCAAGAGAGGAAGGTAATTTCAATGTTCACCTTCCACACCTTCTCTAAAGAGTATTTTCAATTTAATTAAGACTCTATTTTATCCATGAGTACTGCATTGGCTCTAACATCTACCTGATGATGTTAAGTCACAGGATGGTCTTTAATTTTCTTATTTCATGCATTTGCTTTCTCACTTTGTTCTTTGTTGACCTAGGAAATTGCTGAATATTGGGCTTCTCACTGCCCATAAATATCATTGGTCATACTGCCTGGTAGTGGAGTCTTTATTGGCTTGGTTTCTTGGCTTTGGATCCCTCTTAAAATTGAAGTGCAGAATTTAAAGTATCTATTTATTTATTTATTTATTTATTTATTTCTGTCTGTTATCACCTGCTGAACAATGTATGTGTAACTAATTTGCAGGATTTCTTTTTGAGGCATCTCAGTTATGCTGAGCATAGTAGCTCAGAACTTTGTGCCAGCTTTCCACCATTGCTTTATACTGGATATTACCTAACCTAACTATTGAACAATAGGTTTGAGGCCCTGGGGCTCGAGAGACCCGTGGGTGAGGATGAGGTAGGAAGCCTACCCGGGAGGATGCCTGAGGTGAGGAAGTTGACTCCACGCCTCAGGACTGCCTCCACCAAGAAAGAAAGAAGGGTGATTGTTGTGGGCGACTCCCTCCTCAGGGGAACGGAGGGCCCTATTTGTCGGCCTGACCCCACACATAGGGAAGTCTGCTGCCTCCCTGGGGCCAGGGTCAGAGACGTTACCAGGAAGCTTCCAAACCTGGTTCGCCCCTCTGACTATTACCCGCTTTTGATAGTCCAGGCTGGCAGCGATGATGTTGAAAAGAGAAGCCTCAGGGCCATCAAACAGGACTATAGGGGACTGGGACGATTGGTGGAGGGAGCGGGAGTGCAGGTGGTGTTTTCGTCTATCCCTACGGGGGAAGGGAGAGGCACGGAAAGGACACGGAAAGCTCATGTGGTTAATAGGTGGCTCAGAGGCTGGTGCCAGCATAGAAATTTTGGGTTTTTTCACCATGGGGAGCTTTACTCGGCACCCGGCCTGATGGCCCCAGATGGGTCTCTATCTCCAAGGGGAAAACGGATCCTAGGCCAGGAGCTGGCGGGGCTCATAGAGAGAGCTTTAAACTAGGTAAGAAGGGGGACGGGGCTCAAACAAGGCTTGTTGGAGCTGTGCCGGGGGAAACAATGGCTAGGCCGGGGAAGAAGGCGATGGCCCAGCTGAAGTGCATCTACACTAATGCACGCAGCATGGGTAACAAACAGGAGGAGCTGGAAGCCATTGTGCAGCAGGCAGGCTACGACTTGGTTGCCATCACGGAGACGTGGTGGGACCGCTCCCACGACTGGAGTGCTGCAATGCCTGGCTATCGGCTCTTCAGGAGGGACAGGCAGCACAGAAGGGGTGGTGGCGTGGCTCTCTACATTAGAGAATCTTTTGATGTTGTGGAACTCCAGGCTGGGAATGATAAGGTTGAATCCCTGTGGGTTAGGATCCGTGGGAAGGCCGGCAAGGCTAGCATCCTGGTGGGGGTCTGCTATAGACCGCCGAACCAGGATGAGGAGACGGATGAGGAGTTTTATAGGCAACTGACAGAAGTTGCAAAATCGTCGGCGCTTGTCCTCGTGGGGGACTTCAACTTCCCGGACATATCCTGGAAACACAACACGGCACAGAGAAAGCAGTCTAGGAGGTTTCTGGAGAGCGTGGGAGATAGCTTCCTGACGCAGCTGGTCAGTGAACCTACCAGGGGTGGTGCCCCGCTAGACCTTCTCTACACAAACAGAGAAGGACTGGTGGGAGATGTGGTGGTCGGAAGCTGTCTGGGGCAGAGTGACCACGAAATGGTAGAGTTCTCTATTCTTGGCGAGGCCAGGAAGGGGACCAGTAAAACTGCTGTCTTGGACTTCCGGAGGGCTGACTTTGAGCTGCTCAGGACGCTGGTTGGCCGAGTCCCTTGGGAGGCGGTTCTGAAGGGCAGAGGAGTCCAGGAAGGCTGGGCGCTCCTCAAGAAGGAAATCGTGATGGCACAGGAGCGGTCCGTCCCCACGTGCCCAAAGA
Organism: Anser anser; assembly: GCF_964211835.1. Taxonomy (NCBI): domain Eukaryota; kingdom Metazoa; phylum Chordata; class Aves; order Anseriformes; family Anatidae; genus Anser; species Anser anser. Next base: position 82,405,876 of record NC_139723.1, on the reverse strand, counting down.
TGAGCCGGCGTGGAAGAAGACCGGCCTGGCTCAACAGAGAGTTGCGGCTGGAGCTTAGCAGAAAAAAGAGGGTTTATAATCTTTGGAAAAAAGGGCGGGCCACTGAGGAGGACTACAAGGATGTAGCGAGGCTGTGCAGGGAGAAAATTAGAAAGGCCAAAGCTCATCTGGAGCTCAATCTGGCTACTGCTGTTAAAGACAACAAAAAATCCTTTTACAAATACATCAACGCGAAACGGAGGACTAGGGAGAATCTCCATCCTTTACTGGATGCGAGGGGAAACCTAGTTACTAAGGATGAGGAAAAGGCTGAGGTGCTTAATGCCGCCTTTGCCTCAGTCTTTAGCGGCAATACCGGTTGTTCTCCGGACACCCAGTGCCCTGAGCTGGTGGAAGGGGATGGGGAGCAGGATGTGGCCTTCGCTATCCATGAGGAAATGGTTGGCGACCTGCTACGGAGCTTGGATGTGCGCAAGTCGATGGGGCCGGATGGGATCCACCCAAGGGTACTGAGAGAACTGGCGGAGGAGCTGGCCGAGCCGCTTTCCATCATTTATCGGCAGTCCTGGCTATCGGGGGAGGTCCCGGTTGACTGGCGGCTAGCCAATGTGACGCCCATCTATAAGAAGGGCCGGAGGGCAGACCCGGGGAACTATAGGCCTGTCAGTTTGACCTCAGTGCCAGGGAAGCTCATGGAGCAGATTATCTTGAGGGTCATCACGCGGCACTTGCAGGGCAAGCAGGCGATCAGGCCCAGTCAGCATGGGTTTATGAAAGGCAGGTCCTGCTTGACGAACCTGATCTCCTTCTATGACCAAGTGACGCGCTTGGTGGATGAGGGAAAGGCTGTGGACGTGGTCTACCTTGACCTCAGTAAGGCTTTTGACACCGTTCCCCACAACATTCTCCTCGAGAAACTGGCTGCTCGGGGCTTGGACTGGCGTACGCTTCGCTGGGTTAGAAACTGGCTGGATGGCCGGGCCCAGAGAGTTGTGGTGAATGGAGTCAAATCTGGTTGGAGGCCGGTCACTAGTGGAGTCCCCCAGGGCTCGGTACTGGGGCCGGTCCTCTTTAATATCTTTATTGATGATCTGGATGAGGGCGTCCAGTGCACCCTCAGTAAGTTTGCAGATGACACCAAGCTAAGTGCGTGTGTCGATCTGCTCGAGGGCAGGAAGGCTCTGCAGGAGGATCTGGATAGGCTGGAGCGATGGGCTGAGGCCAATTGTATGAATTTCAACAAGGCCAAGTGCCGGGTCCTGCACCTGGGCTGCAACAACCCCAAGCAGAGCTACAGGCTGGGAGATGAGTGGCTGGAAAGCTGCCTGGCCGAGAAGGACCTGGGAGTATTGGTGGATAGTCGGCTGAATATGAGCCAGCAGTGTGCTCAGGTGGCCAAGAAGGCCAACGGCATCCTGGCCTGTATAAGAAGCAGTGTGGCCAGCAGGTCGAGGGAAGTGATTGTGCCCCTGTACTCGGCTCTGGTGAGGCCGCACCTCGAGTACTGTGTTCAGTTCTGGGCCCCTCGCTACAGGAAGGACATGGACGTGCTCGAGCGAGTCCAGAGAAGGGCGACCAAGCTGGTGAGGGGTCTGGAGAACAAGTCTTACGAGGAGCGGCTGAGGGAGCTGGGCTTGTTCAGCCTGGAGAAGAGGAGGCTCAGGGGCGACCTCATCGCTCTCTACAGTTACCTGAAAGGAGGCTGTAGAGAGGTGGGGGTTGGTCTATTCTCCCACGTGCCTAGTGACAGGACGAGGGGGAATGGGCTAAAGTTGCGACAGGGGAGTTTTAGGTTGGATGTTAGGAAGTACTTCTTTACCGAAAGGGTTATTAAGCATTGGAACGGGCTGCCCAGGGATGTGGTGGAGTCACCATCCCTGGAGGTCTTTAAAAGACGTTTAGATGTAGAGCTTAGGGATATGGTTTAGTGGAGTACTTAGTGTTAGGTCGGAGGTTGGACTCGATGATCTTGAGGTCTCTTCCAACCTAGAGAAATCTGTGAATCTGTAACTTTGTGGAATTTTCTGCCTTTTTTTTTTTTTTTCCCAATCTTGTAAAGGTGCCATGAGGTTGTAGTATGAGCTGTGTCCTCTTCTGCATTTACCCTTTGTATTCTCAGAAAGAAAATAGTTACACAGATAGCTCATTTGGTTGTGTGACACCATTTACCTATGAAGTTTTAGAGTATAGTTAGAGTAGATGTAAATAATAGGAAGAGCAAAATCCCTTGTGAACTTCCTGAAGTTTCAGTGATTTTTGTTCTTTGTGTAACAATACAGTTTCTCTGCACTAGACATTATTTTTGATGGTGTGGAAAGAAAAGGACAAGGGAAGGAATGTGTGGTGATGTACATGTCATTTAATTCCCAGTGGGAGAACAAACAAACAAACAAATCTCCCCTGTAAAAGATCAATCCAGGAGGAATTACATCTTAAATCTAACCCTCTGGAGATGCCTATGCAACCTTCTCTTTAGGTCTCATTTACTTTATTCTTGCTTGTTGATGTATTTCTTGTGGGACAGGATTTCTTATGGTAAGTGAAATTTCAGCTGTTGCTGAAAATCAGGATCAGTTTTAAATTGGCAGGCTGAAAAACAGCAGAGAAACTGTGAAAAAGGTGAGATAAGCTGTCTATAAGATAAGATATATATATATAATATAAGATATATAAGATAAACTATCTAAACTACAGACTTTTTAGTTATAGTTGTTATTATTGACAAAGGGCCAATCCAGCATGTAAAAAGATTAGGATTTTTAAATTTTAGTATTTTGGCAAAACATTATAGCAGTAATATTGAAATTATAGTGCACATTTTTGAATAAATAAAATGATTGCAACAACAATTTTGAAACTTGAGAATGTCACAGTATTTTTTGGAAGACCTACTAATTTTGTTAAGCTACTGTATTGCTACCATGTAGTAGCTTGGGTGGTTGACCCAGAAAAAATGAAAATACGTCTGAATCAAGTGTAAATGTGACCATATAGAAATCAATTTCAAAATGGGAACAAACACATGAAAATTAACCTCGCTCCTGTTATTAGATGGAAAAATCCAGTTTCTGTCTTGAATTTCAGCTTTGTTCTGTTAACATTTCATATTTCATTCCTATAGTGGCTGTCCTTTACAGCTGACTGGAATAATAAAAATCCTTATAATTTTGTAAGTATGAAAATAAATGATATCCTCCCTGTTGTCATAGGATGATCACTTACACTAAAGTATAGTGATCTATGCCCTGCCAGTACAGCAGGTAGATTTATTCCCAGAAGAGGCATCACAAGAGCACATCTATATGTGCAGTTCCTCCACATTTAGAGATGCTTAATTTTTGTTTGATCCCTTGGAGTCTGAGCACTCTGCAGGTAATATAATACGCACTTCTCTGTAGGACATTCGTAATGTCATAACATTTCAACTTGAGCTGGATTGTCTGAAGAATTATGTTGCAGCAGGAGGAATTTGCATCTGCATTGGAAATAATGTCACAACAATCATCAACCTTCTACTCTTTGTGTGTGGTGACTGAATAACCAAATTAGATCTCTACTGCTCTGGGGATGATGCACCAACCATTATCTAACACTGATGCTGATGGCAGATCGCTCTTCCTACACTAACTCCCAATCAGCTCAGCTGTGCTCAGTCGTTTTGGATGGGAAAAAGAAAAAGAGTTTCTAATGTCATGGGTGCAGGTAACTCAGAGCTGGCTTTCCCTCCATTAGCACTTGAAAAATCAGTGACATGGAAACAGAGGATACAGATACTTGGACTACTCCAGGTAAGACAGATTGGCTGTGTTTATATTAGTAAATTCACGTGTGCCTGGACACTGAAACGATGATACCACTAAACAACTGCAGTGTGTCCTGGCAAGGATGTGGCACATTTCAGTTTTCAATCCCTCAATTGGTTTGGAAAGGGATAGAGTCTACCAACATAAAGGCATGCTGTTCCATGCCAATTGGCCTCAGAGTCCAGGAACATTTAATTTACCAATATAGACATATCCTTTGGTCTGGATATGTCTGGAACTGAATTCAATCTAATAAGTCCTTGCACTCATACCTATGACTTAAGTTCTTCTGGTGCCATGCTGTGTGATAGGTGGAAAAAGAAATTGGGCTTCCACTCTCTTGGAGCCTTCTACTTTAGTCCATTTTGTAATGTACACGGACACAAGCACAACACCAGCCACAAAACTTAGCATGTGTCCTTCACCACTGAAGCAGATAATCCTTAATGATGACAAATAAATGTATCTCAAACCTTGTGGAAGACTACAAGCCTCTACAGAAACCTGACCCATTCCTCCTGTGCAACAGCCCAGCTAAGGACAGTACCCTCAGTCCACACCAATTCCACAGAGCCCTGGGAGCCTGTCTCATTTACTCAGGGATGGCACTGCCAATGGTGAGAAAGACTTCCCTGAGGGTGTCTGCTCCTGTAACCCCCCAGATCAAATTATTTGACAAGTATGAGGCAGTGTGTGCTTCTCTGTTTATAAAGAAAATTGGAGTCCAGAAACAGAAAGAAGTTGTGGATTGCAAGACTTCTCTTATTAACTGTTAAAATACAATGATGATGTAATGTGAAGAGGCCTCAGGTGAGACATTAACGGGACTTCTGAAGGCAAAGACAACAGTGAGGTATGTACTAACTGGTGCAAGGCTCTGTATCTGGGTGGGTTGTAACAGTTACAAAGGGGATGTTTGCACTGGAAAGTCAATAAGCTGGCTGTACCCAAATGCACATTTCTCTCCCATATGCCTTGGAAAGGTCTGGGCAGATAACACACATTATGCTAGAGTGGTGAAGCTTTCCCTGACAGGCACATCATGCTGTGTAGTTTTGTTTTTTACAAACAGGCACCCCACCTTTGGCAATAGCTTCCTCTAATGTGAATTCAGATGAAAGTGAGCTCGTTCCTTCTAATGGAAGAGAATTGGGAAGGTGCTCTAAATAAACGTAGAGCTACTCATTACAGTAATAGTGACCTTGCTTGAACAGAGCAAGTTGAACATTGTAGCAGGCTGCATACAAGACTTTTTGCTCACTAGAGAAGAGCATGCAGGAGAATAACTTGTCTCCTCTATGCAAACTCACAGGCCTAGAATTTAAGGTAAATTATTCAAGGAAGAACATTTTAAATTTTTATTTTTATTTTTTTATTTTTATTTTTATTTTTTATTTTTTACAGATTTTAGCTAAAGCTACTATCAGATCTTCTGTTCCACAGATCTCATCTGTATCCCCTTCAATTCAACAGACAGCATATGTCTTGTCAGTCCCCGTTCTCATATACCCGTAGGATCCATAGGATGCTGCTGAATTATCTTCATGGCCACTTTGGGAACAAGAAACAGTTCAAGAACTGCTGAAGAATCACATCCTGATGACTAGGAAGTCCTCATTAGGCACCATACGGATGAGTTGTACTTATTAAAAGTTGTCAGGAAAAGAAGTAGATACCAGTAGTATATGTTGAATATGTTGATTTGAAGAGTAAGGTTTGATTTTTCTTCTTCTTTTTTTTTTTTTTTTTTTTTTATGTCAGCTCCATGATTTATTTATTTTTTTTCTATGGCCTAACTTCTCATACTAAACTCTCAGGGATAGTAACACTGTTTTTCTGTTGGGTAAGAAAACCCATGCTTATCTGTCAAGACTGTTAAGGCTGCTGCTGGCATTGCTCTGTTTGAGTGCCATTTACCCCTGCAAGCAGGACCTTGGGCTAACCTTCTTCACAGGAGAACATTTCACCTAACACCAACCTTTATTTCATGTGCACACCTTTCCAGCTAATCTCTATCTGATGTGGGTTTTTGTTGCTCTTCTGCAGTTAATAGGTGTTGCTAAATGATGCTAACCACAGAATTCTGCTGAATGTAAAGAAAAGTAAAGAAATACTTCCTCATGATTTATCACCATTTCTACTTAACTGCCCGTACAGGAGATAGCAAGCAGCACAAGAATTTATATGCATATTCTAACAATTCTTAGAGGAGAGACTGAGTGATATAGTCAAGCATTGGCACGGGGGGAGGGGGAGGGGGGGAAGTACTGGACACCATCTTCACCAGAACTGTTAATTTGCACCGTCTAAGAGAGAGCGGTTAAGTTAAATTACGTCTACTGAAGGGTGTCTTGGGATAAGACTGTGCATGAAGCTACCAGGGAACTTCTGATGCTTTGTAAGTTATTACCCTGCAGTGGCTGGTTTGTATGTCAGAGTCCTTAACCACATTAAGGCAGAATAACTTCCCAAATGGGAGTTACGGATTGTGTTGGATGCAAAGGTGCTGATACAAAAGTGTGGGAGATTGCTGTTCAAGTTTTCCATTAAAGCACAAGTTTGATAAAGCTGGGGTGTGTATTGCTTTTGGGCATCTGTCAGAGATGGAAGTGAAAACCTTATGGAGCACTGGAGCATGTTATTGGCAGTGTTGTAGGCAATACGACTGTGGAAAGGATTACACAAGCTGCTTTTACACTCTTTTAACATGTTCATCTGGATGGCGTGTGCTCTGTCTTAAATGAAGGCGTAAGGGAAGAAAAGGGATGGGGAAAAGAAAATAAAACACAGGGAAGGGGAGGGGGAGGGGGAGGGGGAGGGGGAGGGGGAGGGGGGAGGGGGAGGGGGAGGGGGAGGGGGAGGGGAAGGGAAGGGAAGGGAAGGGAAGGGAAGGGAAGGGAAGGGAAGGGAAGGGAAGGGAAGGGAAGGGAAGGGAAGGGAAGGGAAGGGAAGGGAAGGGAAGGGAAGGGAAGGGAAGGGAAGGGAAGGGAAGGGAAGGGAAGGGAAGGGAAGGGAAGGGAAGGGAAGGGAAGGGAAGGGAAGGGAAGGGAAGGGAAGGGAAGGGAAGGGAAGGGAAGGGAAGGGAAGGGAAGGGAAGGGAAGGGAAGGGAAGGGAAGGGAAGGGAAGGGAAGGGAAGGGGGGGGAAGGGAAGGGGGGGAAGGGAAGGGGGGGGAAGGGAAGGGGGGGAAGGGAAGGGGGGGGAAGGGAAGGGAACGGGGAAGGGAACGGGGAAGGGAACGGGGAAGGGAACGGGGAAGGGAACGGGGAAGGGAACGGGGAAGGGAAGGGAAGATTTTTATTTATTTTTTTTGTGTGTGTGTGTGTGTACAACAATTTCCATTCAAACATGTGGGGAAGGTTGATAGTGTTACAGTAAATGGAAGCACAGGGAGGCCACAGTTCCAGACATCTTCTAGCCACCAGGCCTAAGTTGGTTAGGCCCATTTTCTGATGCTGAGCATAATTGTTGAGTGAAATTGTAAGCACTTGTAAACTGAGGTCCATTCAGCCTTTTTCTCACTTACTGCTATGTTCCCAAGGGTTGCTAGACAATCCTATCAGTACAAAAATCTACTGAAAGTCAGTACATCTGCTTTTGAACTTTCTATTCTCTCTTTCTGAATTACTGTATTCCTCATACTGCAAGTGAATAAGTCTCTAGCTGAAGCCAGCTTGGCAGCATTTAAAATAATATGACTGATGATCAGAAATGCCATAATCACTGGTCCAACTTCAAAAAAAACATCAGTGAGAAGAACACACTGAATGAAGGGCAATGTTAACTTGTCTTGGAAATGTTGATCAGCCTATCAAAATTTTAATAAATATGCATCTGAACTTGTTCTTTTGTGTTCTGAAACAAAAATAATATTCCTCTGTAAAAAAAAAAATGTAAACCAGGAAATTCTGACAAACAGACAATGATTTATGTGACTGATGTTCATTTCTGTTCCCTTTATCAGGACATGTGATCCACACACTTTTAGATAGTGTCATTGTTTTTCCTTGTAATTAACATTGAGATTTTATTTTCTCAGTTAATAAGTTAAACAGTGATTGTTTTAATTAAAATATTACACATGGTAAAACATATAAACTTGTGAATTTAATAGATATTATCATCTCTTAAACAGAGTCAAGTCTGTTAAAATTTTAGATAAAAGAAAAACAAAGAAAGTTAATTATTGGAAAGAATGTTATTAATGATATAACAGACTATAATCTTGATGAAGTTTTGGTTACACATAGATGCCCAGCCACACTGTAAAGGGCAGTTGTGATTCTGGATATACTACCACTCAATACTGATACAAAATTGAAGTGCTGACCAGATATAATTATGGTGATCCTGTAGTGCTTATGTAGCAGCATGGATGTTGGAGTTGTCTTGGATCATCAGTTAAATGACATTAATTACCCTGCCTCTCAGATGTTCTTTGTAATTACAAAGTGGTAGGATGTTCTTAATTTTTCTCCTAAGCTGTGCTAATGCATAGATGATGCATCTACTGAACTTTGAGCAATTATTTCCTAAATAATGCAGGCTGGAAATAACTGATAGATATGAGGAGAAATTAAATTGTGGGTGTTAACACAGGGTCACAGAGAGACTGTGATTTTGCCAAAGAGTTTGTGACTTTGAAAAAGTAACACTTAGGGTCAGTTTTAAGATGGAGTTTTAGCTTGGAAACAACCAGAAATCATTTGAACAAGGCTCTCATTAACTTAAGGAATGGAACATGAAGGGATGCAGTTTGAGTAAAGGACCAGACCAGATGTCCTTCAAGAGGTCCCACTCCACCAAAATTACTCTGTGACTCTGTGACTCAACCTGCAGACCATCCTCTGTCTTTAGCCCATCTGGAGCCATGTAGGAATTCAGAAAGGCCAGACACCTTGCTTATAGGCAGCCAGGTGGAAAGTACTGCTGGTTCACAGTGAAGAAGAAAGCTCTTTTCTGCAACATCTCACGGTGTCATTGTCCATTTTTAATAAAATTGATTTTCCTTACAGTACTGATTCTGTTGATAAACTCCAGGAAGAAAAGAAATTTTGGGTAACTGCTAGTGGACAATGGAGTTCTGATCCCTTTCTGACTCACATTAATCTTCAAAAGTGTTAAAGAAAGATGCTATATGTTTAATTTAAATTTTTCATCCTGGAGGTGACTGCCTTACACCTGGTCAGCTATATATTGTGTCGGATCTGGATCTTAGTGTAAATTCTTTGTCATAGCCAAAAAGGAGTACAATATTTACCTTCCTTAGATGCATGTAGTGAAGCTTAATTTATTTATTTCTACATTATTTTGTATCTTTAAATGCAAACTGGGATGTTAAACTATACCTGTAAAATGATGAAAAATGGAAGATAATTTTTTGACACTATGAGAATAAAACACCTCATTGAGAATATATAGAGAAGTTGTATTACTTAAGCTTCTTTTATATATATATGTATTTCCCAGAAAGCATCTCCTCTCTTTCTTTCTATTCCTGCTGTGTCTGAGTACTACCTTGCTGTCTACCTTTGTTAGATCTCTGTAGGAAAAAAGGCAATTAATATTTAAGAGGCTTCCTTGTAAAATAAAGGTTAAATCAAGTGAAAAAAAAATAAAATAAATAAATAATGAATTCTGATTTTGTTCTGGAAGAGTTAGTACCACATAAATTTAAAGCCTGCATTGTAGCATTTTCAATTTACGTATGAGAAGCTACATGGTATGTACCTGACTCCACTAGTTCATCTGTTTTTTGGTCAGAATTTTAATTCTTTCCAATGAATTGTTAGTGTTCCTCTATTATTAATCTCATTACTATTGTAATTATTACTAACAGCAGTTAACTTTATTACTTTGATTGTTCTTCTCAAAATGCAAAGGAAAGCAAGAGAAACTTGAAATGAACTATAAGCTTGATGTAATAGGGCAAGGGATACAACCAGAAGGTGGTACAACTGCAGCTGTAAATTACAGAATTAGTTTTGCTCTGTCACCTTAGGAGCCAATACTAAGAACAGAAATATTCAATGACAGCCCATACAGCTGAACCTAGGAAACCCATTTAATCAGGTCCTGTAAAATACATGGTGAGAGACAAGCTCTCTCTAAAATTGAGTGAACATGTCACGAAAAGATCAGCAAGGACACTGGGAAGTAAAAGTTACAAATCAAAAAAATGTATTTGAGGTGCACAACACATTAAGAAAAGAAGCTGGAGTTTATGCTTTGCATCCAAATTGTTGCAGTCAGCACATACAACTTTATCGGTGACCTAAACTGGGTTTGCTCGCAGTTTCCGTTAACTTGGGTATGGCTCAAGAGATGAGTTTAAAGATTACTTAACATTTTCAAATTTGGATTTCCACAAGTAACTATTAAAATAAATAGTCCTTATATTTTTATTTATTTATTTATTTATTTTGGGTGGGGTGGGGTGCGGAGGAGGGGAGGTGTGGTTGGAATGAATCCTAAAGGTCTTTGAGTTGAAATACGTGAGTTCTGAACAGTTTCATTATAGGTGTCATGTAAAACTGTACTTATCTAACTTTAGTAACTATGTTTGAAAATTGGGGCCTTCTTGCCATATAAACTAAAGGAAAAAGATTGTAATATCAATGTGTGTTATGAAAAAAAAAATAAATAAAAATAAAATCCTCACAATATTATGGAGCAAACCAGTAAAGTTTTCAGAAGGTTTAATTCACAGTAACCATATGCTAATAAATTCCTTATAAATATTAATTCACAAAAGTTAAAGAACGAAAAAACATGGACACTTTTACCTTTTGGGAATACTATTTAATGATCATCAGGTAAATTTATTTGGCCAAAAAATAATGTTGCACATACTCACTGTTTTCAGTACAAATATGAAGATGTTCAAAAATTATTTAATACCTGAAAAATATTCTCTTAATTTAATCTAATTTTAATTAAATCTCAGCTGTAATAAGGAAAACACAAGGATGTTCTAACTGCACAGAAATACTATAAAGTGCACCATCCATCTAATTCATCCCTACAGTGACTTCACTGAAGTCAGCAGGGTTGATTCTCAGGCTGACTAAAAAGTTGATGATTTTATATTAAACATGATTGTGGTGCAATTGGAATTACAAATGCATATATTTGGCCCAATGACTTTATTAAATTTCATATATAAGCAATTTTTGATATTGTCAGCTCTGCCTATTTAAAATGAAACCTTCTTTCTGTTTTGGATCCTTCTTGGATTAAAGCATAAAAAAGCCTGAATACTTTGTTCTGTACCCACGTTCTAAACACTGTGCCATTCATTTTCAATTAAAAATAATGAAAAAAAGAGATATTTTTGTTTGTTGCTTTGCCAAACTTGAAATAAATCCTAGGCTAGGGTTGAACATTTTTTTTTTCAAATATGTGTATTCTTGGATTTCCAAAGTTGAATTCAAACTTCCTGTCACATTGAACCTTGCTGTCATTTGAAATAATATTCTTTTTTATCCCATTTTATCAGCTTTTTATCATCATGACTATTACAAGCGTTATTCTTGGTGTTTGAATGGTGATGAAAGAAAAATAAGCTTGACAAGACTGAAATACTGGTGCCATCTCATGTATCTTCAGAGCTCTGTGGCATGGATCTCCATTTCTCAGCAGTCACCCAAAGCTGTATTTCTCTTTCTCTTTCTCTTCATGATGAAAAGTAGGCACTCTCAATGGTACAATTCATCTGAGACATCACAGATATGTCCCTTAAAATGATATGGGCTGCTCTGTACAAGTGCCTGTTCCATCCATTGCCTCTGAAGAGAAATGAAGAGCACAGATGAGATGTAGATTTTGGCTTTCTGAACATTTGCTTTTTAGTTAGATGAATCCCAACATACATTCCTGATTTAACTGTTATCATAGTGCCTACGTATCCTGATCAGATCAGGGCTTCAAATTGTAGGTGTAGTCTCTGAGAATAGTTGGAGAAAATTTCTGTCCAGAAAAACTGTCATGTTACAGAGAAAATAAACAAAGATAAAGGGAGATGAAGTGACCTCCTCCAGATTAGTGGCAGAATCTTGGAGAAAGCTAATGTCTTGGTTCAGTACCCAACCTACAGAAACACATTGCCATTTAGAACACAAATCACCGAATGCACAGGAAGGCTTGCATGACACTAATATGGTGTTGGAGCAGGACATCAGTATTTGTAATTAATAACCCTCACTATTAGTGAAATTTTATTACTATTGAGTGATGCTAACCATAAGTAGGATTCCTGCTTCCAGGCACTGTGCATACACAGTGAGAGACAACAACTGCCATGCAGCTGTCATCCCCACGATCAGCCTGAGATATGTTCACTTGGGTAGTCAGGAAGGAGGCACTTCTGACCAAAAAGCATTTGTGGGTATTTGGGGGACAGGAAACTATGGACTGCATTGACCAGATAACATTTCATGCCAACTGGAGATCTTGCAATAAAAGGCCTGGAAGGGAATGAGCACTGGCAGGAGCTGGAGCTCCCCTGCGATGGATAGGAGAGGACACAGAGTTTAGAAACTAGGGATATTGTAGTGTGGAGGGAGGGAGAATTGTTGTTTGGAATTGATGCCTTTGATAAAAGGTTTCATAGGCAAGCATAACTGCTGATTATATCAATGGAGCAGATATATGATAAAGCATTAAGAATAACCCAAATCCAGTGATTTACTAGTCACAACTTCTTGTAATAAATATAAGAAAAACTATACAGAAGGTGCAAAGGGTATAAGAACAAGCACTCTAAGAAGTTTCACACCAATTTTCCACTTGGTTTTCAAGAAAACAAACAAACAAACAAACAAACAAAAACAGTAATATTTGTGTCCAGAATGTTAATTACAGTTTCTTTCACGAATCTTTAGAGTTATTGACAAATGATGATAGAAAACATCAATAGGAAGAAAGAAGAAGAAGAAAGAAGAAGAAGAAGAAGAAAGAAGAAGAAGAAAGAAAGAAGAAGAAAGAAGAAGAAAGAAGAAAGAAGAAAGAAGAAAGAAGAAAGAAGAAAGAAGAAAGAAGAAAGAAGAAAGAAGAGAGAAGAAAGAAGAAAGAAGAAAGAAGAAAGAAGAAAGAAGAAGAAGAGAAGGAGAAGGAGAAGGAGAAGGAGAAGGAGAAGGAGAAGGAGAAGGAGAAGGAGAAGGAGAAGGAGAAAGAGAAAGAGAAAGAGAGAAAGAGAAAGAGAAAGAAAGAGAAAGAGAAAGAGAAAGAGAAAGAGAAAGAGAAAGAGAAAGAGAAAGAGAAAGAGAAAGAGAAAGAGAGAGAAAGAGAAAGAGAAAGAGAAAGAGAAAGAGAAAGAGAAAGAGAAAGAGAAAGAAAGAGAAAGAGAAAGAGAAAGAGAAAGAGAAAGAGAAAGAGAAAGAGGAAGAGGAAGAGGAAGAGGAAGAGGAAGAGGAAGAGGAAGAGGAAGAGGAAGAGGAAGAGGAAGAGGAAGAGGAAGAGGAAGAGGAAGAGGAAGAGGAAGAGGAAGAGGAAGAGGAAGAGGAAGAGGAAGAGGAAGAGAAAGAGAAAGAAAAAGAAAAAGAAAAAGAAAAAGAAAAAGAAAAAGAAAAAGAAAAATAAAAAGAAAAAGAAAAAGAAAAAGAAAAAGAAAAAGAAAAAGAAAAGAAAAAGAAAAAGAAAAAGAAAAAGAAAAAGAAAAAGAAAAAGAAAAAGAAAAAGAAAAAGAAAAAGAAAAAGAAAAAGAAAAAGAAAAAGAAAAAGAAAAAGAAAAAGAAAAAGAAAAAGAAAAAGAAAAAGAAAAAGAAAAAGAAAAAGAAAAAGAAAAAGAAAAAGAAAAAGAAAAAGAAAAAGAAAAAGAAAAAGAAAAAGAAAAAGAAAAAGAAAAAGAAGAAAGGAAACCCCATGTCTAGTATTTGATACTTACAAATTTACAAAAATAATGGGAGGGGAGTGTGAAAAGATACAGCCTAGGTCTTTAGCTTCTTTATTAGAAGCACAAAATGTCACATATAAGCAAGGAATACTACATAAAATATTAAGAGACTCTAATGCTGACTGGGAAAATTTATAGAGTTGGAGCTGTCTCTCTTAAATCATACCCTCTAGTTATCTGTGCTTTATCTTGCCTAACTTGCTTTCTCGAGGGCAGTGAAAGTTTTTAATACTGTGTATTTATAAAAAATTTACAAAGGACTAATTTAAACACTACATTAAGATAATAGTAACAATAATGATAATAATCTGAGATGCATGCATGGAGAGGGAGAGATGTTGCATAAAGGAAGTGTTACAAAGCAGTAGTTCAAAGATACAAGGTTTTGTTTGTTTGTTTGTTTTTAATGAAAAATGACTTTTTTTTTTTTTTCCTAGAGAAATAAGTGTTTGGTGGTTTGTTGCTCTGTTGGTTATGAAGATATGCTGTTTTATGTTGTTCTGGTTGAAACTAGTCTTTCATTACAGCTTTAAAAATGATTCTCCACCTGCCACTACCAGCAAAACCAAGTTTACTGAAGTATCTTGCTAACTTATATCTGGTTAAAAGGGTAGTTTTATTTCATTCCCCACCCCCACCCCCTTTGTTTTGTTGTGTTTTGTTTTGTTTTGTTTTGTTTTCCTTGGACAAAGCTGATGTAGAATAGATAAAGTTCCTGGGATATGTGAGTGCAGTGAGATAAGCTCACTTTGCATATGTATTCCTAATACCCACTTATTTTGCCCAGCATCTAGAGACCTTGAACTCACCACACAAAACCAAGATTTGGTAATATCTGGCACTCTTAGTGGCTGCCCTAAGCCACTGAGTGGCTGCCCGTGGGTTTACTGATAACCCAAACAATTTAACCCCCATTGGAGATTATAATGTCCATTACATCAGTACAATGAATACAATGGGCAGAATGAGATAGGGGGACATCACACAGTTGATACATCCTCTTACAAACCTCTACATTATATCTCCGGTCTATAACTCATATGAAGTTTTCAGAATACACAGTTCAGTCTCTCTCACAGGCACAGTAAAAACCTTTTGAATATGATATTCATTTGCTTTAATGAAACTTTGATTTGGCAAAGATATCCTGATGTTTCAACTTTTTGTTCCTGGTTTGATGATAAAAATTAATGTGAATACGATGATCTAAAAATTCTGATTTTTGACTAGCTCTTTCTTCTTACAGTTATTCTTACCAAACTGTGTTATCAAAAGATGACATTCCTTAGTGGTTATATTGTGCAAACAGACAAGATCATCCCTGTCCAGAATTCCTTTAACATCAGTGACTTTAAAATAAAATAAAATAAAATAAAATAAAATAAAATAAAATAAAATAAAATAAAATAAAAATTACTATATTACTACTTGGATTACTTTATAAGGAGATTAGATTAAGTAATTTAATTTAGACAAATCTGTCCAAAAACAAAGCTGTGAGAGATGATGGAACCAGTTGTCACAATTTCTCCTCCGTGCTTTGTGTTCAAATAATCCTTTTTATTTTTTTATTTTTAAATCTAAGTTAAAACTTGTGGCACATGGCCAAGTCTGAGCAGATCCTTCCATTACCAGTGGGGCCTGAATGTACTGCCTGCTCAATCCTCTGGCAGCTCCCAGAGCCCTGTGGGATAAATCACACAGGGACGGGTAGAGACCTTTCCCATGGACCCTATAATACATAGAGTTACCTGTCATGAGTATTTCCCTGTCTCCCTTAAATACAAAATGGTGTTCCTGAGTAACAGGGATTCATGGAAGAAGTCAAAAAAATAAACCACAAAAAAGGCGACAAGGTACCACCCCATTTTGTAAACTGGAAGGACTTCAGCTAATGCTCCATAAAAACTGGCTTAATATACAGTTATTACAAAGCTTCATTTTTTTGACAGATTAAGTGCTATTAAATCACTTTGCTCTGAAGGCACCAAAAGGTCACAAGATGAATTAGTTCAGGCTGTCTTAGCCTACTCCTCAGCACGTTGCTCCACTCAGAAGAGAGGGGGGTGAAAAAAAGAAAACTGAACTGGAAATTATGACCCTCTAAATGTCTACAGGATGCGAAGCTGTGAAGAATGACAGTGCCTTGTCAAAAGCAGGCAGATGGGCTTTTATCAGCTTGCAGGGTAATTTTCTTATTTTCTTCCTTTTTTCTTTTTTTCTTTCTATTCTCTCTCTCTCCTTTTATTTTTTTTTTTTTTTTTTTTTTTTTTTTTTTTTTTTTCCGTTTGGTAGACTCTGAACCATAATGTTGCATTCTGCCCTTTAGGAAGAATTTTCCAGTTGAAAAGATCAGCAGACATAACCTAGCCTACTGCTTAGAACATTTACTCAGCTTGGATGCAATAATTTTTTTAACAATAGAGATGGAGCATATACTTTTTTAAGTGCCTGCTTAAGTAGGAAAAAAAATCCTTCCCTTCTGTAGGGGATTTTATATGCATTTTGGTAAGGATGGCATCTCACGCCTTGTGATGTTTATTTGTCTGTTTTTCTCAAGGCATATATACTCTGAAAGCAAAGTCTGTAGGCCTGTGTTTTTTCCAGTACTGTTTTCTCTATACAGGTTGATCACCCTGCCCTCAGTGAAGTTATTCCAGTTTTACAAGGTCAGTGTAAATGGGATCAAAACTGAATCCCTGATGAACCTTTCATTAAATCTCTGGTGCATTTTTGCCTTCAGCCACAGCAGGAATGGCCCCTGCCACAGGGAATTGTATGCTGACTCTGCCTTGGGCTTAATTTCACCCCAGAAAGCAGAAAAAATCAGTACTCAAGAACACTTTGTCCTTAATTCACCCTACTGGGGCCTAAAATTTGTTGATCACACATTGTATTTTTCTACCCAGCACTTGAGAACAGCGGGGGATCTTTACATTCAATAGGCCATGAGCTGCATTACTTCAGCACAATTGATGAAGAAAGGATAGATCAGTGACCTTAGAGTTTTGGATTTCTTTACATTTTTATGGATGAATGTCATGGCTGTCACATCTTTTCAATGTTTTTTTTTTTTTCCTTTTTCATTCTCATTTTTCCTTTTCTTTCTCTTTTGCAGATCTAAGCCTTGCTTCCTACTCCTCACTAACAACTTGTGTGCTCATCAGCTCTGACAGCATTGGCACTCTTTGTGTTCACCACCTTCTTTTATAATATAGAACAATCTTGACTCAGCAAGGTACTTAAATATGTCCCTGGCTTTAAGTACATGAATAGTGAGGGTAAAGTCAATGGAAGTCATCATAGCTTAAGTTTTGACATGTGCTTAAGTACTTTGCTGTATTGGGTCTTCCTGTGTATTAAAAACCTGTTGGTATGCCAGCACATCTCCCTCAAAGCCCTTATTGATCTGAATCGATCTTCATCACAGATAGAGGAGTAATCATGTGAACAAAGAACTGTTCACAGTTCTCAATACTATACTAGGTCTCAAAACTGAAAAACATGAGGGTTGTTTAAATGAAGTAGTCCATGCAGCATCAATTCACTCTTCAAAACACAGCCCAAGTACTCAAGAAAATTTGCATCAGCTTTATGTAAACAGATTTGTAATAGCAGTGTATCGGTTCTGTAAGGACTAAGGTGAGATCAAGGACAATCCAAGATGATTGAAAGCACTGGCTAATGAAGACTTCATCTCTAAATCCAGCTGTACCAGTAAAGTTACCTTCTTATCCTAGTTTTCAGAAACAGGAATTCATATTGACACACATTCTTTCCCTTATGGAAACAACCCCAACTTAAACCTTATTCCCTAAGATGAGAAATTTGTCTATATTAAAAAGTCAAACCAACCAACCAACCAACCAAAACAAAACAGAATAGCTATAGGAAAAAAAAAATGTATGAGGAAAAATTTCCATGAAAATTTCTGATTTCATTTACTTTTCAAGAGTATTCATGAACAGTGACAGCTTGACGAATCATATTTCCAGCTGGATAATGACTTCTGGTGATAACAGCATTCAACTATTATTTGTTTTCTACTCACAAAAGACTAACATTTTTGATATCTCTTTCTTTGATTCCTAAAATTTTGAGTTCTTTCTTTCTTATCGCAAACCAGATTCATTTTCCTAACTACCAGATGGACTCTTAGAAGGAAACGTTGACTTTCCCTGGACAGTTGTCACTGAAGAAAAGAAAATGAAAATGCAGTTTAATTACATTACAAAAGTTATGGATACGTTTGTTCAGTCATGAGACTCATTTGTATGTCTCCTTTCCTAAAGACTTTTTTTTTTTTTCCACATTAGTTTCAATGGCATTCAGCTCTCAGCCTCACTAGCAATATATGATTTCCTACATTTTTTACAAAATAAACAGGATGCAAGTAAAAGTACGGTCAAAAAAATGCATGTACAAAGCTTCCCTTCCTTAAAACAACCAACTAACCAAAAGGCAAACATTTTGTCAGTAGAACTAAAGATTTGGAGTGTTTTTTGACCCTTTTTTCCACACTAATGTTTATCCTCATGTAAAACTAAAGATTCTCCACTATGGAATTTTAAATGTTAATTGAAAAATACTGTTTTTTTGGGGGCCCAACTGACATTCTGAAACAAAGGAAAAATAGCATTTGGACTAGAAGTAAAAGGATTCTGAATGTATAAAAGAATGTATATCCCGCCTCTCAGTAAGGTTAATTCTCCAGCTGGTGTGCTAATGTGGTCATATTGCTCGTTGATCTGTGTTCTGAGCCAACATAGATATCAACTATAGGTGGATGTGAGTTGCACATACATACTCTGCAGTGAAGCTCCTCTCACTTGCTGCATTGAAAAACCTGTTAATGTCAATATTAGCTGTTTCTCTGCTCATCTTTTTAGCTGATTAAAAGTGAGATAGGAGTTGGAAAAGGAAATTGCTGAAACTAGTGGAATGCCAGTTGAAAAAAACAAACAAACAAAAAAACAAAAACAATAACAAGAGAAAAAGAAAATGCTAAGGAGCAGAGAAAAGGAAGGAAAGGAAAGAAAAAGAAGGATATTTCATGTGGCAATAAAGTGGTTAACAAATGCCTGGAATCAAAGAGGACTCTCTGACCATATTCTAGCCTTGACCTTTGCACACTGCCATCAGCAGATCTTTTCTTACAGTCAGGAGTGATATTACTGTTTCCAGTTTATAATCCTGTTCACAGACTTGTATAAAAAGTAGCTTGACTCATCTGTCCAGAAAGTTTGATAGCTATGTCCTGTGAGAATCAGGAAGAAAAACCTGGAGTGGCCATCCCCCCTTGTCATTTATGAAGAGCCCAATTTAATTGCACAAGGCGAGTGAAGCACAAAAGAGCAAAGAAGAAACTCAAAATCCCCAAATTAAAAACAAAACCAAAGCCCCCTAGGAGGTTTGTATGGTATTTTTCCATAACTTTCTCATCACTGAAGATGACAACAGGACTTAAAATCCATAGAAAAGCACAAATTCCTCCATGTGTTAAAAAAAAAAAAAAATCAAGTAGGTGGTGTATCTTGCTAAAATGGAGTTGAAAATATTTAACCCAGTAAGACCTTAATGCAATGTTATTATTGTATAATGTAGTTGAAAAACAATAGGAAAAGAAACTTTCTTCAATTCAACGTGTATATTTTACCCTGCAAGTATACCTTCAAAAGTCTGTCGTCCCTTTAAAATTCTACATTTATTCTTTTTCATTCTGTATTATTCTTCCTAATGACTGATACAGAAATTCTGAATTTTGACAAATATTCAGTTGCTGTTTTAGTCCACCTCAGGGGAAAAGAAAATGATTTTAGCAAGTAAAATTAAGCTTACTTAAACGTTTTTGCTCTTTAAATGAATTCTGCTTCTTAAGAATGGGCAGAAGTTCACCTACTACAAGAGAGATGGATTTTCTCATTAACACTGTGAATATTTGACATAGTGTTTTTGAGCACAGACCTCTTAGGTAAAAGTTAGTCAATAAAGAAGCTTTCTGGAAGATTATATTCAGGCTTGTATGCAAACTGCCCACTAGATTAAAAAAAAAAAAAAAAAAAAGACCAACGTGCTATCCTAGCAGTGATTACAATGTTTCAAAGTAATATACACAAAGCTATGACAATCATGGCAAAATCATGGCAAGTTATTGATCTAGGGATATAGGAAGGAAAATAAAAAAAGGTTTTTAGAGCTTGAAGTGACTAATCTCTTTAGGTGAGAACTGTTGAGAAAATTGACAAAACCACTTGAACTGGCAACATCACTTCATATGCACTGAACAATGAATTGCAGTAACATTCTTTTAACTGGGATGCACTCAAATAATCCAGCCTCTAGGATGAGTTTTATCAACTCAGAGAGTTAGCCACAACAGCTCATCCAGAAATGACATTGTCAAGTATCATGAGCGTCTTACTTGTATATACAAAAAGACTAATCTTTCCCTGTTGCCAGTGGAGAACAGAGAGACTATTCTGGGTTGTGTTTCGGAGCACCTAAACCAGTGGCCACTCTGAATCATCCCCAGTAAGGACCCTGCATCTTTCCATTGATAGAGATGTGGCCTCAGAAATTAATTTCCACTGGATTTAGCCTTAGTCAAGACAAATTTGATCTGACATCAATATGAACACATCAGTATGTTCATCTGTGTAAGATACTTAACACTGAACAAATAACATTAGCAGCTCAGACAGAAGCAGTTTAAAGCCAATTCTTGTTTGTTTGTTTTCTTATACTTCCATGGAGAGAAAATAAGTGAGAACAGAATAATATTTCCATTGAGAAGATATTTTCTGGGGATTTCCTATTTAGCTCAACAATCTTGTTTCTGTATGTTTCAGGACTTTGCTTATTTGTTTTATTTTCTTTTTCCTTCTCTCTCATATTCCTGTCTCTGAAGGTTTATATCCAAATTGTTCTGTTTTTTCTTCGTTATATTTCCCATCCCTTTGTCTCTTCTATTTCTCTCACATTTTTATCAATACATTTCATTCCTCTTCCCACTACATGATAAAAAGAAGAAGAAATAACTGATAAGATTATTTTTTTAATGCTATGGCCATTTACTATGCAAATATAATTCCTAATTAGATGGTAAGTTCTCTGAGGGCTCATGTATTTGAAGAGTACATTATTTGACTTCATTCTCGATTTAACCCTCCATGCCTAACTGTCAACAGCAATTCCTAGGTGCTTATACTGCTCTACTCTGTGCTGGTGGGGCCTCATCTCTAGTACTGTGTGCAGTTCTGGGCACCACACTACAAAAAGAATGTAAAACTCTTGGAGAGTGTCCAGAGGAGGACGACAAAATGGTGAAGGGCCTAGAGGGGAAGGCATGCTAGGAGCAGCTGAGGTCTCTTGGCCTATTCAGCCTGGAGAAGAGGAGACTGAGGGGAGACCTCATTGCAGTGTACAGCTTCCTTGCGAGGGGGAGTGGAGGGGCAGGCGTGTACCTATTCTCCTTAATCCCCAGTGATAGGACCCAAAGGAATGGTGTCAAGCTGAGGTTTAGGCTAGACATCAGGAAGAGGTTCTTCACGCACTGTGAACAAGGGTGGTCGCGCACTGGAACAGGCTCCCCAGTGAAGTAGTCACTGCACCAAGCCTGTCTGAATTTAAGAAGCATTTGGACTGTGCACTTAGTCACATGGTCTAAACTTTTGGGTAGACTTGTGTGGGGCCAGCAGTTGGACTTGATGATCCCTATGGGTCCCTTCCAACTCGAGATGTTCTATGATTCTATGATTATCCTATCATAAGTCTGTTGGATACATATTTCTGTTACCACCAAGGAAAAATATACATAGAAAAAGGTGTGTGTGTGCTCAAAATCTTTTTATACTGCCTTTTAAGCTACTTCTTATGTTACATATAATATCAGGCAAATAGATTGCTTAGCACTCTTATCAAAACAGTGTGTACTAATGAGGCAGTAAATATATTTTCACTTCAGTAGAGTGTCAAAATAAAGTTTTCTTTGTTTCTTTATGAGAAAGATAAGCATAAAAAAAAAATTTGCTTTCTGCACTATCCTAGGCACAACTAAAGTCTGTGGGAATTGAGAGAACCCTGTACCTGATGTCTATTGGTGTTTTTCGTGTTATTTTATCTTGCCCTTCTGGCCTGGTCTTTTGATTGTCTCTATATTTTGCAGCTGTCAGTAGGATGTTAATGTGTTATGACACCCTTACCAAATAACAAAAGAAAAAAAGTGATTCATCTTGGAGATTAGACCTGTCATATAATTGTACATCGACTATAACAAATCAAAATAAATTATTCTTTAGAATATATATTTTCCTTATACTTTGGGTGCACATGAGCATGTGTGGGCACGTGTGTTGGGAACGATATAATAAAATTAAATTAGAATTGCAAGGAACTGGTAGTTGACATATTTCAAAGATAAACTATTTGAAATAGCTTATTTTTTGACAAGTCAGCTCAGCGGTCCTACTTCTTCCCCCTTCCCTAGATGTCAGGTTAGCCTCTGTCTAAAATTTCTGGGTCTACCATTACTCACAAATACACACACATGCACACACACATATTTCTCCTGAGGAAAGACTTCAACTTTATGGCAAAACTGAAGAAAGCATGTCAGGAGGCTGTCGGTAAAAAAAGCAGCTTCTTTCCTACAATTGTTTTTGGACTCTGTCCAAAATTCACCCTCACTCCCTTTTACTCTTGACACATTTTCCCTATGGAGTCAAAGATTTTTTTTATTATTTTTTAAACAACTGGCAGATTTTAGGTTGTGCCCATTGCTAGTCTGGGAGTCCAGGATTCAAAAGGCAGTGACTCTATATTCATGTCGATATTAAATAAGCATGGCATTTAAAGACAACTGTGGGCAACTTTTTCTTTTGATGCTATCTTGGGATTTTTTTTAAAGGGCTTTATATAAGACATCAAATAGTTATGAGGAATGTGGCTGTGCTTTTTATAACACAAGAAAGGTTAAGAGCAGAAATCTTTATAGACATTGTAAGAAGTTCCAGGGGAACAGAAAGCTCTGTGGACTCAGAAGATGGATTTCACCTTCAAGACTAGGATTCAAGTTCACCAGAGGAATCTCAAAGTAACAAGTGTTTTGATCTCAGCTCAGTTCTTCAGGGCTTTGTATGTGTGTGTGTGTGTGTTGGTTTCTCAGAAAAAACTACATTTTGCATCTAATCTAAAGAGGTTAGTTCCCTATAGATTAAAATTCAAATGGCAGAGAAAATACAGTTTCTCTGTAGTTTGAAACCATTCAAAGTTCCTGGGAGAACTCACCTGCTTCCAGATACCTCAGCTTCATGAACGATTTTTAATTGGCTTTGGTGGTATTTCTCTTTCCTGTGTGTCAGGCTGCTCCTACTCTCTTATGTTGCATGGATAAGCACACATTGAGAATGCAGTGGTATCTCAAGATGTGTTTGAGCTTTTATGAAGGTAAGAGAAGGATAAAAAGAAGCCTTTATGTGCATAGGCAGGCAAAGGGAGTCTAAAAGCCTTGGCAAGAAGGGGCTTGTGGAAAAGCAGTCCATTGACTCCATTAAAGAAAAAGGTAGAGCAGGTCCAGGTCATGCAAACAGAGTTATGGAGTCTTGGAAGTAGGCTGTTGGCCTAGTAACAGGTGAGATAGTAAGAACAAGCACTGTATATAATGTCAACATGCAGCACACGGCAAAAAGTAGACACTGAAAGAGGTGGTCTGGAGGAGAATAGAAAGAGTACTCTAGTACCTATGAAACAGGCACGGACCAAGAATAACCTTAAGAAAAGAAACAGTTCAAAAAAGAATTAACAAGTAAATTGTCACTGAACAAGACTGCTGCAAGCTGTAAAGCAAGTTAATGATGGCACAAGGGTCATTTTTTAGCCATTTTTCAGGCTAGAAAATTTCAGCCTAGGAGAAATATACGCACAAAGGAAAACAAATGCAAACAAATGACCATACCAGAAGATTTTTTTTTTATTTATTTTTTATTTATTTTTTAATAACTTTCACTAGTTTTCAGTGATTCAGAGGTATGATAAAAATTAATGAACTGCATAAAAGAGATGGAAACTAACTGCCAGCAGACCAAAATTTGCCCTCAAAAATAAAAACTTGGAATACTTAGCCTGACTTAAATCAAGACTATCAGAAATCAGCCATGTTCAAATATGAGGAAGCTGTTTGGTGTATGATAAGATACATGAGCAAGTACACCATGTGGAGATGAAGACCTCAGTTCAGTTGTCCATATGTAGGCATCTGCTGCCAACTGACATACCCCAGGCTATTCTGCCTGGTCTCCAACCGGAACTCTATTTAACAGGTAACTCTTACTGATAAATATAGGTATCCCATAAATGCTGTGTCATATCTACTGGTGATATTATATTTTGGAAACTCTAAGCTTCCACTGCTAGATATTTTTGTTTAGGCTACTGAAGAAAAGCCTATAGCCTTGTGGGCTGACTCAGGTACTACATGCCAATGTTTACATATAGAATAAATTTTAACTACGTTTATGAAGACCCAGAGAGATGTTCAAGTGAGAAAATATACCTGTCTGCTATGAGATGAGTTGGATTACTTTTTAGATACTGCTGACTGCATTAACTAGATCTTCATCAACTATAAAAAGACCTTGGAGAAACAAAGAGCTTGTAAGTAGACTCAAAGTAGATTGACTACACCATCAGCCCATGACTTTCTGGTGTAGCGTCTAATTGTCAGGTAGAGATTTCCTAGGGCAGCTCACAAGATGTTAGACACTTGTACAAACAGCTGAATCAAGCATCAAATGACTGAGCTGTCACATTACCCTACCAAATGCTCACTACAAGTACACAAATAAAAGGGGAAAACTACCAAGAAACAGAAATTTTTCCATCATTTATCGGCAGTCCTGGCTTTCAGGGAAGGTCCCAGTCGACTGGTGGCTAGCAAACGTGACACCCATCTACAAGAAGGGCCGGAGGGTAGGCCTGTTAGTTTGACGTCAGTGCCAGGGAAGCTCATGGAGCAGATTATCTTGAATGTCATCACGCGGCACTTGCAGGGCAAGCAGGCGATCAGGCCCAGTCAGCATGGGTTTACGAAAGGCAGGTCCTGCTTGACGAACCTGATCTCCTTCTATGACAAAGTGACACGCTTAGTGGATGAGGGAAAGGTTGTGGATGTGGTCTACCTTGACTTCAGTAAGGCTTTTGATATCGTTTCCCACAGCATTCTCCTCAAAAAACTGGCTGCTCATGGCTTGGACTGGCATACACTTCGTTGGGTTAAAAACTCGCTGGATAGCCAGGCCCGAAGAGTCGTGGTGAATGGAGTCAAATCCAGTTGGAGGCCGTTCACTAGCGGAGTCCCCCAGGGCTCAGTGCTGGGGCTAGTCCTCTTTAATATCTTTATCAATGACCTGGATGAGGGGATCGAGTGCACCCTCAGTAAGTTTGCAGATGACACCAAGCTAAGTGCGTGTGTCGATCTGCTCGAGGGTAGGAAGGCTCTGCAGGAGGATCTGGATAGGCTGGACCGATGGGCTGAGGCCAATTGTATGAAGTTCAGCAAGGCCAAGTGCCGAGTCCTGCACCTGGGGCGCAACAACCCCAAGCAGAGCTACAGGCTGGGAGGTGAGTGGTTGAAAAGCTGCCTGGCACAGAAGGACCTGGGAGTATTGGTTGATAGTCGGCTGAATATGAGCCAGCAGTGTGCTCAGGTGGCCAAGAAGGCCAACAGCATCCTGGCCTGTGTAAGAAACAGTGTGGCCAGCAGGTCTAGGGAAGTGATTGTGCCCCTGTACTCGGCTCTGGTGAGGCCGCACCTCGAGTACTGTGTTCAGTTTTGGGTCCCTTGCTACAAGAAGGACATAAAGGTGCTCGAGCAAGTCCAGAGAAGGGCAACGAAGCTGGTGAGGGGTCTAGAGAACAAGTCTGAGAGCTGAGGGAGCTGGGATTGTTCAGCCTGGAGAAGACGAGGCTCAGGGGCGACCTTATTGCACTCTACAGGTACCTTAAAGGAGGCTGTAGCGAGGTGGGGGTTGGTCTATTCTCCCATGTGCCTGGCGACAGGATGAGGGGGAATGGGCTAAAGTTGTGCCAGGGGAGGTTTAGGTTGGATATTAGAAAGAACTTCTTTACTGAAAGGGTTGTTAGGCATTAGAATGGGCTGCCCAGGGAGGTGATTGAATCACCATTCCTGGAGGTCTTTAAGAGATGTTTAGATGTTGAGCTTAGTAATATGGTTTAGTGAAGGACTTGTTAGTGTTAGGTCAGAGGTTGGACTTGGTGATTGTGGAGGTCTCTTCCAACCTAGACGACTCTGTGATTCTGTGAAAATATTCAAGAAATGATGTCTGATTGTGGCTTTGGAAAATTACGTAGTTCTTATTTACAAAATAATCATCAGTCCCTAATTATGAATACAAGCTGCATTTAAAAATGAAACCATGTTTTTTTCACCATTTGTGTTGTGTCAGAGGTAATATTAAGTTAAAAGAAAGATTGTCTGGAGGTTATCACACTTACCTTGGGACTTAGGAAATACAAGTTTAATTGCTAGCTTTGTCACAGATTCCTCATACTACTTTTTTATTATTTGTATTACTGTAGACTCTAGTAGAGCTAGTCATATTGTGCTTTAAATTCATTTAGTCCTTTAGTTTTACAAACCCAGAAAATATGACAACTTTTTTTTTTGTTGTTTCATGGTTATCATGTCTATTTTGCTTGCAAAACCCTTTGCACAGGTTCTGTGTCAAGTCCTAGCTACACAAAGAGATGTTTTGTTTGTTTGCTTGTTTGTTTGTTTTTACTGGCACAAGTCACCCTTACTTGCACACCATGGGACACCACAGTTACATTTATACTGGAGTAATTTGTTCATATGTGACTGCAGTGATATTCTGAATACAGAAGATTTCTTTCAGCACAAGATGCAAATCCCCCAGTATAGCCACCAGTACCTTGTACCACATAGTAGGATTCATTTAAATTTCTGTTTACTTTGCAAGTAGCTTTCTGTTTTCTGCACATGCATAAGAAAATTCCACTGTGTAATTCCCCACCTCCAAAAAACAACCTACCCCTTCCTAAGTGTAGTAGGCTCTCTTTACAATGTACAATTGCATACACTCTTCTCATGTTCCCATCCATTTCAATGGAAGAATCCACATTACTCCAAGATGCAATGCCTATCTCAGCAGTCCTCTCCTGGGAGGGCGTGCTGCAGAGGAATAGGTATATAGTCTCTCTTCAACCTACTTTAAGATGGTGCTGGTGATGGATGTATGCTGGTTACTAGGCAAGTTGCATTACTGTATCCTGTGAGAGAGGCTATTGTGTTTCAGAGATGTCCATTTTAAGTTCCTCAGAAAGAACATAAGAGAGGATTATTTTTTTCACCTTGCAAGATACCTGCAGATGGTCTGCAAAACAAAAAAGGCAGGATAACACCAGGGTACTAGAAATAGTTACACTGTGGTATATTCTGACATGAGAACTGTTAAATGGATGTATTTCAGAGATAAAAAGAAAGCAGCAACTCTGAAATATTGTAATTGTTTACACAATATAATGCAGATGTTGGCAAAATACCGTGTTCCCGGGGAGAAGTGAATCAGACTACACACCATCTGACCGTTTGTTACACTGTGGAAACCTTTGGAGTGCATTCAGTACAGCAAGCACAGCACTGTTCTAGCTGATTAAGTTGCACCCTGTATTTCAGGCTTTCAAGGCCATAAGACAAGACAGAGATGCCAATTTTAACAAAAAGGTTTTTCTGCAGGAAGGAAGCAGGGTATTATTATATATTACATTTCTTGACAAGGCAACTGGAAAAAGTGTGTTCATTCTCCCTGCTAGCCCATAATCTGTATATGAAATAAAGGATCGTGGAGGATTTTTTTCTGTCCTCAGAATATCTAGGAACAACAGGGCATTTTCTCCTTTGTAATAATCTCCTTTGTATTATGCTCCAGAATAACTTTTAGTGAACTGAGAAAAAAAAAAACAAAACAAACAAACAAAAAAAAACCCATGGATGTCACTCTAGTTTTTCCGTAAGGTAGCTTTGGCTAGGTGGGGGTTTGTATGAATCTCTGTCCATCCCCTAGGCTGAAAGAATACCTTAATTTATTGAGAAGGTGCAGATGAAGGGATGCCACATATATTTCAGTTATTGGAGTTTTGTAAAAACTTAAAAATATTTGTATTCTTTTGCAGAGTGAGACTGATAGTTTTGCCACAGTCACAGAAGACAAGAAACCTCCCACGAATGATTCACACAGGTGGAAGTGTAATAGGAAGGGTGACTGAAGATTTCCTTCTACCCTTCAGGCAGCCTTTAAAACCAAATGGACAAGGAAATACATACAGCAAGAGAAAATCAAATTTGACTCTGTTTCTTTCTGCTGTGGATGAGGACCTCAGCTGCTCTGCTGTTTCCAGGAGCAGGACAACAACTGATCTTCATCTTCCAGTTTGGTAAAAACCTTCTGAATTCTGATTTCTAGGTCTTAAAGTATATTTTAGGCATATTTTCAAGTGATTACTCTCAAGAGTAAGGGATAAGAAAGTGATCTTGACAAGTGAAACAGGGATTTTTACTAACTCATGATTCCAAGAGCTAAAAATTTCCAAATCTGCCCAGTAACATGAGCAACAGTAAGAATTGAGCTATCTCATCTGTTTCTGCATACCCATTTTCAAAGCTTTTTTCAGGAGTTTAGTTAAAAGATAGCATAAAATTATCAAAAGATGAAGAAGGAAATTCTAATTATTTTAATTATAATTTTAACGTGTATGTTTTCTTTTAAATTTGCACTTCATATTACAATTTTCAAAACAAATTGCTACATCTGTGTAATGTGTTTTATGAATGACCCTACTGATGGAATCTATGGAATTCTATACTGATGGAATTCCTACTGAAGGAATCAAGTATTGTAAAAACTTCCTTTTAAAACAACTCATAAAATTATCTTTTAATATACATTTGTACAGATCCTACTATGTGGTAACCATACAATAAATAATAATAAGAAAATCCTGAGAAATAAATAATAATAAACATCACTCGTGTTCTCTGAACCTCTAAAGTACTCTAGTCTATAACAATCCTTATTCCTCTGGCAACTGTTGCTCTAGTGATACATTTCAACACACTGAAAGAACAGTTTACTCTTCTGACATGTTTTTTGTAATACCCAGGATTGCTACTGCTTCAGTGGTGTATTATTGTAATACTTCATCAAAACAATGCCTGCCAGGAATTTGTGTCCTAAGAGAAATTTTATATATTTCTTTTAAATGACAAGAAAAAAAGCCCAGTTTATAGAATTTCTCAGTGATACTTCCATAATCATGGACACCACAGAGTCAGTGTGGATAGCAGTCTTTCACTAAGTTATTTCTATCATATCACTGTAACAGGACAAAGTCTTTTCAGAGAAAAGTTGTTGAGCAAAAGAAGTTAAGTCCTTAGACCCTGGGAATCTGTTTGAGATTACATATTCCTGGGGCTTTTTTAAGAATGCAAGAACCACACTGTTGTTTTTTTTTTTCTTTTTTTTCTTTTTTTTTTCATCTCATTATCAAACGGGTACTTCAAGTATAATACAACGATTTTTTCCTAATACTCCTTTAAATTCAGATGCTTTCAGTGTAGGGACTTCCTAACCTGGATGCTGTCTCTGTCCATTTAGGATTCATGAATGGATTTTTCTTCCATTTATTTGAACATTATACTTTTGAACATATTGAAACATTTATTATCCATCCCCTCCTTTGGATAGGAATTCCACAGATCTGCTAACCTCTAGTCTTTTCTATTAATTGTGTGAAGAATGAACTTCTGCATGTTTCAAATTATGATTTTGCTAGTTTTCTTTAAAAAAATAACTTTTATTAAATTAACAAATTAACTTTTTATTAATTTTATTTTTTATTACATTTTTATTCACTTTTTTATTAAACTTACAAATTAACTTTTATTTTGGAAGAGGTAATGAAAAACCAGTCCCTGCATATCACCATTAAAACTGACATAATTTCATAGGACTCTGTTGTACCCCCTCTACATCACCCTTTCTGAAATTTGATTGTGTTAGCTTAATTTTTCTTAACACCAACAGAAAATACACTATACCTTTTGTTACCTGTTACCCTTTGGTGAATCTTTTAACCTAGTCTCATCCATATTGTTTTAAATGCAGTAGAGATATAAGCAGTATTCAAGACATGGTTGATACATATTTGTTTCCAGATGTGTAAATAATTGTTCTCTTTCAATCTCCATTATTTCCTGATTTTTGGAGTCAGATTTACTTTTTTACCACTGAGATGATATTTTCACAAAACTTTCTATTGTAACCCCCAGGTCTCATATCTCAGTGGTAGCAATCATCTTGGAAGCATAACATTTAAGAACCCACATTTAACCTACATTCACATGATAAAATACTTTACCAAACAACATGTGTGAAAATTTGGGGGAGGGGGGGAGGTTGTCTAAAATAAAGGGATGTAAAAAAGCTCCAAAGGCATCACTGATATCTGAGGTTGTTCCAGTGCATGTTCCAAGATCTATCAGCATCTTAACTAACCCATGTATCTTAGGAGCCCAAAGTCATTTGGATCCTGGATGTTATGCAAATCTAACTCTTTCTTTTAACACTTTTAGCTGAGGAACTTAATCAGACATTCATATCATACACTCTCTAACAGAAAAACTTTTAATTCAGCATGAGGTAGAGTGACCACCACCAGTTTTATTAAAAAAATAAAAAGAATAATATTAATAAAAAAATCTAAGTGCTACATAAATAAGTATAACAGCGGAGGGTACAAAAGCAGGATACTAAGGTCTCTTCACCTTCAGGTGTACAACTCCAAATTTTCTTCAGGAAAATGACTTAACTCACACAGAAACTGAGCTATTGTGTATGCATTTCTCTCCCTCCTCATTGTTGTATACGAGATATTGTATATATGCAAAATAAATAATAAATGAAGCAATGAAAATACACATATATGTATATATGCACATGTCCATAAAGATATACACATATATCTAATACATATATTAATCAGATGAGAAATAGATTCTATAGATCAGTGGAGATCTACCTTATTTGAAATAAAAAGAAACTCTCTTCCATCCCCAAAACAGAAGTCCATTGATTTGCATAGCTGTGTCTAATACATTTAAGCCTAATCTCTGGAGGTGCCTTTTCGTGGCTTCTCTAGGTGTATTGTGGAGGTTTAAAACTTCTGCAGGCAAACAAGGGACTGAAATCAACTGCAGTATATATAGTTAGGGCCCGAGATCAAAGGGACTGTTATATTAAAGAAAATCTAGAAGGAAAGTTTAAAGCAGTTCTCAGTTAACATACCATAGATTTTTCTGTCTGTCCGTTTAATGCAATATATGGAGACATATAGTTATATAGAGATATAGCTATAATTAGATACAGATACAGATATAAAAATATGTTGAATTTTCCCGTAGACATTCTTGGAGAACAAACATGGATCAGATTGCCCTGTCATATTAATTAACAGAGCCTTTGAAATTATCCAAGAAATATAAATAATGCTCTTTTGTCCTTGAGATGACATTGGTACATCCTGGTATTGCTGAATAAAGCAACCTATGGTTCAGAGACTGACTAGGTTCACCAATCCTAATATTATAGCTCTCCTCAGATAATGGAAAGGGCTTACAAAGAGCAGGTCCCCCCAACAGGGTGAGTCAGGTTGTAGATGGAAGGATCTAACCACCAAAGGAGACAAATTCTCTCCGCTGATGGAGGTGGGTGTGAGTGTGTTTCCAAGTGAGCCTCCTTCCCTGCAGTTAGACTCCACTCCACACTGAAAAGCTTCCAGTAGCAACTGGTACCAGGGCTGATGATTAAAATGAGTAAAATAGCATGAATACTGATTTTAGGACAACATCATCAAAGCAAACCCAATTTTACAAAAACTGAGGACCCCCCCCAAAATCAATAGTAAAGAACTCAGGGGTGAGACTGTTGGGATGTGTGGATACAGTATCTGTAAATCTACAGGTTGCTTTTGAATGCCTGTCTAAAATATGTTTTAGTTACAAACAATGATTGGGTTCAATACAAGTATAATAGGATAAAATGTTATGGCCTATGATATACAAGAGGTCAGACTTGCTGCTGTAATACTTCTCTGGCATTAACCTATGAATATATAAATCTATGAAAAATAAATCAATATTAGGGGGGAAATGCTACCTAACTACCATCATTAATCAGCCAATTTCTGTTGTAAATGTCTTCTCAGTTTTGCACTTTCATTACAGAATGATTTCTTGTGATGCATTGTGACAGTCACTCTATTCTCCCCCTGCTTCTAGCATGTGCATTAGTACTTACCTCCTAGTACTTTTCTGAGGCTTTGGTAGTTTTACCACTGAGTACAATGAGGACAAAGAAAGACTGGTGACGAGAGCTTTTAAAAATCATGTCCTTAATCAGTTAATGTCTCTGAAGTCATTTAAGATCAATGAACTGAAGTTTTCCACCATGACAAGAAATTAAAAAGATTAATATATTAAAGTGTGCATGTACTTGTGGTAATGACTAAGATTCTTTAAGTAGCTAGGATACCTACTTGCCTATCTTTCCTTATGTTTTTCTTCTATTTCTTCATTTATTCTTAAAAAAAAAAAAAAAAAATTAGAAGCCAAAGCCAAGTAGAGCTGTTGAGTTGTAACGTATTCCCGACAAATGTGGTTGTTCAGACTGTCAAATGGCAACACTGGACAAATATTACCTGAACAAAACATGGTCAGATATTTAAAGAACTGTAAAGTTTAACTGCATCGGACCATATATCAATAGCAGGTTCTTATTGGTAAGATATATTTTCCTACTTCCTGATACTTATATAAGTTTATGATTATGCTTGTTTATGTTTACATATGTATGTTTTTGTATATCTGTCTATACGTGTGCAAACATTTCTATGTATTTTCAGGTAGCTTCAGCTGATGTAAACAAGTATACTTTACAGATACTTAGGACTAAACCTACTTAGTTTTATGACTTTTAAGATCAGTTAATGATTCAAGACACCAAAATGATTATAAAGATCCTTCAACTGAGCAATTTAGAGTCTGCCTTAAAACAAATAAAACTATTAGCAACATGTTTGTTTGCTTTGCTTCTAGTTATAAACTACACCAGCTTTCTGCAGGATGATGAAGTGATAATACTCATTATTCCACGCTCCACCATAGATGCTTTTCACCATTTTTTGAATGGCATCCTCCCAGTGTTTTGGACCTCCTTGGTACAAAAACTTATGTCTAATAAAGACTACTGAACTACAAAATAATGGCAACACAGACATTTAGATCTGGAAACAGAACAAACTGCGATTCTCAAAAACTCTCTGTTCTACACAAACTTTCACTTGGTACTATATCAGCTCCATCAATTAAGCCAGCTGCTTTATAAAGAAGCTCCCTCCATGAGAAGGACACATCTCGTGAAGTGTTCAGCCTGCTCAGCCTACATTATGATTAGGAATCTACAAAACACTTGAGGATGCTCATCACTGTTGACAATGTACTTGAACCCTATCTTTTATTGCTGCCCTAATTACCATGGAAATACAGGTAAGGAAAACACTGAGTCATAAAAGTTAGACTGAGTCAATCATTCAGCTCATGGTTAAAAGAGGCAGATAAAACTTAGTAAAACAACCTTGCATTAGACCAAATCGCTAAAGCCACCAAAGCAAACTAAGAGAGACAAAACAAAGGGCACATCAACATAATGTACATATTGTGAGGATTCTTGAAGGTCAGAGCATGCTCTTTTACTTCTTAGTGACATATAATGCCAATATTTGTCAGAACTCGATGAAGACCAAAGCTCAAGCAGAAAAAAAAAAAAAAAAACAACACTGCATGACATTTGTTCTCAGACCTCTTGCTTTATTGTAGAAACCTGGCTATGAACAGAGTTTATACCCAAAAAGGAAAATAAAGACTCTG
The DNA here is from genome assembly GCF_964211835.1 of Anser anser. NCBI lineage: Eukaryota > Metazoa > Chordata > Aves > Anseriformes > Anatidae > Anser > Anser anser. The sequence continues at coordinate 82,372,165 of NC_139723.1, read as the reverse complement.
TTTTTGGCATTATGAGGGAAAGAGAGGGCTTCCTCCTGTTATAGCTTCATGTGACAGTGAGTTGTAGCCACTGATGAATGAAACAATCACACAGAGTAGAAATGTTTTTTTTTTACATAAGTATCAAAATAAATGGCAGGCTTGATATCAATATCTTTTAGTATGAAATCATCTAGAAAGCCAAATTAGAATCATATGAATATATTTGAATTTCATGTTGATAGAATGTCATGAGAAAATTGAAAAAAAATATATTTTAACAGTTTATGTAAATGTAATGGACTTTCCAAGTCTTTGTCAACCTACAAATCTTCAGGATTCAGGCCTCCATGTGGACATGAATCCATTCAAAGATTCATTCTTTTGAATTACATGGAGGTTTTTTTTTTTATTTTATTTTCCTTCCTTCCTTCCCTCCTTCCTTCCTTCCTTCCTTCCTTCCTTCCTTCCTTCCTTCCTTCCTTCCTTCCTTTCTTCCTTCTTTCCTTCCTTCCTTCCTTATTTCCTTCAATAATCTAAAACAGTCTTACATATATAAACATATCTCTGACTCTGTCTAGAGCCAAATATTTTTGAAGCTTTGAGTGTTTGGGTATGCTTGAGGCTTGTGAGCCTCTTATTTCCAAATCATCATATTACAGAAAGCTTTGCTCTTTACCATTTTGTGTTTTTTGAAGTCATTTGTACCTATGGAAACTGTCTGTAAAATGAAACCTTTTCTAATCTGATGGCATCCTAAATGTGCAGTGTGTATCACCTAGATGTTATAGGACAAGCAAAGTAATAAAGAAGTTAAAGTTAAGAACTTTAGTTATTCTTTACAGAAGTGACACTGATGACATAGATACCCTGAATTAATAGATATTACTTTTTTTATGTTTTTATTATTAAATTTCTCAGCTCTACTGAGGAAAGAAAATAAGATAAGATGAGATAAAATGAAAAGAGTTTAGATAAAATAAAGTAAAATAAAATAAAATAATAAAATAAAATTAAAATAAAATAAAATAAAATAAAATAATAAAATAAAATAAAATAAAATAAATAAAATAAAATAAAGTAAAATAAAATAAAATAATAAAATAAAATAAAATAAAATAAAATAAAATAAAATAAAATAAAATAAAATAAAATAAAATAAAATAAAATAAAATAAAATAAATAAATCCCATCTCTATCCAGCAGTGAGACAACATGGAGGCTTAGTTCTATTGGAGAAAAACTCTAAACTTTCTAGAAAATTAAACAAACTTCTGGTTTGAACTATATGTTTAGATTTCTAGTTATTTCAAATAAAGATGAATCAACAAGTAATTCAACAAAAATCAAAGCAAATATCCACTCAACTACCATAAAAAGAATGCATTATTTTTTGGAAAGAAAGTAAGAAAAACTTAGATGCAAATTGATGATGATGTTATTTTCTTTACTCTTCACAGTAGAAGTGTTGTAGCAGGAAGGTCATTGAGGGTTACCTCAAAGGTGCTGGATATGTGAGAACTGAATGCTAATACACTTTTCAGATCTGTCAGAAAATTTTGTGAATGGTTCAGTTCACAGGCTGACACCTAAAATCTATCAGTGTAGCTCCTCCAGGATGATAGATAAACAAAGAATATTTTTCTTGACTGTAAAAACTATTATCAAAAATAATACTTTCTCAGCAAGCCAATCTAAATGACTTTCTTTATTTTCCCTTTTTAACCCAATAATGAAAACATGCTTCCTATATGGTCACAATATTTCTGCTGTACATAGCTGTGCACCTGTAGCTGTAACAGCCAAATTTCGTAAATATAGAGGTATTTGAAAACTTTAATGAAAATAGTTGACCAAAAAGGGATGAGAATATATCAATTTCCTTAGTATAAAAAAAAAAAAAAGGAATTTAGAGTATCTTCAGCCTTTCCAAAAATAAGGGAATCCACAGATTGAAAACTAATGTAGACATCTTAAACTGTTACAACCATATGCATTAACCCTTCAATTCAAAAGCAAACAAACCATGTCAGAGAGTATCAGACACACCCTGACTTCTAAAGCGATGTGAAGATAGGTTTTTGATGGTTTGATGCTGCAAGTTCCATGGCATTTACATGTTCTCAGTATTTGATGACACCTGCGGCCTTAGTGAGGGTTTTTGTTGTGAAAATGAAGAAAAAGATATTTTAAAATGACATATAATATGTCTGGTGTATAACAGATAACTTTAATTACTACTGGTTAATTAAGAATCAAGTCTGCACCTTATCTTCAGACCCAGTTTTGGTTAGTGCATTGAAATGGCTATGACGGCCTGGCAGGCACATGTGATGGTGATGGTAAATTTTCCAGGTTAATCTCATTTCATCATGAGCCATGATCAGCATTTTAATATTTTAGCTCCAAAATGACTCGCAAGCATGGTAGCTTGTAACTGACTGATGTCATTCGTAGATGTATTGTTTGCCCCCTGCTTTCTCTGCCTAACATTACAATTTTCCTTTCAACCTTTGAAGCCAAGCAGAGTGGTTCATTACCTTTCGGATGCCACACCAGTTTAATCACATTGATAGAGGGCTATGCAATCAAAGTGACAGTTCAATGATGATTTGCATCATGCCTGACTCATTACTTTGTGAAGGATTTGGCATGCCAATCAATGGAAAATGATGTGCAGTCCCTTGAAAAATGACTGTAATCCATTTTCCACCAATTGGCAAGAGAAGTCCTTGACAGACTAACAAGTTAGAGCCAAAGCCAAATTTTATTTGGCACATTTCTCACTTTGCTGCCATTTTGCAAATCCTAAGGGTATTTATCTGAGCAGATTTATTTATTTTTTCCTTTAATGTTAAAATCCTCATATCCTTCAGAATTTTTCTTTTTCTTTCTTTCTTTCTTTCTTTCTTTCTTTCTTTCTTTCTTTCTTTCTTTCTTTCTTTCTTTCTTTCTTATCTCTCAGGAAAGTTTTTGAATACATGGAAGCCATTGTATTCGTGTTGAATGCTATCATCACATCAAGTATTGCAAAATTAACATCTTCAGCTGATAACATCCTAATAATACTAATGACTGCTTGTGACAATATTGACAATGTTCTTCAGTAGCATCCTTGTCTAGTGCCCTGAGAAATTACAGTTGTCCTTCTTCAGAAAGCTTTGTTCCACTCCTTGGCAATTCCTTAGGAACATGCTGGATACAGCTTTCTCTGCACATCTTCATTCACACCTGCCTTGGCCCAAAATAACTGTTGGGCCCATTCAACACACCTCTATATCACACAGTTAATTCTGAGTTAAGGAGGCGCCCTCAAGTGGGATTTAAGACACAATATTGCTTCAGCTTTGAGCACATGGAAACTCTCAATGAACTTTTCAGCTTCAGTGTGAGCATTGCTTTGGACCTTACTGTGTGTTTCTTGGGGCCTTGATGATTTTGAAAAATTGGCGAGCTGTTTGATACTTAATCCCCTCCTCACAAGATCATAGTTTTGATATGGAAAGCAAACGTGTGTATATGTTGGGGGGTTGCAATTAAAAGGAAAAACAATCAATCAAACAAAAAAACCACCATGATTATGGAAGAGAAGAAATGCAACTGTTTTTTTAGTTTAACTGAAGTCTTTTCATTATAATCATGGCAAAATATTTATTAACCTGAGTCAAATTGGTGTGATTGAGAACTTAGTCACTTTTTGTGGGATTTTTATGACAACAGAGAATCTGAGACTATATCTGCAATTTTAGCTCCCAGTAATAGCCTCCATGCTCCAAGACAGGTGGCCTTGTAAGCTGCTGAAGTATGAGGGTGGTTTCTATTATTAATTTTAAGATGGGGTGCATGCCTTCTGAAAATGTCAGTCTTTGTCTATGGAATTCAGAAGCATCCAAAATGATTAGGTTACCCTGAGATTCCTTCTTTATTTTTCATTTTCACAACAGTGGTCCTAACTATCTGCTTCCATTTCTGTATTGGCACTTCAGTCTTGGTCATGAAAATGTTTCAGAGTCCATGCTGTTCAAGAAGCTTATCTAACAGAAGAAAAGATAAACATTTTTTTTTTGATATTGCAACTTTTTTTTTTTTTTCAGATGGATCAATGCTCTTCCTGAGCTGGTTCTTAGCTCAACAAATATTTGAGGTAACGTAATTAATAGGGCAATTCATTGCAGTGTTGGGGCAGGAAAAATGATAATGGAATGTGTATCTGAAAACAATATTAATGTTGAAGTGTAATTTATGCTTAGATGAGTTACCTGAGACTGTGAGATTAGTTTCACTGAGAATTCTTTTCTTCTTTTTTAATGAATATACATACTTCTTTTGTTATCAGTATGTATAATGTTTATTTATGCCCATGTTAAGTCTAAAATGGAAAACAATATTCTGTTATTTGTATGGGAAAATGATCTGGTAAAATCTTTCTATTACTGAGAAAACTCTCTGTATATATGTATGTACAGCCAGTAAAAGGAGCTGCATACAGTCTAAATACGATATTTATTAACATCTCTGATTGATTGTTAAAGCAGTGAAATGCTATTCCCTACTTATATTCAGTTGCTGTCATTAGATCACAAGTCTTTTTTTGAGATGTAGTATTTTTAGGATGTTGCTCTGCAGTGATGATTTTAAAATAAATACTTTCAAGCAGCTTTAAAAAACAAGTGAGTAAGGCAAAAAAAATAATCTATTCTCAATTGTAGACAGTTATTGCTACATTCCAACATAAATAATAGAAAATAATCTGAGTTTTGCATTTTAGACTTGATATATGCATCACTGAATATTATGAAGGAGAACATTTGGAAAAAAAAAAAAACTTTAAAAGAAACCGGAAAAATGTACTAAAAATGCTTTAAAATCTTAACATTTAGACACAACAAAAGAGGTAAAAAGAACATTTACAAATGTAATAATATTTTTATCCCAAACATGGATGGCTGAATGAAAAATTTGTTCTTGAGCCTTTCTACAAGAAGCTATATAGAGTTCCAATCGGAAATATTTCCAGGTCTGTGTATTTTTGTTTCATTCCCCCCCCAACTTTTTCTCCCCCCCCCCCCCCCCCCCAACACACACACAGTTAGATAGTGAGTCCTATGTGAGTCCTATTCTCAGAGGTAACCCAGAACAAACTATGTGTAACACAGTTATAAAAATGCATATACAACTCTAATGTTGACAGTCCTAGTTCAAGTATCTGTTTTGCCCTGTTCCAGAGCAGACCCTGAATTTCCATTTCCCAAATTCCAGTTAGCTGCAGCATTACTGGTAATTAAAGACACTTAAACTTCTTACACATGGTTTTTTGTGTCTTTCTTAATAAATAAATAAGTAAATAAATAAGTAAATAAATAAAAAATCTTCAAGAGAGCTTGTATTTCCCTGTTAAAAATGCTGAAAATATCTTAAGGGCAAAAAGCTGCTTCTTACCCAGCCCTTCATATGGATTTACTCAAATATATAGGTTCATTCTGCAAGGGTTCATCATTGTAAATAAATAATACTGCAAAGAGCTTATGGTATAAACTTGCTAGATAAATGGAAAAAGAAAATATTATTCCTACATAATTAATGGAAGATTGAAAATAAACAGCTTGCCTAAGAAAGTTTGTCTGAGCACTGAACTTGAATCTTTTTATCCAGAATCCTGATTCAACATTATTCAAAACTGTTATCCCTTGTGTAAAGCCTGTAACCTTATTTTCGGTATAGAGCTCAAACTGATTTATTTATTTATTTATTTTTATTTTAAGATTTTTTTTTAATTTAAAAAAATTATTAAAAAAAAAAAGAACCAATCTTTTCTACTGAGCATATAGCATTATACAACTGAACTTTGATTTTACACATTGGATCATCACTGATCCAACTCGAGCGCTTTTGTTATCTATCATCCTTACTAGATGATCATAGCTTAATACAGAAATCAGAGGTAGCATTTATTGGACGAATGATAACATCCATTAAATCTGACCAACTTCCCCAGATTTGAGAAGGTTCTGTATTTCACGTGCCTGACACATAGCCATAATGTTAACTTAGTACTGTGATACGTATTTATTGCTCGAGCATTACAGAGGACTTATGCATACATACATCTGGCTAAAAGCAGAAAAGGAAAAAAACCAAACAAACAACATTAAAACTAACCACACTTGAATTCTTTGCGTAGTTCAACATATATTCAGAGATTCCTCATCTACCTTCATATTTTTGATACCTTTCCAAGTACTTTTTCAAGGTCTGAAATACAAAGGCACAGGCAGCAATGGAGTAGTCAAGGACAGAATATGAACCACCCTGTTCCCTGGTTAGAAAGTAAAGAGTTTTATTATAAACTGTTTCGTAGACTTAGCTAGAATATTTTTGCATTGCCTTATGTAAGCCCCCTTTGTTTCTCCTTTGTAAAAGGGCAACAACAACAAGAATCCTCTTAATCCAGTGTTTTAGAATTCTACTGTTCATGCAGTTATGGCTCATTTTATACAAAGGAAAATAAATGGCGACAAATGAATTACAAGGTTGTAAATCAATTGAGCACTTCTGCTGATATGCATCTCAGGGACGCTGCAGAATGGCAATGTTAACAGAATGTGGATGAAAATACAGAATATTTGCCACTGATAATTCATATTTTGCATCATCAGCCAGAGAAATGTTTAGAGTGTAGTGTTGTGTCAGCATAATTTTTTGATGTTTGTATTTGCGAGTCATTATCACAAAGGTGGTGCTGATCATACAGAGATTAAATAAACTTTCAGTGTTTCCAGTGTCTTAAAACAACACAAAACCAGAGCAGGTTTAATTTTACTTTTCTCCCTGAAACAGAAAAGTCTTGTAACAGAGTGGAGTTGACCTCCCAGAGAAGGTGGAATTGTGAATTTTCTCAGCTGTGAATGAAGCCCAAACTGTATTGCTTATTATTAGATCTATATAGGAGGAAATCTATACTCCTCTCAATATGGCTCACTATACTTATTTCTGTGACAGGAGGTTCCAAACTTGCAGGAGCAGATCCAGGGTTTAGGCTATTCAAAAGATATGCTATAACATCAACAATGAATGAACATCACTGCAGACTCTTACTTCAGCTATAACTGACTCCGGTAACATACAGGGAGACATGCTTAAGATGTGTGTACTATTTTTTCTTGAGTCTAGGTTTTGCCAAATTGGATTGTTGTGACAAAAATAATGTTTAAACAAAAGAATCAGTTTGTCAAAACACAAATGCTAAATAATAATAATAATAAAACTGAAAACCAAAGAACAGAGTGAACACTGACTGATTGGACAATGTAAGTGGAAAAGTATGTCCTTTGTTCTTCCAAAACAGGCACACAAAAAAATCTCTTTGTGATGGTCTCCTCCAATGGTCTTATTTTAACACAGGACATTGATCAGGTACTTAGGAAAAAAAAAAAATAGAAAGAAAAAAAAACGGTCTCAGTTTGCTTTTAAAAAAGTGCCTTTAAAAAAATATCTTCATGGCTTGCCATGAAGTGTCACAGATGTTGGGCTGTTCAACATTTCTGATGTATTTAAAAGGTGGACAGCTCCAGCAGGAGAAATAGATACCTGGCTGGATCTAAATACCTGCCTTACCTGAGAAACAATTTTCCTGGCACCCCAAGGCAGTTATTTTGACTACTGGGCAGCTCTATTTAAGCAGTGGAACCAGTGTCATAAACTCTTGCAGTGTCTGTGTTTTCTGCCCAGACCATGCAAGTTGGAACAACACAGACAGAAAAAGTAGGTGAGGATCATAGAATCATATAATTACAGAATAACCCGAGTTGGAAGGGACCCATAAGGATCATCAAGTCCAACTCCTGGCACCACACAGGTCTGCCCAAAAGTTTAGACCATGTGACTAAGTGCACAGTCCAATCGCTTCTTAAATTCAGACAGGGTTGGTGCAGTGACTGCGTCCCTGGGGAGCCTGTTCCAGTGTGCGACCACCCTCTCGGTGAACAACCTCTTCCTGATGTCTAGCCTAAACTTCCCCCGCCTCAGCTTGACACCGTTCCCATGGGTCCTGTCACTGGTGATAGCAGAGAACAGATCACTCACCTCTCCATTCCCCCTCGCGAGGAAGTTGTAGACTGCGATGAGGTCCCCCCTCAGTCTCCTCCAGGCTGAACAGGCCCAGTGACCTCAGCCGCTCCTCATATGTCTTCCCCTCTAGGCCCTTCACCATCTTCGTCGCCCTCCTCTGGACACTTTCCAACAGTTTAACGTCCTTTTTGTACTGTGGCGCCCAGAACTGCACACAGTACTCAAGGTGAGGCTGCACCAGCGCAGAGTAGAGTGGGACAATCACGTCCCTCGACCGACTAGCAATGCCGTGCTTGATGCATCCCGGGATACGGTTGGCCTTCCTGGCTGCCAGGGCACACTGCTGGCTCATATTCAACTTGCTGTCAACCACAACCCCCTGATCCCTCTCTGCGGGGCTGCTCTCCAGCGTCTCGTCGCCCAGTCTGTACGTATAGACAGGGTTGCCCCGTCCCAGGTGCAGGACCCGACACTTGGTTTTGTTAAACTTCATGTGGTTGGTGATTGCCCAGCTCTCCAATTTGTCTAGACCTCTCTGCAAGGCCTTTCCTTCCTCATCTGATTCCACAACTCCTCCAAGTTCGGTGTCGTCGGCAAATTTGCTCAAAACACCTTCTAGTCTTACATCCAAATCATTTATAAAAACATTGAAGAGGACTGGCCCTAAAATGGAGCCTTGAGGGACCCCACTAGTGACCATCCACCAGCCAGATGTGGCCCTATTTACCACAACCCTTTGAGCCCTGCCCGTCAGCCAATTGCTCACCCATCGCATGATGTTTTTATTTAGCTGTACGCTGGACATTTTGTCCAGTAGGATCCTGTGGGAAACCGTGTCAAAAGCTTTGCTGAAGTCCAAAAAGATCACATCAGCTGGTTTCCCTTGATCGACTAGATGGGTGATCTTATCACAAAAGGAAATCAAATTTGTTAGGCAGGACCTACCCCTCATGAACCCATGTTGGCTGGGACCAATGACTGCATTGTCCCCCAGGTGGGCCTCAGTAACTTCAAGGATCATCTTCTCCACAATTTTACCAGGCACTGACGTGAGACTGACAGTCCCGTAATTGCTAGGGTCTTCTTTCTTACCCTTCCTGAATATTGGCACAACATTTGCCAGCTTCCAGTCCAATGGGACCTCTCCAGATTCCCAAGATCATTGAAAAATAGTTGAGAGAGTTCCCACGATGACATCAGCCAGCTCTTTAAGCACCCTGGGATGGATCCCATCCGGACCCATGGACTTGTATGGACCCAGGTGGAGCAGCAAATCCCACACACGTTCAGGGTCGGTAGGGAGATTGTCATTCCCACCGTCATGGTCCTCCCGCTCAGGGCACCCAGAGTCCCGAAGCCCATCATCAGCATTGAAGACAGAGGTGAAGAAGGCATTAAACGCCTCTGCTTGCCTATATCATTGTCTGTGAGGAGACCTTCCCCATCAGTTAGTGGACCTATGTTTTCTTTGCTTCTCCTTTTTCTGTTAACATATCTAAAAAAAATATCCTTTTTTATTGTCTCTCACAGACATGGCCAGCTTCAACTCTAGTTGGGCTTTGGCCACACGAATTTTCTCCCTACAAACACGAACAGAATCCCTGTATTCCTTCCTCATCGCCTGACCCTCCTTCCAGTAGCCGTACACTTCCTTTTTTCACCTAAGCTCCAGTAGAAATTCCCTGGTCAGCCAGGCGGACCTTCTGCCCCACTTGCCTCACTTCCGATATTTTGGAATTGCCTGATCTTGTGCTTTTAGGAGGCAGTGCTTAAAGACTGACCAGCACTGATGGATGCCAATGCCTTCAAAAGCAGTTTCCCAGGGGACCTTGCTGACTAGTTCCCTGAGCAGCCTGAAGTGTGCTTTCCCCATATTGAGGGCTGAAGTTTTGGTGGCAGTTTTCCTTCTGTCACCATAAATTCTAAACTCAACCACTTCATGGTCAGTATGACTGAGACGGCCGCCAATTGCCATGTCTCCCACAAGACCCTCTCTGTTCTCCAGCAACAGATCTAGGAGGGCACCTTTCCGAGTTGGCTCCCTTAGCACCTGCACCAAGAGTTATCATCTAGGTGCTTTATGAACCCCCTGGACTTGCTTGTGTCAGCCGTGTGGTGATCCCAGTTGACGTCTGGCAAGTTGAAATCCCCCATTAGGACAAGGGGAGTTGATCTCAAGGATGTTCATGGGTTGGAATTATTAGATGGTTCAGCAGGGTCAAGTAAATGCAGAAACATTCACTGTGAATGTGAAGTGTGGCAGAAGCTGAAATGCTGGGAAAGAAAACTGTAATGACAACTGTGCTGTCATTAAGTAATGACAGTGTAAGTAAGTATCTCCATTACACAGAAGCTGAGGAGAATTTTGTGGTCCTGGTGGTCCTTAAATACCAAAGCCGTTTCTTGATATATGAGATGCATTTCCCAAGACTGCAACACATTATTTGAAATTATCATTATATTCTAGCTGTGTTTCCTACCTACTTAAGGTAAATACTTGCAGGTTGAACTTCATTTTACAAATACTTTTGTTAGGTAACTTAAAAAAATATATATTAATACACCAACACAAAACTGTTCTATTCTTCACTGAGGTCTGCCTGAGAAAAGTATTTTAAAGGTACTGAATTCAGAGGGTGAAGTCAGATAAGCTAACCAATCTTATAATAATTCAAGATATACAATATACAAAAGCATACTCAAGACTGGGATATCAGAGTAAACTGTTGTCTTGAGAGGGACTTCAGTGTTCCAAGGAAATTGTGGGCGTAAACTAGAATATATTCTTAACATGACTTTGGACAGGATTCAGAGTAAATTCCCTTTTGTTCTGTCATTGTCATAAATTTATTCAGTAATATCAGTCATGCAGCTATCAGTGGATGAAGATGAAAATTGTGTTTAAAACTGGAGGATTAAATATGAAACTAAAAACTTATACAGAGGCAATACATTAATAAAATCACAAAAGAAAAAAAATATAAACTGAAATAAAAGCCAACCAGAAACTGAATTTTAAAACATAATTGGAATTAAAAGAAAAAAAGTATTTTTTGATCTTATCTATTCTATCACTTGAACGCTAATGTGGTCTTTGAATTAAAACATGTAGTTGGATGAGAACAAATCCATCCTCCCCATGACTCCATTAACACTGAGTGTTACACTGTATGGGCTTTGACAGGAATAAGCATATCTACCAGAGGCAGGGATATAAATTCTGTAATGGGCCTAATCCTGCCAATGGCTTTTTCATTAGTTAGTTCTGAGCCTAGGCTCCATGAATAGTAGACCTGAAGGAAACCTGGAATAAACCGGTGACATTACTCCTGAGGAAATCTGAGCATATGCAGAGTAAATAAGTAATGTATAACATAGAAAACCAGTGGCAAAGCTGTGAACTGATCCTGACTCTGCTTCCTGTCATCTGCCTCCTTAAACACAGGACAACCTGCCTGCTCTGTCTATCCAGGATGGTTTCTCCCAGACTGTTTGCCTTAGCTATTTAGGTTTCTGGGCTGGCAGTATCGGAACTGTCTTTGCCCTGTGTTTGTACGGTGTGTGACACAAAATGTCCCTTCTCAGAGGGAACATTTGCAGTGCAAATGATGCTAATAATATTAATAATACTGCTAGTAACAGGCTGAAAAGCGATATTGCAATATTTTCTTTATGAACAGTGACAGTGTATGTTATGGATGGAGCTAAGCGTTTGGGTCAGGCAAAGCAGCTACCTGAATGGGGATATTGAAAACATGAAAAGGTGCTCTCCCTCAGAGCAAACCACATGCAGTTTGTAAATACCCTGTGGATTCACCAAATGCTACTTGATGTAAATCTGTACCTCCCTTCCAAATCTGATATCTACCACAAATTCCCTTTAGGGTGTGGGACATTACCTTTTGGTGCCTCAGTTTCCTTAAGACAGAAATCATGCTTTCCTCATGCAGACAAAAATAATAAATTAATTTCTGCCAGGTATATTGCAGATGACAAAATTTTATTAACAGGAAAACAAACAAACAAACAAAAAAAACCACCACCTTTTAATTTACCATCAGAGTAGACCAATCTCTTTAAATTGCATTCAATTACTTCTTGATGGGTTAAGATCCTTTTTCCATCTCTATTTCTGGATCCTCATCCTTCCCATATCAAAATGCACTCTCATTCTTTTACTATGGAGCTTTAAAAATAAGCTGGGGAGTAATAAAAACTATCCCTTTCCACAGATTCAATAGGCAACCTAATAGAAAACAATTACCTTGAACAATGAAAAGATCTAAAAACATTTGGGACATTCATATTTTTATCAAAGAAATGCACCTTGCCATTGAAAAATCTTGTGCAATCCAGCATAACTGAATGCTTGTGGCATCTATTTTGCACTCACTTTGCACTGTTAAGGATCAGAAAGGAACTATTGACACAAACTTTTTTTGCAAGCCAAGCCAGCAACAGAAACAGGAAAGGTTTACTGACTACCCTCTGTTGTTCTAATGTACCCTAGTTTCCATGATACTCTCTTAATAAAACAAAAGGGAACCTTCTGATAAAAATATCTCCCCATTTTATAATGTAAAATACAAGCAATTTTATCAGCATTAACACTGATTGGGTTCCATTAGCCTCTTGCCTTCTAATAAAATTTATGATACCTTTCAGAAGCACAATTTGATAGAAAGTGAAGTGATTACACCCTGCTTAGATATCTCTCCAGCATCTATTCCAACAATAATGCGGTAATTTTATGCATGAAATAGCACAATTGGCATAAATAGTTATAATACTGACTGCTGTCTAAGGAACCTGGCTGCTGGAAAATTAGAAAGAGCTTCACACTTTTGAAACAGGTAATTAGGATTTCTCTCCATGCTCATAGGAGGCAGACTGGAGTTTCATTTTATATTTCATGTTTCATTAAAATATATGTGTTAAAAATAAATGTTGAATTTAAAGCTGCACGCATTATGAAAATTAAAGGTACTGCACTACTGCAGAAGGTAGAGTAAAACGGGTCTTTTTAACTTCTACTTTTGACTCTGCCAAGAGTTTTAACTCTTTCTGACAGGTAAATCAGGCTTCCACTCTTTTCAGAGCATTTAATTCAACGATAGCTGCATATGGCTGGGGTCAGCAAAATGGAATTTTACTGACGTAGAATTATACCCCCAAAACGAGTCACAATATTAATTTGTGCCTGCTCAGAAAAGTGGATGACACAGGAAGCACTTCCAAAGTAGTGGTGCTAACGCACTTCTCCCTGACCTACATCCTGTTTATCATCTGATTGACCGGGGACCATATACAGCATTTTTCACTTCTTATCCCAACCATCAGTGTCCCCATATTTTAGGGTTGTTCCCACCAGTGATCCTGTTTAGCCCTTGATTCAAGGTGAAATTTCAGTCTTGCTGTACCGAAGCCTACCCATGTGCTGAAGTTAAGCAAGAAACATAAAACTCTTAGCAAGTTGATGTTAAGGGGGAAGAAGGAAATTACAGTTTCTTTGCTTCCTATGGTTGTGGTTCCTCCTCTCTTACCAGATAAAATCATTCTTTGCAATATTGAGAAATGTAGTAAGTTCCTTTTCTATTAGGTATGATTTGAAAATGCTGCCTATAAATCACTACGAACCCCTTTTTTTTCTAAACACTTGTGAAATACTGGCAGAGGTTTTGTGCCATGAACTGACTCAGAGAAATAAGTTTTTTGTTTGTTTGTTTGTTTTTCCAAAATTTGTGGTAAATAGCATGCTCTGGTAAGTGCATTTTACAAAGAAATTTCTTCAGTTCTTCGGCAATGTTTATTTAATAAAGTAATGAATAAAAAAGAAAATCAGAGATGCTTATCCAAAAGAAGAAATAAATAACCCCACAGATCACTGAAGTTAATTAATACTTCTTAAAAAACTGTTTCTTACAGAAAATTTTGTTTGAACTCCATAGATTTCCTTATTTTCTTTGAATTTGGTGATGGCCAACACCTTAAAGTAGAGGGATTTGCAAAGAGAATCAGGTCTAAAAAAAAAAAAAAAAAAAAAAAAGCAGGAAGGCATTTATTTTCAGGAAAAAAAAATATAAATAAAATTAAAAAAAAGTGAATTTGCTAAATATAATCCAGCTTCTAGCTCTCCTGGAACAGACAGAAAACTTCCTGCAAGCCACAGTAATCCCAATATTTTACATTAAAATATTGAAATGCTTTGCTCAGTTTGGGATGGAATAAGGCTATGTTATTACCTTCCAAAGAAAACAAGAAAGCAAGCAAACAAGCAAAAATAAAATTTAAAACCAAACAACCCTAGACTCACTCAGGATGAAGGCAAAAGAGAATACTTCAGCTAACCTATATGAAATGTATGTTTTGCCCCCAAATTCCTGTTTATTTTCTTGTGTTGTCTCTAAAACTTGAATATTTCAATGTCTCTACATGTGTAGAGAGTGTCTGTTTTTTTTTTTTTTGTTGTTTGTTTGTTTGTTTGTTTCCTGTATGCTCTGTGCCTGTTTTGTGGGAATGGGGTTAGCTATAACCCCACCAAAAAAAAAGCAAGTTGGGAATGACCAGGGCTCAATTGTCACTTAGCCTGGTAAAATCAAGACCTAATCATCATGCTTCAGAGCTCCCCTTTTGTGAGGGTACAAGCCATACTTCAATAGACTGATTAGGAGGAAATGTTTCTTAGGTATATATATATAAATATATATATATATTTAGTGTAGACAAGGCTGTTTTTTTTTTTTTTTTATTCAGGAAAACTTAAGTAAGGAAGGAAAATAACCACCTTTATTGTAATAGATGGGGAGAAAATACATCCTAAAGAAACTGTCAGCAATGGGGAAACTTTATTATTGTTTTCTTGTCTGCACTCAAACTCTGAAAAATCCAACTGAAATTAAGTACCTGTTGTACAAAGAAAAAATCAATGCATTTAAATCAATGATAAAACTGCTTCAGTTCCACTGAAGAGGGAATAGCTTTTTTGCTAGCAGCTGCAATCAAGAAGACACTTACCCAAACTGTTCTTGGTCAGTAGAATTTGAAAGAAATTTATTACGAGAATATTAAACTATGAAGAAAATGAGAATTTCTGTCTGTGTTTCTATGACTGTGGGCTGGTAAATAAATTACACTGTAAGAACCTCCTGACTTTGAAAATGAGGACAACATTTCACAATGTTGGATTAAAACCCTTCCTCTCACAAGTAATGCCTTTCTCTTTCGGTGTCTTAAATTTCAAAATTCGACTGCTATTGTTATCTCACCTTCTGTAAGATCCTCATGGAAAGCAGGAAAATAAGACCACAAATATTAATATAAGCAGAAACAAATAGATGTACAACCTGCATAAAATAACCAACTTTAAAATGATACAAAGGAAAAGAATAAAATGCTGTTCGGTTGTTTCTTCCTATATGAAACAATATAGAGCAGAAACATTTTTTTCCTTTCACAGTCCAGCTATAGAGGTCAAGCACTGCTGGAACTTATTAATTAATGAACAATAATGTGTTTATTATACTATATTTTCTCCAAGTCTATTTACTTTTTAAATTATTATTATTATTATTTATTATTATTATTATTAAACTTCTCTCTCTGCTGCATATGCTTCAACACTGATTTCATCAGCTTGTGGTAACAGGGAACAGCTTGACATGTGAAGCCTGGCATAGAGTACGTCTGTGCTGTGGTCTTTGCAGCTTGGCTTAGAGGGAGACGTGGGTTTCTCTAGACACCGCAGGTTGTACTCCAAGCACTCACACTCTGTCCTGCCCGGGACCCAGCCAGCTTTCACTTAATGCGCAGTACCGTTTGCTAGCTTGTCACTGAGAGAGACTCCAGAGAATACACAAGAGTGATCTGAATTCTTCCAAGGGAATAAATTATTCAGGAGATTTAGCCTTTGCTCCCAAACCATTCCTGATTACTATGAAAGTGATAGTTACTCTTAAGTATTTACCAAATACTTTGTACAAACAAATTGCAGCCTATGGATAGTTTGTGAATTATTCACTTCCGCTGTTCATTCTCCACTGTTCCATAAACTGTGTTGTGTACCTGAAATCATATGTTCCCTGATTGGATGACTAAAAAATTTCTCTCTGCTTTCCAGGTGGATAACTTAAATCTTTGGAAGAAGGGAATAGCACATAAAAGCAGCAAACAGCAAGCTGGTAGTGCAGCAGCACACTAATATTTGGGTGACAAAGCTGACTTATAAAGTCCTATCCCCCTCTTCACCTCTTTCTTTGTTTGTCTGCAGTCAGCAAAACTGATAATATTTGACACTCATTTGAGCTATACAACTGTGAATGTGTGTGTATTAAGGGCAGTTGCCTCTAAAAGGCTTCAGAACTATTATTTTGGGGTTACTACTTGCAATTCTGACTTTGTGAATTGGAAACTGATGCAGCTGTAAATATGTAGCTGTGCCATGCAGTATGTTTATTTCTATATTGTTATTATCGTTGTTGCTGTTGTTAATGAAACTTTTTGTTCATCAAAGCATCCTTTGTCATTCTGTGCAATTAAATCTGTACTAATAATTATTCTTAGATTAGTCTGTTACTGGTTCAATTTTACTAATAATAAATTATTGACTTAATATACATATACATATATACATATACATGTATATACATATATAAATAAAGTGCTTTCTGTTTGCCCATAAACAAGATCTTGAGCTTAAAACAGCTGAGAGCCGATCTCATAACAAAGAGGTCTTTTCAGTTATATCAGGGGCCATGGGTCTACATGAAAGTGAGAACTGGGACAATTTTTGATAAGAAAATTTTCAGCCACAAGTATTGGGTGAGAGGGAATGGGGCAATTGCTTTTGTTGTCTTTCAGCTTAAACTGGTTGCGAAGCTCATCTTTCAGGCAGTGATAAACTGTAGCAAATGCTGGAAGTAAAGGTGTCTCAAAATCTCAAAATCTTGCTTTTGGGCACACAGGAAACTTATCTTAAATATGAAGCCAAAAGTTTATTGTTAGTATAATAAAATCTTAACTGTCTAATCATTATGTTTCAATCGGATTAGAATGGAAAGAGAAGGAATACTTCTATGCAGAAAAAGTTACAATAATAACGACGTTGAGACTGTCATAAACACACCTCCAGATTTCCTTTCCTTTTCCTAGTGCTATGCTAACCTACCTTGTGCTCTGCAGGGTTCCTAGGTCAGTAGTTTTATTCTGGTGGTGGTGGCGTGGCGTTACAGCAAGCTGTAAGCATGTGGAGTTCTTTGCCAGGAGGAAGATGACATTGATTTTAATGGATTCTTCTTCTTGACTTTAGGATACAGTTGAAGTTGTTCTTATATGCTTGCTAACATGCTTTTACACCTTGCTTTGACTTCATTGATCTGCAGTTCTACTTCCAAGCATACCATATATCATACCTTCTACATACCTTAGATACTATTTCTTTATTCTCTTCATTACCCCTGAAACTAGCTTCATCCATCTCCAGGTCTGTGCATTTTTAACTTACCATTTGTGAGTCGTTTATAGCCATGAGGTCTCCATTGTCAGCTGGTCCTCCATCTCATCACCACAGACCTGTACTTCTCTGCATCTCATTGCATGGCTCCACTTCTCCAGTCCTCTGCCAGGACTATATTTCTCTACACTACTTCACTGTGTTAAGGTAACAAAGCAATGGCAGTAGCATACAAAGATAAACAGAAGTAAAACAAATTAGCTATAGCCATCTGGTCATTAGAAAAATTGCAGTTACAGTTAAACCAATAAAACAAAACTTCAGCCAGATCAAGAAAAGTCCAAACACAGCAATCCTGAGAAGTCCTGAGGTCTTGCAAACTCAACACAAAGTTTGAGGCCCACTGCTAGCAATGGCAGTATGGTATTACAGGTTTACAGGTAGGTGTTACCACCTGGGAGAGCAAAAGGTCAGGATAACCTTGCACTGATTTTTTTTATTATTATTTATTTATTTATGGAGAAATTTCTTTACATACACTTTGATCCAGAAATGCTTAAAATTCACTAAGTGCATGACAGTTTCTTGGGCGTGAGAAGTTCTGCTTCTGTATCAGGTACAGAGAGTCCCAGGCTCTGTTGGACAGACAAATTATTTCCGCAGCTTACTCCTCTGTGATTTGGACGTCTGGAAAACAGAGGTGAGTCTTGGGCTGCTCCACTAAAAGGTCTGTAACAATGTTTCATTCCCACATTGTCTCTCCAGGACTAAGGAAATTAAATAACGGCTTTCTTCTTAAAAGAGAAGTGTTGGAAGAGAAGGTGATATACCAAAATGTTGTCCTCATTTAAACGAATGAGTTACTGTTGTGGTTTAACCCGGCTGGCAGCTAAACACCACACAGCCGTTCGCTCACCCTCCCCCCTCCCTCTCTGGGATGGGGGAGAGAAACGGGAAAGTGAAGCCGGTGAGTTGAGATAAAGACAGTTCATTAAGACAGGAATATAATAATATAAGGAATATAAGGAATATAATAATAACAATAATAATAATAATAGTGATAATGATAATAGTATTAACAATAATAATGTGTAAGAAAACAAGTGATGCACAATGCAATTGCTCACCACCCGCTGACCGATGCCCAGCCTATTCCCGAGCAGCCGGCCCCCCCCCCCCAGGCCAGCCACCCCTATATATTGTTTAGCATGACGTCAGGTGGTATGGAATACCCCTTTGGCCAGTTTGGGTCAGCTGTCCTGGGTCTGTCCCCTCCCAGCTCCTGCTGCACCCCCAGCCTGCTCGCTGGCAGGACAGAGCGAGAAGCCGAAAAGTCCTTGGCCTGGTGTAAACACTGCTCTGCAACAATTAAAACATCAGCATGTTATCAGCGCTCTTCTCATCCTAATCCAAAACATAGCACCCTACCAGCTACTATGAGCTACTTAACTCTGTCCTAACTGGAACCAGGACAGTTACAAAACCATGAAGCCAAGAAAGCTAGAAGGAAAGAAGACTAGTGATGCCTTGCCCTAAAGGGAACGGCACTCAGCAGGACAAACAGAAGATTGTCTTGTTCATGTTACTTTATATTGTCATAAAAGAAAACTCATCCTGGGGAATGTGATCACTTGTCCATAAACCAGCCTGAGCAAAATTATGTTTCTCATGACTAACTGAGAAAAAGAGTTGTGGCCAATAAACATATTTCAGGTGACCTTCCCCTGACTCTTTCATACAGGAGAGAATATTCACAAGGAACGTTCTCTGAGCAGAATCATAAGAACAAAATCTGTTGGAGAAGAGGGTAGAGATGGCATGAGATATTTTCTTTCTTAAAGATCCTTGTTTAATTTTATATGCTGGTTCTAAACAAATGGAAAACTCTAAAACATAATCAGGTGAATTTAGCTCCTGAAAAGGTCCAGTGTGCCCAGTTGACACTTGGAGTGTAGCTCATGCCTGTAGGGGATTTTTCATAGGGACATGACTGTATGCTCTCGGGTTTTCAGAGCACTGCACATTTCCAGGCGTTCTCCTTAAAGAGTAAGGGATTAAATTTGAATTCTTCAGTTTATTCCTCTCCTCGCGCACATCTTGGCTCTGGCTCCCAACACTGTGCAAAGAAAGGGTGCAATCTCACATCCAGATTCATCTTGCATTCACCCAGTGTCCTCTTGCTTTTAGAGTGGCACATGCCTCTTCCTCCAGCAGCTGGTGGGCTCATCTGGCGCAATGTACAAACTGACTCTCTCTTTTGTTTTCCTTTTGCTACCCCTAATAACTTTGCCAGCCTTTTCTGCACACTGGCGATGGATGTCATAGAAATGCCTGTCAGCACATAAATTAAGCAAACACTTGGGTTGTCCTAAAGAGCTTTGCAAAGTAATGTCTGAGATGCCAGTGGGGTTGTGCCTGAGTTAGGCACAGATTATTATAAACTCAACAATAGAGTATATACACAGCTCTGGATGAGGAACAGGAACCCGAGCAGGTTGCCGGCCATCTGAATTTTACTTGCTGAGTTATTTCCCCAGATAGAGTCTTCAGTCACAGCCTGGAAGCTGCCTCCAGCACTGCCAGAAAAGTCGCACCACTTTATTAGCATAACTAATGCCACTGAAGAGGATCTGCAGATATGGAAATCACTCAGTTTCATATGAAATTTCAACATGCCATCATTTAGGCTCTCCAGCCAGCAACGCTTATGAGAACAGCTACCTGCAGATCTCTCCTCTCACGTCTAGAAAGGGAAGAAAAAGTGAACTTTAACATCACCTCTTCCCCCCGTCTGCATCTCATCACATCTGAATATAATACTTCTGAAACTGCTTTTAGTTTAGAAAAACAAGCAAACGAACAAACAACAACAACAAAACAGGGCTTGACTAAATGGAACAGAAAATTGCTTGATAAGCGTCTTCAAAGACTCAGGAGAAAGACATTTAGAGAGAAGCATCCATGGTTAAAATATTCTTCTAGATCAGAGAAGAGGGGATTCCTACCTTAAAGCTACAAGGATGATAGTAAATGTTCTCATCCAGTGGAATTTTAAAGTGGTTTATTCTTTCTGTATAAGCTGTATTGTAACAACTTCAGTTCTTCGTGCACCTCAGACAGACAGCAGACCACTCAACCTACTGTGTCTGTCAGCAACAGCAGCCAATGCCAGCTGCTTCCAGAAAAAGTTTAAAACTCTGTGAATGTTCCTAATTGTGACAGATTGGGGTGTACCTGACCCTAGGTACTGATCAATTTATGCCCTGAAGCATGAGAATACACAGCTCTTGTCATTTTTATCCCAGCTAGCAAAACTGCAGGTGTTCTTTTTCATTTAAAAATGTGCTGAGCTTCCCTCATTCAGCCTGTATATCCTTTATGCTGATGCCTTGGGCAGACCATATCTGCATTTCTGAGGAGACATTGAATACAGGGAGACATGAGAGCAAGAAAGAGGAGAAAATGGACAACTAGATATATTCGGGGTTTTCAATAAGCCACAGTTCCAAAGATCTCTTTGTAATAGGCACATATTTTTTTTTATTTATTATTATTATTTTTTTTTTTCCTGTAGCAAGACAGTATTAAAAAAAGGCAAGTATGCAATCAGCAAATCCAAAGCACATAATGATGAGATCCAGGAGAGGTTAGGTTTAACTAATAATACTTATTTTAATAAACTATTAATCAAACTATTTAATGCTATGACTGGGGTTCAAGTTTCTCTTCACACAGCATATTCAACCATATGGTTAGTTACGTGTCCTTGGGCTGCTCACTTGTGTCACTCTGTCATACTTGGCATTTGGACTTTTTATATATTTTAATATATGTGTGTGTACATGCATTCCAAGTAACTGAGGGAACACTTCTGCATACACAAGTGTGTTTCTTTTAACTTTATTTGCATGAACCTGTGGGACTCGATGCCAAATGATACCATGGGGTCACGAGGACTTGGAAGTGGAAAAAGAACAGGGAGAGGGAGAGGGAAGGGGAAAGAGAAGGGGAAGGGGAAGAGAACCATAGAATATCCCGAGTTGGAAGGAACCCATAAGGATCATCAAGTCCAACTCCTGGCACCACACAGGTCTACCCAAAAATTCAGACCATGTGACTAAGTGCACAGTCCAAACACTTCTTAAACTCCAACAGGTTTGGTGCCATGACTACGTCCCTGGGGAGCCTGTTCCAGTGTGTGACAACCCGCTTGCTGAAGAACCTTTTCCTGATATCCAGCCTGAACCTCCCCTGTCACAGCTTGACACCATTCCCTCGGGTGCTATTGCTGGTCACTAAAGAGAATAGGTCAGCGCCTGCCGCTCCACTCCCCCTCGTGAGGAAGCTGTAGGCCATGATGAGGTCTCCCCTCAGCCTCCTCTTCTCCAGGCTGAACAGGCCAAGTGACCTCAGCCGCTCCACATACGTCTTCCCCTCTAGGCCCTTCACCATCTTTGTAGCTCTTCTCTGGACACTCTCCAAAAGTTTTGCATCCTTTTTGTACTGTGGTGCCCAGAACTGCACACAGTACTTGAGGTGAAGCTGCACCAGCACAGAGTAGAGCGCGACAACCACTTCTCTCAACCAACTAGCAATGCCATGCCTGATGCACCCCAGGGTACGGTTGGCCCTCCTGGCTGTCAGGCCACACTGCGGGCTCATGTTCAGCTTGCTATCAACCACAACCCCCAGATCCCTCTCTGCGGGGCTGTTCTCCAGTGCCTTGTCTCCCAGTTTCTTTGTTTCTGCTTTCAGAACTCTCAGATACTCAACTATGTCACATGAAGTCAGTGAGAGATGCTCCAAGACTTCAAAGGTCTGATCCCAAACATGATTAGAAAAAGCAAAAGCCATTTGTGAAATGTTAACCTTTTCCTGAAATGTTATTTTTATTTACATATTGTAACCAAAAGATCTCAGATAAGCTGGAATAATCCAAGCTTATGAAATATTGAAGCCACAAAGGGAAAAATATTATAAGAGCAACCAATTCCAAGAAATAATTAATATCACCAGAAGAGACTGCTGGGCCAGAAGGAACAAGAGAAAGTTGATTCAGGAGGAAAAAAACAACAACAACAAAAAAAACAACAACAAAAAAAACACTTTATAAAAAGCTGCAGCAAGAGAGGAGTAGGAAAATGGGATTGTATCTGGACTTTTGTCATTCTCTATCGCTTTATAATGGATCTCTCCGTAAGGTGAAGACAGGTGCTCTAGGTGTCCCTGCTTGAGAAGGTGGGTTGGACCAGACGACCTCCAGAGATCCCTTCCAACCTTAAGTATTCTGTGATTCTGCAATTCTGTGAAAAATCGGCCTGCACATAGTCCGGATTCCCTTTCCTTCAATTTACAGGCAAGGGGCGGGAGTTGCTGGTGCGTGTCCTGGCACAGACATGTATCCTGCACCACTGACGGAACACACAAACCTCTCTCCACCTGGATAAAGTGTTTGGGGGGGAACCAGGGACACGGCAGGGACTTATTCATGTGCTTGTCTTTCCTTTGCTTCTGGAATACTCCCACCCCTGACTTGAGGGTGACTTAACTGAATCATCTTGCCAGCTCTAGTGGGATCCCTCTGCTTCTCTGCAGACTGTCAGTCAGGCAGAGCTTTGGACACTTATTGGCAGCTAAATCAAGAACTTGTTTCACCCATATCTCTGCTCAGCTAGAGGAAGGCAAAAGACTGCCTGAGGGCTGTATTTCAAAAGGTAGATTTAAATGCACCGCAATCCCATTACAGTTTCAGTGTGCAACTTGAAACTGGGGAGAGTTGAAAGCCACCGCTGGGTAAGGACAAGGTGATATGGACTGTCACGGGACAAGCCTCACAGCTTGGTCATTGCATTGTTTCACAGAAAATGTCCAAAGGCAAGTGCAGAACTTTAGGTGACTGATTATTATTTCTGGTTCTGCTGCTGATGCAGTATCATGGCTTTGTACCAGGCAGCTGAAATTCAGTCTTACACGTCCTATCTGGAAATTAGGAAAAAGAAAAGGAAAAAGCTGCAAATCTATGCCGATGTAATATCCTACATAAGAACAAAGATCATTTACTATTGATATTATAAAACTAAATTGAAGCATTCCATGGAAGATAGGTGCATAATTGATAGCAATGACCTTCACAGCAAACTACAGACATGTTTCAAGCTAAGCAACTGGTCTATAGTTATTGATGACATGTTATTGAATTATTTATCACAGCCTGAATGAAGGAAATGATATTTGCTGTTCAAAACTACAGTAATACAACAACAACGGAAATTGTTAGAGGAGAAGTGCTATGTTTCAAACACAAAGATGATGTTGAAGGATGAGGATACATTGTACATAGTTTGAGATATAGGGGGAGGCTACCAATTAGGCAAATTATTAAACCTTGTAATTTAAAAAGTGAGAGAGAAAGAGAGGGATAGATGAGAAAATAGGTGCATTAGCAAACCCTTAGAACAGATGGCAAACTGTCCTCAGACCCTCTGGTGGTAAAAAAAAAACAATAAAAAATTAAAATAAAATAAAGAAGTGTATATATATATAAACTTTCAAATAATATTTTATTTGAGGATATCACCTAAAATATATTTACCCTGAGGATGCAGAGAGCTATCTAGGAGACAATCAAGTAAATTATTTAACACAGGGTGTCAGGAAAGAATTAAAGAAAGAAATTTTCCTCTCTAAAAGTTAAAGCAACAATCCACTCTGTATCCAATGTTAAAGCTCAGGGTCCAGATGGTTGCCCAATAGAATTTTTAGCAAACATTTGGAGAGATAATAAGGCCTGTAACAGTAGATAATTACTCACTTCTATATGGCTCAGTGCCCCCCTCATCTACATTTGTTTCTATAGCAGTTTTTTTGCCAAAAAAAATGGGGAAAAAAAGGAAACAGACCCTCAGGTTTTTATCTGTTGTTGTTCTCCCTCCTCCTTCCCTGTAATTTGTAATATCATCTCTGTTTCCTCCACACAGATGTCAAAATCCAAGTGTCTGCCATTTTCCAATCCACGGTCCAATCTTGACAACTTCCAAAAAGGTGAGTATACATTGAATACTGTGAAAATCGGTATTTTTATGGGTTAAAAATAAACTAAAAGTAATCATAGAACATAGTTTCAGATTTTTAGTTTCCAACTCATTGAGTCCATGGGAATAAATTGAATCTGTACCCCAAGGACGGGAAAAGTTGGTGGTCTAATTCTTTCCAGTAAGCAGTGGGAAGGCTACTAGCTTTTAAACACAATATTTTGCATATGGTAACACTTCAACAGATAAAGAAAGGCTTGACCAAAGAATTCAGTATCGCAAATTATTTCTGCCAATTCCAGCAGTTAATGCAGGAAAAAAAAATAAAAAATAAAGAACAAACCAGAAGTCTGTTGTTCTAAACCCTGAGGTGGAAAATCCCCAGCAGGGCTACCAAAGTCCCTCTGTGGTTGTAGCTACAATCTATTCCTTGGTCTATAAAGGCTCTAATGTAAAATATATGTGCTATGAACCAAAACTAGTGTTACCATCAGCAAACTGAAGTGTAAAACAGACATTGTTATACTAAGTTAATGAAGCTGTGACAATGTCCTAGATTTTACTGTTTATTTTGATTTTTTTTTAGTTTCAAAATCAGATGTGCATATATAAAGTGTGAAGATGCTAATGTCTGTGAGGGTCATCAGAAGGAAATCAAATCTTCAGATACCTAAGTCTTTCTTTTACCCTTAATTGCGTACTGCTCATCTGAACAACCAACAAGCAAAAAACTTTAGTTTTAACATATTTTAGGTAGCAAACTTTAGGTGGATGAACAGATTGAAGATCTGCTTTCCTTGTGCTTAGATTGAACTGAGCACCAGGCTCAGACTCTCGGCTGGTGTAAACTGGCACTGCTTCAATTAAACCAATGGTGCGGCACCAATTTGCAGCAGCTGATGGCCTGACCCCTTCATTCTCTCATCCCCTCAGCTGCTAAGGAGCGAGAGGGTCATTAGTCCAGTTGTTAGTGAATCATCTGGACAAGACAATTGGAAGAGAATATTCCATAAATAGATAAAATGAGAACTAGCAAAACTGGGGGAGGGAAGAAAAAAAAGAAATCATAACCAAAGAAAAACTGAAGATCAAAAAGAATTTCGATTTACCAATATAAAAAGGAAGAGTTAAAGCAACAATGTTCTGAAGAATGAAATGTTGGTGAATTGGTGACTGCTACAGAAGCATTTAACCTGCTGTTTCAACCATAGCAGGGATAACTTCAGTAGATAAAACAGTCTCTATAAATTTTAGTCTGAAGCACAAGTCCAACTTCCACGTCTTTTCTTCCTGTCTGTTTCTGCCCAGGGCTGGATCTGAAGCAAGGTCTTGTGCTGTGCCTTCCTCCCACCTCCTGCTCCAGCAGACCAGGCTCTGAAGAGCCACAATCCTTCCCATTTGCATCTAGCCCAGCAAACTGTTGTGACATCTGTGATACAGAAATCTCTCACAGCTTTCAGCACTCAGGCTGTAAGTCTGATTGACTTTTTCTTCAGACCATCTTTGTCACATGGCCTTTCACATCTGTCCATGAAGAAAAACTCTCACCTCTGCTCTCACTGCCTTGTATCTCAATTTCTGTAGCATCCATTTCACCTGGGTGAGAAAGCTGCAAACAACATATTCCTTGACTGACAGCCTGGGCTTGTCTCCCTCTTTCTCTCTTCTCTTCACCCACTCCCTGTTGTCTCTCACATCAAGTACAAAAGACAGTCATAACTTAGGATCGTTGCAGTACATATCTTCTCACTTGCTGCCAAGAGTTTAATTCTGACCTCCAGCTGGCTTATGGTGTTAACCTGCATCATCAGCTTGTGAAATTTTCAATCACTTTGGACTTTCAACTGTACTTATCCTCATGGGGTTTCACTGGCCTTTCCTATAAACAAGAGCCATAACACCTTTGCAGTCTCTTTCAGATTCCTCATTAAAGCTCTAATTTATTATAACACCTTTACAAAAAGCCTGTCAATACATTAGCAACAGCAGTAACTAGTAGTATTTTGTTATCCGTTGTATTCCTCAAAGTCTGTTTAGGTTTAGCCTTTCTCTTGCCCAATGTTTTGCAAGCAGAGACCATTTTGTTGTTCTGTGCTTGTAAAGTTCATGTCACCATAGGGCTTTTATGTAATTAAGGTGTCCAAGTCTGTCAATAAAAGAAATAATAATGAACTTCTGAGGACTGCAAATGTTTTTCCCTTCCATCAATATTGGGGTAAACTTGATATAACATTCACAGACATGAACACACTATCTGATCACTGAAATTATGAGGCTATATAGCTATAAATATATGAGGATGTAGTTATAAATATTCAATTTGTTCACCATTTTCTTATATTTTTTGAATATTAGAACATCAAAAAATGGAGGTAAAACCAGGTATTGAATCTAAACAAACATAAATCACTGACTGAGATGTTGTATGATTGATGTTATTGCCTGGATTTCTTTGATTAGTGGATAAACTGGGGAAAACAGTGATCTTCCTTAGAGTTTCAGTCCTGCAAATCAGGACCAGGGCACATCCATCTGGGGGATATAGCTATAAATATTCAATTCGTTCACCATTTCCTTATATTTATTGAATATCAGAGCATCAAAAATTACAACATACAAAATAATTTTTCCACACATTGTAACACTGGAAATTTTTTGTCATATGGAGAAATGTGAAGAATTACATTCATTAACTAAATTCTGTATCTAGATCAATCCAAATTCAGCCTATGTATAAATAAGAGCAGGATTCATTGCCCTCTGTAGGAATTTCACTAGCTTAGACCTGCAGTTAAACCATGAATGATGCAGAAAAGTGATGGGGATATTTTTATCTGACTGACTGATGAATTAATCCCCAGAATAGTGATAGATAACACTTTGACTTTGGAATTAAAAATTTTGGTATTAGACGCAGCCCTGAGAACTTGATTTCAGTTAAAAGTATTTTTCTCACAAGAATTTTAGACACCAGCCCTTGCAGTATGAGGCACCTCCCTTCTCCCTTCAGGAGATATTCTTTCTGAGATGTTATGTAGGTGGCATCACCATAAACTGTTTTGGTTTCATACTGGCTACATACACTTGCTCATACTTCACCATAACTGCTGGGGAAAAGACTCATCCAGCATCGTCATCTTTTAGGACCGATGGCTGGTGGTGGTTACTCCATACTGGCGATGATTTACCCCATTTCCCAGAACATCCTTTCCAAACACAGGATAGGTTAGCAGCAGAACACGCAGACTGGGCTGGGAACACAAGTCTGTCTGCTTTTCCAAAGAAAGTCTGGATCCTGTTTTTCATTTTAAGCACAGGGTATGTCCTGCTTTTCATTTCATAAAACACAGAATAAGAAACTTCTTCATTTTCATGGGGGCAAAAGGAGAATGACTGAAAGGAATCCCAGTGTAGTTATGAGTGTCTTATGATGCACACTAAGAACATTCTTATGGCCCCATATGGTATGTCAGTAATTTACCCCTCCCAAAAGTTGTCATACCTCTTTTTGTTCCTTCAAAACAAACACCTGGTCACTCAAATGAACCCTCGAAGTTGCCAGCCCAGTGACAGGCACATAAATACATGTCCTTATGAAATGATGGAGTGTTCATGTTACCTCCAAAGGCATTGCTGTTTTACTCTCCTAGCTACATTAGGGCTACTTGAATGAGTTGCAGTGAGTGTGGACTATGCTATTATGCAGAGGTTATATATAAATATGTCAATGTATATATGCTAAAGTTATTGTTATTTCTCCATTACCATACTGAATGGTTACTCTTTGGGTATATTTTCCCGTTCTTCCTTAACTGCAGAGATTTTTTAGCGTATATGACACACAATTTGGCAGAGGTCAAAGCAGGACAGCATTGTTGAGGCAAAGTGATAGCAGTATGTGCTGAGCCTAAGGCTACAGCCAGAAAGCAGCTGTCACTGGACAAGTAATAGATACTACTGGAAGACAGAAAACCCACACAGTTACAAGAAGTGGCACATTTCTTGCATATAGTAACAAATAAATATGGCCAGAAACTGTGAAGATTAGTTCCCTTACCCCCTGGCTTTTAATTCACAGATTTAATCCAGCTTTTTTCCAAACCCTAATTGCTTCTTATTAGCAAAATTGAATCTATAACTGTCTAAGCAACATGTCTTTAGGCTACTAACTACACCTTTAGCTTTCTACATGAAAATGAGAAGCAGGTTTGGATGGCATCTTCTTATTCAAGGTCAAGTTTTGTGCCAATGCTGTACTTTTTGAAGTGAGAAAGAGTTCTCATTCCTTACTCTGTCATTAATTTTCTTAATCTCTCTCATTCATGCCTTCTACCTGGAGCTGAAGCAAAATAACCCAGACAGAAATGAATTCTCATTGCATTTCTATGCCAATTTGATAGAGTGAAGGGATGCCACTCTAACCCTCTGAGTTTAACCTCTCACAAATGCTACAGCACTGCACATTTTTATGTTGATCTACCAGATGCAGAGGTAGAAGGACTACCTAATGAGCAATCTTTGCTCTGTGAGGGAGACATTAGCATTTCTAATTCTGAAAAGTATCACATACTGACCAACACTGGGTGTTTACAGAGAGGCATACAGTCAATCTAACCAAGCCAGTTATTTAGTTCGATAAATATCTTCCTGACCTCAGTTGGAGATAAGCTTATGGCCTGAAGTATGGCTCTTGTCTCATCATTACAAGGAAGATAGAAACAGACAGTTTTAAGTCTATCAGCTGTGTGATCTGGTTATAGAGATGATGGGACAGAGAAGCCCAGTGGCTGCACCCCGATGCTTTGTGTAGAAAGAGCAGCTGGGCCAGCTTCATATCAATGTATCTGCAAACTACATGACAGAAGGCAGAGCTGCTGATGGGTGGGAAGGAACATCATCTATTCTGTCTGGGATTATCTCGGTATAAAAATGTTTCTAGAATCTCAGATCATTCAGCCACAGTCCACTTGCCAGAGACCAAATCGCATGGGATCACATTTACCTGGAAACCTACAACAGGCCAATATGATGCAACATTTCTATCAGCCAGACCTTGTACCATCTGTACCTTTCTCTATTGTGTTGGGTACTCTAAATCGAGTAGTCTTTAAGACCGTTTACTGAGAATTGAAAGTGTAAACAGATGCATAATCTGATGGGCAGTAATAAATGAAGCTTGTTTTCTTTATACAGTTGCACATTGCTGCATCACAGTTCCCGACAATTTCCCTTTTGCAGTAGCTTTCAAGTGGAATGAGAATTTTCTTAATTCTGAGGTCATTTTATTGACATTCTGAGTCTCCTTTAGTGTGAGATCTTTCTCCTATCAGTAACTATTTGTATGTACTTCTCTTTCCTCAGTGATTAAATTGTTTGGTTAACTGAGTTTCAATTTTATGAGGTCAATGCCTTTGCTCCCCACTTCTGAAAGCAGGTGGGAGAACATTTCTCTGTGTATTATATCTAATGAGAAGGGCATGAAAAATAAGCCTAGTGCTGCAGAAGGGTCCTCTATTAAAGCAGTTGTCATGAAATTCCCAGTAAAGAGAAAAATGAGAATAGTTGCCTTGATCAGCAGATGCAAAATGATAACTTCCTTGTGACAATGGAAAGGAATCTCATTTTTCCAGGCCCTATGAACTAGTGGAGAACCTCACATAAAGTCAACAGAAAAGTTGCATGGTTATTGCAGAGGGAAAAATGGGCATGTACTGCCTCACTGAACAAAGGTGATCACCCAGATGATATCAGTGAGGAAGGACAGCTTCCCTTTCATCTGCAGCTCAGAAGAAGGCACGTGCCCTAAGATATTTAATGTTTGCAATCACCATGGATGGAAATAAACGATACCTCTCATCTTTCTCTCTCTCCCGCCCCTAGCAATCTAGCAACTCTCATAACTGGCATATGCTATGGCTGAATGACCTGGCTTCATTCACAACTAAATCAGTACTAAAACAGTCAGGATGATAGATAGCGGCTTATCAATAATTGAAAAGAAAGGCTTAGAGATGTCCCATTATCTGAATAATTAATGCTGCACATGGGTTTTGTAATTCCTTAATAAAACTGACTGATTGATTTGCTTAATTAATTCCTTCTTTGACAGGCTTATGGCTTTCTTTCTTTCTTTGGAGACAGGGCTGGGCAAAAGAAAAAAAAAAGAAAAAAAAGAAAAGAAAAGCAAGAGATATAAAGGGAAGACTCAAAATTAAGAAGGAAAAGAAAGACTTAAAATCTTTCATAGACTTTAACCCTCCACTGGGGAATAGAAGAGATGTTCAACAGTTAATTCAGCCTTACACCCCGGATTCTCCCCAGCTTCTTCTATCTCTTGTCAACCACAAAAATGGCTTCACAAATGGAAATATCGACAACACAAAAAATGCCCAACAGACTTTTCCCACCTCCTTTGCATTTCACCTCTCTTCATGTCCCACTGCAACCGATCGAACACTATGATAAACTGTAAAGTGTCCCATGACCACGCCAGTAATGAACTTGGCTGAGCCTTAAACACTTTTGAATAAATTGATCTGAATGAGATGCTTAAAGCCCACTTCAGTTTAACAGCAATAATTACTTGGAAAGTTGGCTGCTGCCGCCACTGTGCTGCTCTGCAATAAAGAAAATACTTCCTTGGGTTGGAAAGTTTACCTTAGGGAAAAAGCTTAAAAGATGGCTCAAAACTAGCAGCCGGTGTCAGCTTGCTGTCTCTACTTTTTCACTGTGTTGTTTGTTGTGCTAACATTATTTAAACTGCTGAGGGACTTGTGTGGTTATCCAGCACAAACTGTACCGGTGGGTTCAGTCTTACAACAGTTCGCTGTCTTGTGCCAGGCACCCACTAAAAACAGTGTTATTTATGAGGGTCAAAGAATTTGCTGGGAAAGACAGGCAATGAGCCATGACTATAACGTCATATAGCCAATTCATTCATGGTGGGCACCCAGAAACATGCTTTAGGTTTATGTGTCTGAGCAACAGTTTTGATTGACACATATTCTTCATTACTTAGCAGAAAGCAATGCTTGCTTTGTTTTTGGTTCCATATGAATATGGATTTATCCCTAAAATCTGGAGACACACTGCCCTAAAATATAGGTGTATGGATCCGAATGAGGGATTAAACCAATGTCTGCTTATAACTTTTCAAATGCCTCTAACCTAAGCAATACTAACCCAGACTTCAGTCAAGATCTGCTGGCGAAATGGTGTTTTGCATTAAAATAATATTTTGCATTGATACTCTGTTGATTTAGACTTGCCTTGTAGAAATTATTCCATTATCTCCCTTTTATTTTATAAAAGAAAAGGGACAAAAAATGTACTGAATCTGCTGAAAAGTGAGAAAAGTCAAACAGATTGATTGAGCTATGGAGACATGGAAGAGAAGCATGTTGGACTGCATGAAGGAGCTCTTCTGAGAACGAGTAGATTACTGTACAGACCTGGTCTCTGATCTAATTTCTGGTATACGCTACTTCAGAGATCCTTACAATATATTAAAATGCGCAGTGTGGGCACCCTTTAACTAAAAAGAAATGATCATTTTCAGATGTTTGACAAACAACGGAAAAGAAATGTGTCAACAAGATCAAATCAGTGTTTATTATAGTAACTGCAATGAAAAAAAAAAAAAGATTATCATTTGAATAACAAAATTTATTCAAAGTTTTCCACATAAAAAGTAAATTCAGGATTCCTGATTTTTGAAGTGCTATTTTTGTTTTGGTCAGACAGAATTTGTTAGGACAACTTGAATGTTTTCTTTAGAGCTTAGTCTCTTTCAGATAAAAGCAAACAGAAAGATGAAAAAACTTAAAGTGGAAAAGCTTGGTCAGTTTTGTTAAATTTAACAAAAACTTCTATTTTCATTGTTTTTAGTTATGTTAATTTGAATAACAATAAGCTGTATAGTGCACTCCTTTCTGAATCAAGTCACCCATTGAGAATGAAGAGAAAAATCGTGTACATACACTGTCAGAGATAGGTCTTAGGTGTTAAGAGCAGGTCTGATGCAGATTTTCAGGTGTTTGGAACACTTCTAGTGAGGGTGTAAGTACTGTATCATTTTATTTTGTGAGGATTTTATAAAACACTCAGATTTTTTTTTTTATTTATTTATTTTTTGCAAGTCTGTATGACCTGGTGCGTACATTCAACCAGTTATTCAAATCTTGTGCATGTGCAGAGTATCTGAAACTCAAATGACACAATAAATTGGATGCACATTTGAGGGAAATAATTAGCATAAGAAACGGCTTTCTTGAGACTCATGATGAGGTTTCCAGGCTCATCACAGAGGAGATTTTGACAAACCAAGACAACCCGTTTTCAGCAGTTCTTCAGCTACATAATCCACTATCCCTCTACTCAGCATTTCAAACCAGAAAACTACCGAGACTTACAATTTCAGCATCTTTTGCGGCTGGTGTCTGACATCAGCATTACTCACTGCTTGACATGATCAAGCCAGTTATTTCCTTCTGCCTCATTCGTTCAGGATGGCAGCACCCCTAGAAAAAGGATGGACTTTTAAAGCTAAACAGTTCCCATGCAGAGGGCGGAGTTTGAAAATTTAACACTCCATTTAAATAAGACTGCTTCTCTGTCCTGTTAGAAATGGTGTGACAGGAGAATTGAAGCATTACCTAAGATGCATGGTTTCAAAACAGCTACAGAATCTTTTATTTATAGCAAATTACTTGCAAGAGTTTATTTATTTTTTTAAATAGGAATATGATTGTAACAGGTCTAGCCAATGCCAAGTTATTCTTCACTTCTCTTCCTCCTGCCCATGTGTTAATTTTGTGTGAAAGTACAGG
Organism: Anser anser; assembly: GCF_964211835.1. Classification (NCBI taxonomy): domain Eukaryota; kingdom Metazoa; phylum Chordata; class Aves; order Anseriformes; family Anatidae; genus Anser; species Anser anser. The sequence continues at coordinate 82,338,812 of NC_139723.1, read as the reverse complement.
TCAGGAGGAAGTACAAGTCTTTCTGGATTGGATTTCAGGCTTTAATCCTAACATAATGTAAAATCCTAGATAAGCAACTGCAGATAGTTCCCACTTGGTTTTCAGACTGAACTTCCTAATTGGAAAGTAGCATTTAATACTCAGAAAAGTTTACAAATAAGAGAATAAACCACACTTGAAATACCAAACAATGTTGAAATCAACAGTACTCATACTTGTAACAGAAGTTGCATGCAATATAAGCATGTGTATGGGATGGAGCCCATAGGGCTCTGTCATAACGCCTTATGGATCTGTGTTAAGCACTTTCTTCATGGCCTTTGCTCTGAGATGTTATCTCAAAATATGAAGCCTTCCAGATCTCTCTTTGACAACCTGGAACCATTTGCATAAGATTTCTGACTTTGCCTCAGTTTTTGTGGCTCACCTAACCTACTTACACAAGAATATAGAAAACTGGCCTCATCACCTACCACTTTCATAGGAGGATCTTATAAATTAAGACAGGACAACAATTACTATTGCCTAAAATAAAGTTCATAAAGTAATACCCCACACAAAGTAGACAAGACATTTTTGAAACCATTTTTCATGTCCATACCTAAAGTGTCCCACTCAAATTGTCTCACTTCTCCCAAGCTGATGGCTGTGGTGGACCAGACAGATGGCCCAATATAAATGAGAAAGATGAAACTGTGCCCTGCTCCTCAAGGTTTCCCATTTGTTCGACTTCAGCTGAGCTGAGTTGCTTAGTCCTGCTCTCTGCTTTATTGTTGTCTAACTTTCTTTGGGTCAAATGAAAATTTCTGCAGCACATCTCCTGTGCGTTTTTTATTGTTGATGCAATGAACTGTGATGCCTCACAGTGCTGTATTTTCCCTAAAAGATATTGATATTACCTCTGTATAAGTTCAGAAAAACTTAGCAGTATCTGTCCATACTGTCCCAAGGAATCTTCTTTGTCTCAAAGATGCAGTCCTTATTGCAATGTTTTGGGAGAAACAAGTAATCTCTCTAGTCCAGTGATCTGATTGTGTTATCACTGAGCTGAATATGAATATGAAGCTGAACACCTGTCACTGGAATAGCATTCACTAAAGGAAAAAATAATAATAATAAATTGAACTCTAATTTTCAATTTACCAGTTAGGATGTTTGTTCATGTTCTGCCTTTAAGTCATCTTGTAGCAGCATACATGGTTCTCATGAACCTTCACAGTACAGAACAAAGATGAAATCTACAATTCTTTCTTAATGAAAAAGAAAATGATTACATTGTTTTACTTTAATTGTGTTGAAATGAAACCTCAATTTCAAATGAAAAATGAACATGACTTTTTAGAATATGTATACATGTATGTATATAAACACGTCTGAATTAAAAGAGACATTGTGAGCACATATATTTTTCTACACATATGTTTGCATGCATGCGTTATGCATTTTCATACACCTCGCTTTTTTTTTTTTTTTTCCCTAAGTACTTACTATCATATGCAAAAGAAATTCCTTTCATGCAATATGGACAAGTGTTTTAGAAAATTTTATCATGCTAAGACCTGAAGTTTCTTTAAAACATAACCTTTATGTTTGCCAAATGATTAAAATCTTTTTTAGAGGTAGAAAGAACTATAGACGATGAAAGAAGCATCATGTTTCCCCAATCCACCAATACAGAGCTTATACTTGTGCATGACTACAGAGAGTTTCTTTCTTTGCAGAAATTGGATTACAAAAAGTTTCCCAGACTTCCCATGCAGTAATATCTCCATTCTTCTTAGTACAGGGAAATTATCCTTGAGATCTTATAAATAATGTAAATATATAGATTGTGGTTTTCACTTGTATATATATATATATATATATTTTATTTTTTTTTCAAGAATTGTTTCCTGGGGGAAATAATAATGCAGCTCAGTGATGCTAGAGATTTTATGGCTACCATGTATGAAACAAACGCTCGCTTAATTGTTTCTGGCACATAAATGTGAGCTGAAAAATGCAGACGCAGAGAAGCTGATCCTAAATAAATGGAACTGAAATTCTTGAGTTTTAGCTATGGGATAAGCCTTTGATTTCAAAGAAACAAGTGGTCATGTTGGTACATGGTAAAGGTGAATGCAGTGAAAACAAATGGTGTACACAGTCACTGGAGAAAAGTTTTGCATGACTGAGAAATAGGAAGTCTGCCTAAGTCAGCCATGCAGTCAAAGTGAATCAGAACTTAAGAAACAAAAAACTACACAAGAGAATAATGGACAAGATGTCTGCAATCTATTAAAAGACAAACATTTCATATCTAGAGACAATAACTATGAATTGATCAATGCATTTCTCACTTGACTTAGCCATAAAAGACATCATATAATGAAAACACGTGGCCTGGAAAATGGTCAACTATAGTATTTATGGAAATTTGGCTTAATGGTTAAAGCAGGTGTCTAACACTGATTAGAGTCTAAATGTGTGCTTGGTTCACAGATAACATCTTCTCATATCAACAATCATTAATAGATACCCAGCAGAAGATAACCAATACGAAAATGGATAGCAATGCCTGAGTATCAATATAATAAACAGTATTGAGGCAAAAATGATTATAGCCCAGTTTAACAAAATCAAGGAAAATCAGAATCAGCCTATCAGATAAGCTTTGGACATGTATGCAAGCTTCTGTAGTTATCTGAACCAAACCATTTCAGTTTTGACCATTGCCAAGAAGAGCATTGATCCATATCCCATTTCAAAGTGGAACCACACTGAACATTTGTCTGAAAATTAATAAAGTTTGTTAAGCCATCAATCGTTCTCCAGTAACACTTAAGAATTTCTGAACTGGTGTTTATTGAAATGCAAATCACTGATCCTAAGTCCCACTGCTTTCATAACCATCACTTAAAAATTAATTGCACATACCAAATCATCTCACTGTTTGAGTATCTGCCAATTCAGAGTTCTTTAACTTCTGGTATGGATAAATTGCTCCAGTCCCTTCATATAAAACATTCCTTACAGACTGAAGGCAGTAAAGTAGAATTAACTGGTTTCAATGGAATAAGTTTCCTACTATTTTCGCATATGTTCACTCCTAATGTAAGTTATGGAGCAAGAGAAGATCAACAGGTCATATTGCCCATGCCTTTCTCAATACAGAACGGCTTCTGTACTGTAGGCTTTCACAGAATCACAGAATCGTCTAGGTTGGAAGAGACCTCCAAGATCATCTAGTCCAACCTCAGCCCTAACACTAACAAGTCCTACACTAAACCATATCACTAAGTGATATCACTAAACCATATCACTTTAATACAGCCCGAAGAAGTTATGGGTTTGCCCAGTGTTTTAGCACAAAAGAAATAGCAGACTTAGAACAGCTTAGATATATTCTTCATTCCCCTTGTCACTGCAGAGAACAAAAAATAGCAATAATGCAACATGCTCTGGCCAGGCCTTCTCTCTTCTTTCTGTACAGTCTTCATTTTGCATGCAATCGCATCACTACAGGATGAGACTGAGAGAGATATTAAACTCTTAGACTAGGCTCCTCTGATTGGAAAGGCCCGAGAAGGATAAAGACAACTCGAAAGTAGGTGGAAAAAGAAAGTGTACGGCTACTGGAAGGAGGGTCAGGCGATGAGGAAGGAATACAGGGATGCTGTTCATGTTTGTAGGGAGAAAATTTGTGTAGCCAAAGCCCAACTAGAGTTGAAGCTGGCCATGTCTGTGAGAGACAATAAAAAAGGTTTTTTTAGATACGTTAACAAAAAAAGGAGAAGCAAAGAAAACATAGGTCCGATACTTGACGGGGAAGGTCTCCTCACAGACAATGACATAGGCAAAGAAGAGACGTTTAATGCCTTCTTCACCTCTGTCTTCAATGCTGATGATGGGCTTCGGGACCCTGGGTGCCCTGAGCGGGAGGACCATGACGGTGGGAATGACAAACTCCCTACCGACCCTGAACGTGTGTGGGATTTGCTGCTCCACCTGGGTCCATACAAGTCCATGGGTCCGGATGGGATCCATCCCAGGGTGCTTAAAGAGCTGGCTGATGTCATCGTGGGACCTCTCTCAATTATTTTTCAATGATCTTGGGAATCTGGAGAGGTCCCATTGGACTGAAAGCTTGCAAATATTGTGCCAATTTTCAAGAAGGGCAAGAAAGAAGACCCTAGCAATTACAGGACTGTCAGTCTCACGTCAGTGCCTGGTAAAATTGTGGAGAAGATGATCCTTGAAGTTACTGAGGCGCACCTGGGGGACAATGCAGCCATTGGTCCCAGCCAACATGAGTTCATGAGGGGTAGGTCCTGCCTAACAAATTTGATTTCCTTTTGTGATAAGATCACCCATCTAGTCGATCAAGGAAAACCAGCTGATGTGATCTTTTTGGACTTCAGCAAAGATTTTGACACGGTTTCCCACAGGATCCTACTGGACAAAATGTCCAGCATACAGCTAAATAAAAACATCATGCGATGGGTGAGCAATTGGCTGACGGGCAGGGCTCAAAAGGTTGTGGTAAATGGGGCCACATCTGGCTGGCGGATGGTCACTAGTGGGGTCCCTCAAGGCTCCATTTTAGGGCCAGGTCTCTTCAATGTTTTTATGAATGATTTGGATGTAAGACTAGAAGGTGTTTTGAGCAAATTTGCCGACGACACCAAACTTGGAGGAGTTGTGGACTCAGATGAGGATGGAAAGGCCTTGCAGAGAGGTCTAGACAGATTGGAGAGCTGGGCAATCACCAACCACATGAAGTTTAACAAAACCAAGTGTCGGGTCCTGCACCTGGGACGGGGCAACCCTGTCTATACGTACAGACTGGGCGACGAGACGCTGGAGAGCAGCCCCGCAGAGAGGGATCAGGGGGTTGTGGTTGACAGCAAGTTGAATATGAGCCAGCAGTGTGCCCTGGCAGCCAGGAAGGCCAACCGTATCCCGGGATGCATCAAGCATAGCATTGCTAGTCGGTCGAGAGACGTGATTGTCCCGCTCTACTCTGCGCTGGTGCGGCCTCACCTTGAGTACTGTGTGCAGTTCTGGGCACCACAGTACAAGAAGGACATTAAACTGTTGGAGAGTGTCCAGAGGAGGGCGATGAAGATGGTGAAGGGCCTAGAGGGGAAGACATATGAGGAGCGGCTGAGGTCACTGGGCCTGTTCAGCCTGGAGAAGAGGAGACTGAGGGGGAACCTCATCACAGTCTACAACTTCCTCGCGAGGGGGTATGGAAAGGCGAGTGATCTGTTCTCCATAATCGCCAGTGATAGGACTTGTGAGAATGGTGTTAACCTGAGGCGGGGGAAGTTTAGGCTGGACATCAGGAAGAGGTTGTTCACCGAGAGGGTGGTTGCACACCGGAACAGGCTCCCCAGTGAAGTAGTCACTGCACCAACCCTGTCTGAATTTAAGAAGCGATTGGACTGTGCACTTAGTCACATGGTCTAAACTTGTGGGCAGACCTGTGCAGTGCCAGGAGTTGGACTTGATGATCCTTATGGGTCCCTTCCAACTCGGGAGATTCTATGATTCTATGAACTCTTAGGCTTTTTACCTGTTTTGTCCTCTCTCAGAAACATGAAATGAGATTTATGTAAATTAGATTGGAACCCATTTTATATATAACATTTCCTACCTTAAGGTAGGGCTGATCCCACTGTGGGCTGATCATCCCCCTAAATCACAGTTTGATGCATTCTTGCAAAGCTGTCCTTGTGCCTTTGGGAATTGCCTTTCATCTTAACTCCTCTAGTTTTATTCCATTTAGTGTTTCTCCCCTTGACTGGCAAACATCTTCACAGCAGATGAGTGAAGGAAGTGTCATGTTAAGTTAAATGATGCCACTGCAGCACTAAAAACAACACAGCCCGTTACAAAAGAAGTCAAAGGCCCCATGAGGAATCCTGGGGCTAGGAGTCTGTAGTGTCCGTATATTGATTGCTTGCTCCTAAGTTATAGAACAAAGAATATATTATATTATGACTCTAGCAAATCATAGAATGTCTGTTAGTGTTCAGGGACTCTGTATGCTTTAAGTGTCTTTAAACACTGAAGAAAACACTCTGAAAACAGCACATTTCTTGTTAATTTTAAGACAATTATTCCGCCTTCCCCCCTCTTCCCCCCAGGAAATAAAATTTCCAGTAATGAATGTCATGCAGTGACTAATTACTTTGAGCAAACATAATGGTCTAATTATCTAATTATAATCCAAGTTAGCCAGGATTTAGTCTTTTTATTTTTATTTTTTTTGGGGGGGTTAGCCTCATATATAAGTTGCAATTAAAAATATACATATATTATCATTCATCTTTAACAGCAGTAGTAGTTTTTCTTATTATTTGCATCTAAGAGTTCTATTCAAAAGTCACAGTTCCTCTACAGTGTTACAGCAACGGTACAGTAGGAAACAAAAGCCAACCCCACCTCAAATAGCTTAGAGAATGAGTCTAATGAGTAGCAGCCTGACAGACAAATACAAGAAAATTACAAGATTTATGAACCAGGAAGGTTGTCACAGCCTCCAAGTAAAGAATAAATTCAGTTTTCAGTAAAAGCTAGAATGAAATGCATTCATTTCTTTTGCTAAAAGCATAAGCAAGCTTAGACATAAATTTTAAAAATGTGCTACCAATTTTGGCTGCTTAAATTTCCAGATAGATAGTCAAGCCTACTTAAATGAGTCAGATTTTCAGCACATGGGAATAAAGACAATTGATAAAATGAGATTTTTCAAATTACTATTCATTTTTCAAAATTCAGACCATAATTCTTAAAGAAAGAGACATCACTTAATCTTAAAATGAAGATTTAACTATTTGGAAAGTTACAAGTCCATCCAAGAATTTGAAGGAGTTAAAAATGCCTTGGGAAATTTTATGTATGACTCAACCTTTTTCATGCCCTTCTCAAAAATGTTTAACTTTGGTAGTTTTGGGTACATGTTAATAAGAAACACTCTTGTTGTATTCCATAACTTAATAAAATAATGACATTAACAAAATTTTAAACCAAGCTACTTTATTATTACTTTCTTTATCAATGATCTCATCACCAATAAAGCCTCAGCCTTCTCCTTCTCATTGAACCTTCCACTTTCCTAGAATTGCTTTCTGTTCCTTTCGTGTCTCTGCTGAGCTTTACTAAGCCTTATAATTTCCAGTGATGTAAATAAAATGAACATTTACACAATGAAGAAACTCTTTGTCCTTATGCAATTTGTTTTCTCTGTCAAATAAATAAAACTAAAATGGTAAAGACTTATGTTTACAAAAGGACCAGGCCCTTTTCTAACACTTAAACCAAACGTATATATTGAAGAGCTGTACAAACCCTCCTGTATGGTAGCTCAAGATTTCTTTCTTGGCAGTAGTTTCTTGGTTTCTCATTTCTTTTGTTTTCTCCTTGTGGGGCCTCCCAGAAGGTCTCCACAAGTAACTGAAGAGCTTTGCACCTGGTTTGAGTTCAGCAGGGTGTTTCTGTCAGTGCTTTTCCTTGCTTTCAAGACAGATACTGTGCTGGGTCTCTGCCAAGGTGCAGAAAAGGATGTGACAAGATTGTACTGGCTTTTTGATTTATCTTTCCTGGCCTATTGGTTAGCAGAGTACTAATGGACAGTGGTGTAAAGAAAGGGATGACAAATCTTAGGACCTGTTGGCCGGGCAGAATTGTGTCACACATACACTCAACTTTTGGCTTCAGATAAGACATTTAATCTCTCTGTACTTAAGCCCCGTCTGTAAAATGGATGTCAGGACATTGCTGCAGCAGGAGCTGTTGTGAGAGGGAAGGGGTGTATAATTAATAGCTGACTAGAGGCTGGATGGCAAAATTCATCGGGTGTTGGGTAGATTCATAATGAATTTCTGACCTGGGGGACAAACATCAGTGGTACTTCATTACTTGAGTCCTGGGATGAAGAAAAGGCCTTGTGTCATTAAGCAGCCAGGAAGAAAGTCTGTAAATTGGGAAAAATGAGAGAGGTGGAGAGTCATTCTTTTCAGCACACTGAAGGGAACTGGCAACACTCGGCAGGCAAAGGAGCTCAAACATTTGAAGGCAAGTTAAAATCACAGTTTAATGTATTTATTTATTTATTTATTTATTTATTATTATTATTATTATTAATTATTATTTATTATTATTGTTGCTATTTCTTTTGGGGGTTCATGATACTACCAGTTGTAATATCTGTTTTACCTGTCCTTGCTCCTTTTTTGTCCTGACTCTCTGCTCCACAAATGCATTCAAGATTTCATGTGAGTTCTCTTCAGAAATTTCACCAAGGTTGCCCCAAGGTCTCAATTCAAAGAGTTTCATGGGCCCAACCTAAACAGTATTCTTCTTCTCCAACTGCCTCTGATTTAGAGGGACCCCAACAACCAGATTACTTAATTTCCTCATAAACTTCACTCTCAGCATTGTCATCTGTGATTAAAATGAATCTTTCTTTGGTCTTGGGAATTACAAATTAAATAGCCTTTCTCCACTATCAGAATCTGAAATAGATAAATACCATCTCTAAGTATATCTGAAGTTCTCTATTATCTCATAGTTGATAAATTAAAAAACAACAACAACAACAACAAAACATATGACAACATATTTTAGAGTCATTTGGTACTTACCACCAGATTTTTTTAGTACATGGCTAGAAAATCCCTCTGTACATAAAATAAATAAATAAATAGTAATAATAATAAAAATGTCATCAACTGCTGTTTAATATGCAAAATTAAGTCAGTTGCTGCGAGCAACACTAGACAAATCAAACCATTCATTTTAAATAGGCAGTGTGTTAACATAGGTTATAAGTACACCTCTCATGGCTTCTCTCACTCTGTCACCTGTCTGTCTGGTTGCCCTTCAAAACTCACATAGGTCATTGCCCTAAATCCTAAAATGCTCAGCTGAAGAAACATCTACAGTGGGTGTTTGCAGATGAATACACATCCTGTCAGCAAAAATTCTGTTCTCTCCAGATACAGGGACCCTACTAGGTGCCAGAAAATCCTGTGAGGGAAAAAAAACAAACAAACAAACAAAAAAAAACTGAGGGTAGCAGAACACAAGCTGTACTTCAGAGAAAAGTTTCCAGTCCTGTCTTACACAAATATAAATGCCTTCCTAAATTCTGGATTCTCCTTGGTAAATTAGGCGTTTTTCAGAGTGGTACAGTTCCAAGGGATGAGGAAGATGTAAAACTAGGTAGAAACATAGACATGACATTGGAGCTACTTTAGATAGTCACAAATTTCATCTCTCCAGCTGTTTTTTTTTTTTTTTTTTTTTGTCAGTCTTAGAAACTGAACCATGTATAGTGGTATATAGATTTTCTTCTGTTTCCCTATTCAAACTATAGTAATGGCTGATGATTTTCTTTCCACAGTGGTCCAGCTGATGGAGACTTGATCCCTTAGGACTCAGCATTGCTGTCACTCAGGCTGAAACAGCACTGGCCATTTGCTCCAGATAAGCCCAGTGTTGTTACTGAGAAAGCAGCCTGAGTACACTCTTACAGGTAGATTGCAACTACTGCCACTTTAAAACCCAAATGTGTAACTCAGCTTTATACCTTTGCTTTTTCTCACTCTGAAGATGTAATCACTAACACAACTTTGCATTCTTGTAAAGGCAGAGAAAAGGAAAGGGAACCTGCCAGGAAGCTCTATTGAGCAGTTCTCATATAAAACACTTTTGTACCAATAGCTGGTGAAGACATGGGAAATCCTGGGTTTTGAGTTTCATCTGCATTGGAAGATGATTTTCCAATCATTGTACATCAAAATATAAAATTTGTTGTTGTTTTTTCAGCCTTTGGAGCTATGAAAGAGAAAAGAGGATGTATTTTCGTTGCTGAGTCTCAGGTAAATTAGATTCTGGTTCATCCCCTGGCAGAACATAAAGGTTACACTGGGGTTAAATTAAATAAAATCAGCTGTTCTAATTAAACCAGCATCAGTTCAATGGAATGGAATAACGCATCAGCAATGGCCTTTTTTTTTTTTTTTTTTTTTTCGCTATTCTTCATGCTAGAATCGGTAAGAAGTAATTACCCACATCATTACTGAAACCAGTTTTAAAGCATCGCTTCAGGAGTATAAAACAACTTTTTCAAGAAGTAACAACCTGATATTCAGGAATCTATTTATTCCCTTACTCAAATCAGAAAATGGAATCTGTCTATACAGAAACATGGGGGATTGGGTGAATGAGGAAGGATTTCAGTAAGAGAATTTCATAGAAAGTTATAATGGTAGTAGGATTATTTTCTTTTTCTTTTGTTATTGTTGTTGCTGTTGTTGTTTTGGGGCATTTTTTTGGAATAGGAGGATTGGATTGTAACTCCTGTCACTAAGTCCAGACTTCTCCTATCTGAATTACTATCAGGTATACTCTCACAGAAAAGCATCCTTACTCTCATTGTTAAGCATCCTTTACCACCGAGGACAGATATTGTTATTTCAGCAGTATAGTAGAACCTTAACAAATTCTCATCCCGTTCCTTTCTCCTACTGAAAATTCTTCCTTACTGCCATCTTCTTTATCTCACTTCAAATTTGTGAACAAAAAGGAATAGAACAACTGCAAATTGTTATAGAATAAGCTAAATGTGCTAAATAAATTATATAGAAAAATTAAAAGCTGCTAGCACAGACTATAATGCATATTTTATTATTTTCCCTTTACAATGTTGTTAAAAAATACATAACCTCTTGATGTATGTATATTTGCTTCAGGAAGGTGCTCTGTAGCTCTGAGGCAGGGTAAGTAGCATGTGATGTGGCAGCTGTAAGGTAACAACATGTTTTCCCATAAAAAGCAGGGTAAATGGGCACATAAATTCCATATAAACTGTCAGCATGTCAGCTATGCTAACACTAGGTAAGATACTGCCCTGGAGCCTCACTAACTTATGCACCATCATTTTTCAAACAATACACTTCAAGAACTCACACAGCTTCTGTAGAAGCAATGCTCAGACCACCTTCATTCTGGCCACTTGGCAGCTTTTGTTCCCATGCAAGGCATGAAGAAGGATGAAATCCAGCCACTATTTTCTGTAGGTGATGTTTTCTCTGGTGGTCTGTAGCACAGCTGGGAATTTAAACATGTTTTCTAATAGATTATCCCACTCTGGGAGTCATCTCATCTAGGTTCAGACATGTCAAACTTCTATGTCTGAGCAAGTCACCCCGGGCTCTGAAGTCACTTTTTGCTGTTAACCGGGGTGCTGAGTACTTTTAGGAAACAATTCATCTGACTTGCTTTAGCTGTGTACTTTAGCTGACATGCATCACACCTCAAAAGAGCCTAGGGAGTTTAACAGAGACATCAACACCTACATTATGAATGTCTAAGTTAGAAGACATAAATCAACTCCTAAATATCTGTAGCCCACTAAATAATCTTTCTGCAAAGTTTTTGGTTTTGTTTTTGGAAATCTAGCTGATTACCTTTTTGGCTGGTTGTATGCAAATTTAGGACCATTCTACAACCTGCTTGGGCCATCCCAGAAGTCTAAATGTTACAGCCCATACCAAACTATGAACCTCTTCTTTCTTCTTTGTGGAAAGAGGAAATCCACATCCAGCTTGTTTCTCCTCATAAAGAGAGAACAGTGGTATGGAAAAGCTGGGTATAGAAAGAAGGAATCAAGAACATGAGTTTGATGGACTTCATACAACATTCAAACACAGTTATGTTCCAAATACCACACATGGTAGACAAGGCAAGAATGTGACTGGTAATCTTTAATGATCAACTGAAACACTTCACAATGTACAGGATTGGAGAAGTGCAGGTTTTAGGACTCTCTTAAGGTTTCTATCTACTCTTCTCTTGGTTGCTGTAATCTGATCTAATCACCAGATGATGTTTCCCATGGCCTAACTTCATTTATTAAATTCCTTTTCTCTTTTACTCACAATGTGGCTTTAAAAAAAATAATAATTGTAGTTCAGACACTGATTGGTTTAACTCACTAGTTAGAATTCATTACAAGCACTGACATGTTCTATTCTGACAATTTTATAATGAAAACCTCTGTTTATTAGAAGGTCTTTCAGTTTTGGAAAGAAAAATAACCTTTTTGTCAAGGTTGAAAGATACGTTTTTTTTTTTTTTTTTTTTTTTTTTTGTTTGTTTTTGTTTTTGTTTTTGTTTTTGTTTTCCAAACATGTCATTGGACAGTAAAAAGATTTCCCAAACAACTTAGTGTGTAATAGTGTGGAATATTTACTGATGGCCTTAGGTTGCTTCCTATGTTCTAGGCTGTGACACAATGGTTGTGGAAGATGGGCAATGAGGCAGTTATTATTTTTTTTTTTTTCTATCAGCAAAGGCAATGAAACTCTTTCTTCTATACTCATCCTTCCTCTTCAAGGTCAAGTGTTCTCCATCGACCTCTTGAAAGATGCACACAACTAAATTATACAGGCATATCATTGTTACCATAAATACATTATGTACTGCTATTTTCATAGTTAATGTAAGAGGGTCAGAGAAAATTTTTACTTGAATAAGGAAGGTCAGTAACCTGAAAAGGCTGAAGAACACTGCTTTAGATAAACGGACAAGGAAAGTCTTTGTGACCTGATTTCCATGAACTTTAGCTGAGTTTCTAGTGCTGAGGAAGTATTTTAGTTAATGGTAGAAAACAAGTTAATCTGAAGACATTTTCTTAGTTGCTATTGACAAGCTATTCAGCACTTCTGTAGATCATGTTTTCCATGTGAACCAGATTCCCCAAAACAATTTCTTCTCAATGCAGATTCTTCAAGAAGACATCATTCATTCCAGTTTGTAACTGATGGAGCAACATAGTCTGAAGCTTTAATGTAATCAAGAAAATTCATTTGATATCGTGAGAAAGATCTTTCTGAAATAATTTAGCCCAAATAGAAAGCACAGTAGCTGATCTGTCTCCGAGTCAGGTACATCCTTCTTGTTCAGTTGGTACAGTCCCTCGCACAATAGCTCTGGTCTTCCATGGAGACTTTTAGGCACTCTTGCAATGAAATAAAGGAATATGGTGAAGAAGAGGAAGACAACTTCCTCACAGTGAACACCTACAATTCTAGTATATCCAAATGCATTTATTAGTCATTAATTTAATAAGGGTCTAAATAACAATTTTACTTTTGTACTTTTTTGTTTGTTTGTTATAATTTTACTTATATCTGTTTACAGAAAGTGTTTGTTTGTGGCTTTTCTTTTTCAGTTTAGAGCCTCTTCTGTTCCTACCTGCAAGCTAACATTAATATACTCAAATCTCATATCATCTAATTTCCCAGTATCAGGTAGCATAAATAAGGGGAAGAGACAGTGTTTATGGACTCCAAAACAAAAAAGTAGAATTATGCACTAGGTCATCTTCAAAAAACCACCTTGCAGATCCTCATAATCATGTTGTAAGAAGCAAACTGACGTTACTTCCACAAAATTAGATTACAGAAAGCATCAAAACTTGCTTGCTTGTATATCGCTACATCAGGTAACTTTCAGATACTTATAATAATACTAATTAAAAAAAGAGATAGAATCACTGTGTGAGAAAAAAAGTGTTGGTAGTTACATTTGTTCTTAGTACCAGAGCTGAGGTGAGCTGAGATTTACCTGTTTTGTTTGTTTGTTTGTTTATGTTTTTTGTTTGTATGTTTTTGGCTATGGAGAGTTTGATCTCACAAGTGGCTAACAAAAAATTGGAAAAAAAAATCTGAAAGCTGGTTAAACTATCAGTAATCTTTGTGCTTCCTCGTCCATTTAGGTTTGCTAGATTGGGTTGCAAATATTAATTCTATGATTCTATGAGAGAGAAAGAATTCTAATAAGTCCTAAAAATAATTATAATAAAAAATATTTTTTCCCCTTGAAACTGAGGGGAAGGTTTCATTTCAGGATGTGATTTGAGTTTTATGCATATTTTTGGATCAATTTTTTTATTCTCTGTGTATAGCTAAACCTTCTCAAGCTGTGATCCCATCAGATCTCCTGGGGCACTTCCAGCTGTGATCCTGTCAGATCTCATAAGCTAAATAGGTTGGGCCAACTCAAGCTGTGATGCTGTCAGATTTCATCAGCTAAGCAGGTTTGGGATGAATTAGTGCTTGAACAGGAGATTTGCAATGAACAGGTTGGTTTTGAAGGATGTAGTAGTTGTGATATGTGTGTGTGACCTCAAGTGATGTTCTCTTTTCCTTTGCTCTGTGAAGGCATTATCTCAGGCAGAGACTCTGCATTGCCAATATGTCATACTGCTGAACAACAGTGCTATTCGGGAGGAAAGGATGAAACTTAGGCAATTCCCCATATTTCAGTATAAATAAGGAGACTGAAAGAAATTTTTGCTTTTTCTGCCCCTGTGCTAACAGTTTCTCACAAAGAAACCAGGGAAGAACCATATCAGAATGAAATGGGTTACAGTTGTTCAAATCCTGTTGGTCCAAACCTTGATTTAACTTTGGAAAATTCAGAATCTCCTGTGGTTCTGCAGACATGTCTCAGTGCAGCTCCAGAAAGAAGGAACAACTGCTTTCATGTGTGGTTGTCAGGTATTTTCCTTTGCAGCTCTGTTAGGAGGAAACTTCTTAATGATCAGCCTTCTTTTCTCCTTAGCAAAGGAATCTGTATATCATACTAGTGATGTTAATTCATGGCCTTCAGAAGCTTCCCAAGTTTGTATTTCGATTGAAGTAGTGTGTTGAAGGTAAAATAGAAAATTAAATAGGTGAAGTTTCATACATGAAGAGCCTTTTCTCGTTTATTTTTTAACTCATTTCATCATCCCTTGTTTCATTTTGAAACTAAAGCAAAAAGAAAAAAGCTGTTGAAAACAAAACTAAAGAAAACAAAATAAAGAAATCATCACTACCAGAAAACAAAGTAAACAAACAAACAAACAAAACCAATGTTTTGAGGTTGTATCCATTTTGCAGAGCTTATATTGGTATATTGTGTCAATATTCACGTCCTTTTTAATAGATATTTATAACAAAATAATTTCCTTTTAAATCACTTTTATCACCAAGAGTCACATTTTCTTATTATATAGTGAACTTCATTAAATAGATAAGGAAAAAGCGAGGTCTTAAAAAAAGAACTTGATAAAAAGAAGTGTACAATTTCAAAGCAAATATTAATTAAAATAAAATAGAAAGATTACAACAATAATGATGTCAATTTTTTGCTTCACATTTACTTTGTGTAGGAAAAAAAAAGTACCCCTAATGGGGGAACAACTATTGTCAAATGTATTCTTAGCAGTTTTAGCAAAAAAAATACCCTGCTGAAATAACCTTTCTCCGTGAAGACAAGAAATGTTCTCTAAAAGATGGACCAGCCCCAGACTCCAAAATGAATCTAGACAGATTCTGTTTCCCTAATGCAGTAGATGACAATGATCCCTGAAGTAATATTAAGTGTACCTTTATTCTACTTTCTTCATTTAACTTTGGGTAAAATGAGCTCTGGGCCAGAGTATAGTCTTTTCAGCACTATTCAGGAAGTCTTGCTCTGATTTAAACTTCAGAACTATTGCAGACAAACACCTGAAGAACAGTTGCTAACATATCCTGGTGCAATTTGAAAGATGATACTTAACAGCTACCCTTCTGGAGGACCAGGGTGAGGCTCACCTCACCATACTGACAAGGTCCAGCAGTGCAGATATCTGCAGTCACACAGGGCTCCCCTCATAGTCAGAGAAGAGAAAGAGGAAATCAGGGAACCACTTTTCTGGGCTGCTTTAGATTGAGGCACCCTCAAAGTACCACCTTGTGTCTGTTGGCTTTAAAGGCTTTAAAGCAGATTGGCAAAGATATCATAGAATCATAGAATATCCTGAGTTGGAAGGGACCCATAAGGATCATCAAGTCCAACTCCTGGCACCGCACAGGTCTACCCAAAAGTTTAGACCATGTGACTAAGTGCACGGTCCAATCGCTTCTTAAATTCAGACAGGGTTGGTGCAGTGACTACTTCACTGGAGAGCCTGTTCCAGTGTGCAACCACCCTCTCGGTGAACAACCTCTTCATGATGTCCAGCCTAAACTTCCCCCGCCTCAGGTTAACACCATTCCCACAAGTCCTATCACTGGCGATTATGGAGAACAGATCACTCGCCTTTCCATACCCCCTCGCGAGGAAGTTGTAGACTGCGATGAGGTCCCCCCTCAGTCTCCTCTTCTCCAGGCTGAACAGGCCAAGTGACCTCAGCCGCTCCTCATATGTCTTCCCCTCTAGGCCCTTCACCATCTTCGTCGCCCTCCTCTGGACACTCTCCAACAGTTTAATGTCCTTCTTGTACTGTGGTGCCCAGAACTGGACACAGTACTCAAGGTGAGGCCGCACCAGCGCAGAGTAGAGCGGGACTATCATGTCCCTCGACCGACTAGCGATGCCGTGCTTGATGCATCCCGGGATACGGTTGGCCTTCCTGGCTGCCAGGGCACACTGCTGGCTCATATTCAACTTGCTGTCAACCACAACCCCCTGATCCCTCTCTGTGGGGCTGCTCTCCAGCGTCTCGTCGCCCAGTCTGTACGTATAGACAGGGTTGCCCCGTCCCAGGTGCAGGACCCGACACTTGGTTTTGTTAAACTTCATGTGGTTGGTGATTGCCCAGCTCTCCAATCTGTCTAGACCTCTCTGCAAGGCCTTTCCATCCTCATCTGAGTCCACAACTCCTCCAAGTTTGGTGTCGTCGGCAAATTTGCTCAAAACACCTTCTAGTCTTACATCCAAATCATTTATAAAAACATTGAAGAGAACTGGCCCTAAAATGGAGCCTTGAGGGACCCCACTAGTGACCATCCGCCAGCCAGATGTGGCCCCATTTACCACAACCCTTTGAGCCCTGCCCGTCAGCCAATTGCTCACCCATCGCATGATGTTTTTATTTAGCTGTACGCTGGACGTTTTGTCCAGTAGGATCCTATGGGAAACCGTGTCAAAATCTTTGCTGAAGTCCAAAAAGATCACATCAGCTGGTTTTCCTTGATCGACTAGATGGGTGATCTTATCACAAAAGGAAATCAAATTTGTTAGGCAGGACCTACCCCTCATGAACTCATGTTGGCTGGGACCAATGGCTGCATTGTCCCCCAGGTGGGCCTCAGTAACTTCAAGGATCATCTTCTCCACAATTTTACCAGGCACTGACGTGAGACTGACAGTCCTGTAATTGCTAGGGTCTTCTTTCTTGCCCTTCTTGAAAATTGGCACAATATTTGCAAGCTTTCAGTCCAATGGGACCTCTCCAGATTCCCAAGATCATTTAAAATTAATATAAATACAGACGTCTATATTAATCAGATAAAAACACTCCAAATCTTCTTCTTAGGATGTGTACCACTGTACTGTTCTACCTTCACCTTTTCATTATACTAAAACCAAGAGACTTTGCATCTCCTCAGCTTAAGCAGTTGGCTTGACTTACTGTGCCAACATCCAGAAATACAAAAGATCAGCATTGTACTCAGTGTTCCACCAGAGGAAGCCAGGTTCTCTGACCAGGGGCTTAGGCTGATAAATATGCTTGAATGCTGCCCATATGCAGACAGGTTTCTGTGTTTTAGCTCTGCTTAGAGACACAAGGATATTTCCCCCCTCTCACAGCTTTTTTTTTTTTTTTTTTTTTTTTTTTTTTCCAGTAGATGGTTAGAAATTCCCATTTGAAATGTTAAACTGAAGAAGAAGGTTCTGATGTTTGTGTCAAGATTAGCATGGCAGGTGGGAGGGAGTGGGAAATGTTTTCCTGAGGAGCAGAGCCCTCAGCACAAGAGAGTGTGTCAATAGAGATGAGGGGAATCTAAAGCATAAAGGTTAGCTTTTTAAACGTCTGAAGTTAGAAAGACTACTCTTTATGAAACTGGTCACAAAGGGAGCCAAGTGTCTGCACCAGAAAGACTGAGTGACCTTTTCAAAGTGTTAGGTATTGTTTATTTTCATTGAATTATATGTGTATGTGTGTCGTGTGGTAAGCAATTGACAGATGCTACACAGTTTTTCCTAAACTTGCTGAGTCTCTGTTAATTAGAGCTGGGAAGGAGTTGTATTTTGTAATTCACATTTAAGTTCTTAATTTTGAAATATTTCCTGAGCCAAAATGGATGCAAGTAGGCAATTCTTCCCCCCTTAAATCTGTTACAAACCAAAAATCTGGAGAAAGTGTTCTTGGTTTAAATGAAATTCTCATTCCAATTTTAATCTACTTTTTATATCATGTTCACGTTGTGCTCTGTGATATTATGTTATATACGATGTGGAAACAAAAGCCACATCTACACTAGTAAATTATACATGCTCAGAACTGGTTTTGGATGCAGAAGCCAACTGGCATAGATCAGTCTACCTCCTTATAGGGAATTTCTTTTAACTTCCAAAACTGGGTGGCCACATCCAAACTGCCTGTTGAGAATTGTCTTTGGCCCATGTCATCTCCTGAACTGTTCCCAGAAATTGTCTGAGGATGTGATGGCTAAGCAGAGCCAAAATTGTGCTAGAGACAACTCTAACAATTTAAATTCATAGGCAGTTATATTCCAGAGCCCAGGAATATTTTCTGGCATTGTTTAGCTTAGAAGTATGGTCATAGTCATTAAATTCTTTGGAATGAACTGAACTTAATTTGGTCAAATACCAAAAGAAGAAGAAGATCTTATTGTGTTTCACTCTGAGGAATATCTCCATGGCTTTATCCTCAATTTAGCCTAAAGACTGTATTCGCTCTGTTGGATGACAGCTCTGGGTGATGGGAAAGAATCCCACACTTGTCTCCTGCATGCTTCTCCATAAACAAAGCTTTCAATTTGAAAAGAATACATATATATATATAACCAAGAAATACAACTCAAAGACAGTATACATTTGTGAATCAGGACTCTCTCAGCATGATTTTATGGACAGGCAATGTTACTTTATCTTTAGACAAAAGGTTAGGCTCCTTAGATTGTTCTTTGTATTAGAGTTTATTTTTAGTTTGAATCTTGCTGTAGGAGTGAAGAAAATGGGCTATTATTATTGCCCAGACCAGATGTGGATGGATAAATAAATAATGGGAGAAAAAAACTGCAATTTATAGATTCTGTTCTGTTGAATATATGTAGATATATATACATATATATGTATTTAAGGGATGAACTTTTGTTTACATATATATGTATTTAAGGGATGAACTTTTGTTTGTTTGTTTGTTTTGTTTTTCTTTTAGAGTAGTCCCAGATATCTTTGGTTATTTTTTTCAAAACTTCCTTTGTGGTTCTAGAGACCTTCTTCCTTCAGATAGTGAAAACTACTGTTTCAGCTAAAGATATTTCAAAGAAACATTAAAAAACAAACAAACAAACAA
The DNA here is from genome assembly GCF_964211835.1 of Anser anser. Lineage (NCBI taxonomy): Eukaryota > Metazoa > Chordata > Aves > Anseriformes > Anatidae > Anser > Anser anser. The sequence goes on along the minus strand of NC_139723.1, from coordinate 82,319,461 downwards.
ACAAAACTCTTCACATTGTCTCATCTTATTATAAATAAGACAGGACTGATGGTGTGATCAAGGCTTTACAAACCAACAGAATGCTTAGTACAATCTTAAAAAATAAATTAAAATCTTTCAATCAGTCATTTACTTGAGTGACAAGAGGATTTCACTCATGATTTTATACAAGAATTTCCAGGCTAAAAAACAGACTCAGCAAAGTTCTTCTGATGTAGAAACTCATGCATCAGTACTTATGACTTAGTATGAACTTGTTCAAAAGTCTCAGCAGTTATTTAGAAAGTAACAGCAAGATCACTGAAAGCATTTATCACGCTGTATACCTTTAAAAAGGAGATTATTATTTTTTTAATTTTTAATCTTTACATAGTAGCTTTGAAATCTGGCCATAAATTTACTGGAAGACCATTAGCATCACATTGAGAATTGTATTTGTATCTACACTTTCAAAAGATGTGAATAATTTCTATTGATTGCTCTGGAAAACAAAATAAATAAATGTCAGACATTTCCACATGTCTTGGGTATCTGGACAGCTGCCTTTTATAGTGAAACACAAGTAGATAGTGTTGTTTTTGGTAGAATGCCAAGCTTGGTGGAAAGTCTACCCCCCCCCCCCAATTAAAAAAAAAAAAAAAAAAAGAGAAAAGCCACAGTGAGTACATTCTAACTCATAATTGAAATTTTCGTCTCACTAATTAGAAGCACTCGTTAAAATAAAATGCCACATAAAATGCAATTCCTACTACAATATAAAATGTGCTTTCACTCAGGCTCTCTATAGCAGTATCTCTAACTGCAGTGTAACTAAAAACTAATAACCTCGTTTTTAATTATCTGGGTTTGTGGCATTTTGCACCCATCTCACAGTTGTTCTTTTTACAGTGTATGTCATTATTAAGTCAGGATGTCTTCAAGCAGGTCTTAAAAATATTTTGCTTTCTTCCTCTTTTTCTTTCTCATGAAAATAGTTCTCAAAAACCTCCTATTCATTAAAAAAGTAAAAAAGAAAAAAACAAACAAACAAACAAAAACAGTCCTCTAAAAGTGATCTTAAACACAGCATGAGAGATTCTGAGTTTATTTAGCTTTTCTTTTTGTACTGCCATCATCATCCGAATCTTTTTTTTTTTAAACCAATATAAAAGAATAACAATATATTTAAAAAATATTATGGTGTTTCAGTCTGACTGCCCTAAAAATCATTAAAGTGTGAGTTTTAAAAAAACAGACCACAAATATTGCCCATTGGTTGATTTGATGTCAAAACAGGGTTGAGCAATTACAAGGAGAATACAATCTATCATGCTAACGTGGCTTTCAGTTTTCCTACTACATGCATTAAAGAAACTTTTAAACCATTGGGATTGTAATCTGAAGCCTACCAGAAAAAAAGAATGGGTCACAGCTGCAGCTGTGCAACCTCCAGATGTGATCCAATCAGCTCTCAGGAGCTCCATGGAGCCAAGAAGGACCACAAGGGGCAGCCTGAGCATATTTAAAAGCCATGGGTGCTATTTTCCTTCTTGGGCTGCTACAATATGTCCTTTGTACTGTGTGAGAGGTGCTCCAGTCACAGAGGAGCAGCTCAGTAAGAGTGCAGACAAACAGGTGAAGAGGAGGGTCTTTATATGATTGCACATTTGTAGGAGGGCTCCAGTTGCTCACAAGATCCCTTGAAATGGGAAATTTGTCAGATGTGCCTATTAGGCTGTTCTGTGCCCTTTAACAGTCCCCAAGATATATTTGTGGACTTTTTTTTTTTTTTTTTTTTTTTTGTTCCTTACAGGGAATACAGAAAAATGTTCTTAATAGAGGGCTTGTTCTCTCTCTGTCTTTTTTTTTGGTTTTTCTTCTATTTTTTTATTTTTTATTATTTTTTTTTCCCAAAAAAACAGAAAAAGGAAGAGGAGGAGAGGAGGGGAGAGGAGACTCGAGGTGAGGAGACTCGAGGTGAGGAGACTCGAGGAGAGAAGAGGAGAGGAGAGGAGAGGAGAGGAGAGGAGAGGAGAGGAGAGGAGAGGAGAGGAGAGGAGAGGAGAGGAGAGGAGAGGAGAGGAGAGGAGAGGAGAGGAGAGGAGAGGAGAGGAGAGGAGAGGAGAGGAGAGGAGAGGAGAGGAGAGGAGAGGAGAGGAGAGGAGAGGAGAGGAGAGGAGAGGAGAGGAGAGGAGAGGAGAGGAGACTCGAGGAGAGGAGAGGAGAGGAGAGGAGAGGAGAGGAGAGGAGAGGAGAGGAGAGGAGAGGAGAGGAGAGGAGAGGAGAGGAGAGGAGAGGAGAGGAGAGGAGAGGAGAGGAGAGGAGAGGAGAGGAGAGGAGAGGAGAGGAGAGGAGAGGAGAGGAGAGGAGAGGAGAGGAGAGGAGACTCGAGGAGAGGAGAGGAGAGGAGAGGAGACTCGAGGAGAGGAGAGGAGACTCGAGGAGAGGAGAGGAGAGGAGAGGAGAGGAGAGGAGAGGAGAGGAGAGGAGAGGAGAGGAGAGGAGAGGAGAGGAGAGGAGAGGAGAGGAGAGGAGAGGAGAGGAGAGGAGAGGAGAGGAGAGGAGAGGAGAGGAGAGGAGACTCGAGGAGAGGAGAGGAGACTCGAGGAGAGGAGACTCGAGGAGAGGAGACTCGAGGAGACTCGAGGAGACTCGAGGAGACTCGAGGAGACTCGAGGAGAGGAGAGGAGAGGAGAGGAGAGGAGAGGAGAGGAGAGGAGAGGAGAGGAGAGGAGAGGAGAGGAGAGGAGAGGAGAGGAGAGGAGAGGAGAGGAGAGGAGAGGAGAGGAGAGAGAGAGGAGACTCGAGGAGACTCGAGGAGACTCGAGGAGAGGAGAGGAGAGGAGAGGAGAGGAGAGGAGAGGAGAGGAGAGGAGAGGAGAGGAGAGGAGAGGAGAGGAGAGGAGAGGAGAGGAGAGGAGAGGAGAGGAGAGGAGAGGAGAGGAGAGGAGAGGAGAGGAGAGGAGAGGAGACCATTTTTCCTTGCTAAAACCAGATTATTCACTGTACTGTGCACCAATGAGTGGCTTAAATATTTTTTTGTTAGGAGATGAAATTTTCATATAGCACAATGATATAATACAGGACACAGTGCCACGAAGTACCCATTCAAAAGAGCTATCCATGCTCTTAAGACATACATAACGCCTTGTGCCACAAGGGTGATATATACTTCTTTTTTTTTTTTTTTTTTTGCAATCCCTCTATTTTAGACCATTTAAAGTATGTTCAGCGTAAAACCCTCCTTCCTTTCATCCAAAAATAGACGTGTTTAACAATTCCTCATTGTCAGTTCCATGACTTTGTGAGAAGAGGAGAATTAGGAGTATTGTTCATGCAGCTGTTTTTATCTTGAATGACTTTGCTCTTGATTAATAAAATTTGATGATATCTCTTGCATTTAGTTTTCTAACTATACCACTTTCTTCAAAGTTACATGAGCACACAGAGGCAATGATTGTTCTATATTTCTTTAAGACATCTTTCTTTGAGACATCTCTACATTGTAGTGAGGAAAATAGATGTCCAATATTGAACCAGGCACTGGATATTTTTCTTTCAAGAGTTTATATATTAAACAGGTTAAAGAATGCTGAAACACAAGAAGACAAGGATGGTTGTACATGTGACTGCTTTTAAACATGTATCTTTAATACACAAGTTAAGATGTTGGTTCCTAGAAGATACTTCACATACAGCATCATCCAGAAGGTGACTTAAAATACAAATTTGAGGTTCTTCTTCTGAATTGCTCTCTGAGAGTTTTTATCATGTGCCTCACAGGGAATGTCTATCATTTGGCAGTATTTGTACACTCTGCATAACCTGACAAATCAAATTTGATAAAAGAGTTATAGGCTTTTGAATTCAAACCATAAATGCAGTACAGGGGACACATCATTTTCCTCACATTTGTTTTTCCTTGGAAATCCCTGTGCTTCCAATCTTTTCTGTGATCTGTACAACAACACCTAGATCAACTTGGCCAACAGCCTTTTACAGAAATGTCAGATCACTGTCACAAAGATAATGCAATACTGAAGAAAAATCGGAATCTCTCTGGGGAATTATTTTGCCTCATATTATTTATTTGCCTCATATTATCTCCTCATATATATTTGCCTCATATATATTTGCCTCATATTATCTCAAGTAAATGTGCTGCTTTGTATTTTGTCCCTTTTTCATTTCTTAACCCTCACTGTCTGTTTACTTTTTCTACATTTCTGTGCTTCTGGATTTTTGTATTTTTTTGTTTGTTTGTATGTTTTTTTTTTTTTTATTTTTTTAAATTTTTTAGATGGATTTAAAATTATGTTTTTAACGTGTCCTTGAGTAGATTTCTATAATTTGAAATTATAAATGGGGATATAGTCTTGGGTTATGAAGTTTACTTTTATTGACTGCAACAGAAGGTTTAAGTTCAACTTCCTCTTATCTGATTATATTTAACAGAACTGTGGGAATTCATTGTGCTATAAAAATGGACTTTGCTGCTTGCTGGCATACACCAAAACATTTAAATAAAAATAGCAATGAAAACCCAACCAAATAATATTTATGTCAGATAGATGCCAATGAAAACCAAAGCTTTCAGGGGTAGACAGGATCGATTTTTAAATTTTCTTTCTCTCTCTCACACTCTTTTTTTTTTTTTTTTTTTAATATATGACAGAATGACACACTCTTCACTCAGCCACTCAAGCTGAAGAGTGACTGAAGAACCCTGTGAAGGTCAAACACATTTTCACCCAACTGATGCTCTTTTAAAACTGACTTAACCCTCTTTGTGCATTTCTGCACAGCATGGAAGTTAGTATTGCAGCTCCAAATTAGGGTAAAGTGTGGTGAGAAGTAGGGTAAAGTGTGGTGAGAACTTCCTTTCATAAAGCTTTTTTTTAATTATTATTTTATTTTATTTTATTTTATTTTATTTTATTTTAATTTTATTTTTTGTATTAAGCAGAACAAATTCCCTATAAGCAGAACTGTAATCTGCACATTGGAATGCATTGTGCCTATAATGATCTTCCCGGCAGAAAGCACTGCCATTTCACAAATGGCCCCACAGTGCTCCCAAGAGCTAAGCAAAAGTGTACAGACATAAACTGAGAGGGAAACTAATACAGGCCCTGATCCTACAATGGACATCTAGGGTACAATGGGGGAGACATTATCAAATCAGAAAGACAGCACTTTGCTCACAGTATGCAACAGTAGACATGGCATGGAGAGAAAAGGAGACTTGGACACATTGTGGGGCAGCACAGAAGTGTGACAGTTGAGTAAATACCTAAAAACATTTTAGTAAATAAATGTAAACCACAAAATCTTGTCTTTACAGGTGAAAACAACAACAAAACAAAAACAACAAAACCCACAGAACACACAGAAACAGTATATTTAGACTTGAAAAGTCTAAATATCTAAATATCTAAACTTCCTCAACTTATCTTTGTCCTCTGTACCACTTAACTTTCCTATGCATGTATTCAACTTCTGTTGTTCAAAGACCAGAGGTGTTAGCTGTATGTTAACATAATCAGGTGACAGGTCTTTGCACAGCTGACCTACTATTTCCAGAGCAGGGAAACTGAGATGCCAATGGGATCAGAAGCCTTAACAGGCTTCATGTTAAAAGAAAACTCACTGGAAGATGGATGTTGCTGTTTTAGGACCTGCTTCATAACTTATCATCTTACAGAGCGTTCAGGTGACTCCATGTGCATGTTTCCCCATAATAGCAATCAACACCTCAGAGGCTAAGCTCTGTTATCTAGTTATATTCTCAAATATCTGGTGACTGTGAGCATGAAGGACTGTTGGACTAAGTCCATATGTGTTCTAACAAGAAAAAGCAGGACAGGAAGGTAGGAGGAAGTTCAGTGCTAAAAAGCTTACTTTACAAGGTGCCCATTCTGATAAGGTTTCTGCTATACTTTGTGCTACAGAAACAGAAAGAAAAGGGGTGTGTGGGGGGGGGGGGGGGGGGGGGAGGCTTATTTTAAACTAGAAAATACTTGAGAAAGAGTACAGAAATTAATATAATTTTCCTTTTTTTTTTCTTTTTTTTTTTTTTTATTTTAATGGGTATTGCTAGTGTGGAGTGATATATAGCAAATAATAATAATAATAATAATAAAATAATCAGATGAGCTGTGAGTTTTGTAAAAGCTTAGATTTCCTCTGCATACCATGTTCTGTACTAGGAGCCTCCACAACACCAAATGTACAGATATGCAAAGAGGATGGGAGGCTTCCTCAGCATGTTTAACATGTCCTAACTTTTGGGAAGTTCTAATTCTTATCTGTTGGTCTAGCAGACTACAAAAAAAGCTTCTTTTGTGACTCTGTATGAGTCATTTGTTTGCACTTTGACTCAGTTTCCCAGCTTTAAAATGCCTGGGATTATCTCAAGTAGAGTTGGGCATTTAACTGCATTGCAAATTTTAGAAATTCAGTCATTTGATTTTCTTTATACTGAAAGGAGAGAGGGAGTCATCTTCTACGGAAAATTCAGTTCTTTGGCCACCCTACTTGCCAAATGTTCTTCAGTAACCTATTGAAGTTTTGTGAACTGTGTCTATTTGCACTGTCTTTAGCTAAGCCCAGCAAATTCAGGCACAATGTCCCTAATTTCTACAATATTAAAGATCCCCTTCTCCACTCTCCCTTCTCTTCCTTTACACAAATGAAACAGAACACTTGTACCTTCCCATCCTTCTCAGTAGCCAAAATGTTTCAAGTTTAACTCTTCACTTCTCTCAGCAAACCTGTCCTGCCAATTCTTATCATGGCTGTGTCTCTCTATTATATTCCTTGGCATGAGAAAAATTAGAAATTAGAAAAAAACTAGAAGAGAAAACGTTGCATAGTGCCTTAGTTGCTCTAAGCCTTGCAATGCTGAGGACACTCCACCTGTAACCTGCCTTTCACCTGCAACCCAATAACCTTGGGTTGCAACTCATATGCAACTCATTGACCCACCCTGAAACTGCTGCAGCAGTGTCCTCACCATGGCATCCCAAGTGCTATTATCCTCACCAGCTTGCATTGGTAGATCTGGCCTTTACTCTGGTTTCTTCTGCAAAGTCATCACCTTTGAGGTTTAAATGATCAAGTTCTTCATCTGCCTCCTCACCCTCTTGCCTTGTAGCTATTAGTCTATACTTACATGTGTAAATCCATTCACCCTTCACCCAGTAGGTTTTAGTTTAAAGCTTCATATTAAAACAAACATAGCTTAGTAGGAAATGGATAATACTAATTTTAAATAAATATTAACAATAAGATGCATTCCAAAACTTAATGGTCAATTACTGTGCAACACCTGCACTCAGTAAGGCATGTTCCAACCAGCACCAATATTGTCACAAACAGCAGCTGCCAATGGAGAGAAAAAAGAATAACTGTCCTACGGAGAAAGCAAGAAAAAAAGACTTTTTCATCATTGTCAGCTTGCTCATTTTCACCACCTGCTGCCTTTGAGAGGGTGCCCAGAGGAGGAGGCTAATTTGAGTAGCCCATCACTTTTCTTCCAACCTGGAGGAGTGGGGTTTCCTTTTTCTCTCTTCTCCTCCTTTTTTCATCTACAAGGTAGTTGCCTCCCCTAAGGCAAGTTTGAAATTTATGTATGTCATCAGCTATGGACTATAGAAATGAACCATATTGTCCATGCAAATCTGTCTGAACTTCCACTATGCAACAGAAGATGGGGTATTACAAGTAGGGGCTGGGTAGAGAGCAGCTAGGAGAGCTCGAGTGAAGATGGATCTCTCTGCAGACCATTTCATGTTCTCGGTTTGACTTGGATCATTACACTTGTGCCACAGTCAAATATCTGCTGGGGAAATATGAGTCATAAAATAAATACTTTATTCAAAAATGAGAAACTTCCCTTCTGCCTTCTAACCCACAGTCTGAATCAATAATGTGAACATCAGGGGTCATCATATCTCCAGTCTGACTGTTTTGCTGATGATACCTACTCAGCCTGTTGTGTTCTGAAACTCTTAGTCGCCTCTTAGAGGAAAATACTAGGCAATTGAGGAGCATATATGCGGAAGTCCATGTGTAAGTGTATCTCTGGAAGGTATAAGAAGTGCTGCTACAAGTAATTTAAAATTACACCACAAAATTAAACTTGTGAAGGAATCTTTACTGTGGGGTTTATTTGAGGAAAGGAGTAGGGTAGGTATTATCCTATAGGACTCACTACAACAAGAAGATCTTTTTTTTTTTTTTTCCCCCTACTACAAATGCTGATTTCTGGAAATCATTTTAATGAGTATTTGTCAATTATGATAAAATTTCACTTTGATTAAAAAAAAAAAGAAAAAACAGCAAACAAGTAAAATCAAATGGAGACTTTACATCTTGGAGGATTTTTAAATAAATAAATTTGCTGTATTTAATCAGAGTGTTAAAAACTGAATATAGATAGAAACTAAGTGAATTGTTTCACTGGTTGCTGCAAACAATACTCCCCAATCTGCAATAAATAAGTAAGTAAGTAAATAAATAATAATATTTAATAACAATAATAATAATAATAATAACTAAAAAATTCAGGCTATATTTCAGAACAAAATCTGATTTCAGTATATTTCTTATTGCAACATCTGTTCTTGTGAGGACTTACTCCAGCTATTGTTCAAGTACCACAGAATAACTGCACCAGAGGTAAACACATTTGTGGCTCTTTAATCCAAGGAAAATAAAAGAATGTGATTTGCACAAGGATAACCCACCTTGTTTTCACCTTGGATCACCGTTTACAGTTACAAACTGAAGCCTTCTTCATGTTCACTGCACGATGCTATGGATGTAAATACTAGCTATTTCAGGAGTTTACAAGCTTACCGCATCTTTGCCAGCTGTTGCCTTCGCTTCCTATGTAATATGGTAACTAGTAACAGGAGCTCTTTTGTCTGATACAGAACAAAATTAACAGCTAATGTAAAACACCGTCATTCTTGGTAGTCTTAAACCACTCAGCAAAGCAGCACTTGGATAACACTTCTTCAGTCATATCTCATAGTGACATTGGAAAACAGTGCCTAAAACAAGGACAGTCCCTATGATGGCAAGACCACAGTTTATATTTTCTGCTTTTCTCTTAGGGACATTGTGAAGAATGAGAAATTGATGGATGCAAACAATATTCAGTTAATCATATTTTATATTTAGAGTTCAAGAAAAGCTTTTGAAAGGGAAAGGAAAATATAGTTTACAGGAACTCAATGTTATTCAGTGCAGTTTACTCAGAGGAATATGCTGAGCTGAAAAAAAAATAGTAATTCTGAAGTTGTACAGCAAGGTACATACCTGTGTTTTAAAACCCTTTACAAATATGTATGAGACCTTTTTTTACTTTCAAAGGAGACTGAAGCCTGATGTCATTTTAGGATCAAAAATTATTTCAGCTCCATGGTTAGAAAGGTAGAAGACGAATACCAGAGAAGAAAACACTGATCCCTGGGTTTTCCATGGATCAGATGAATGCTCAGACTGTTAGGTTACTGGGAAAAAAAAAAAAAAAAAAAAAAAAAAGACATTCAGGAAAAAGGTTTCATCTTCTCTTGGGGCTTTTCTGTGAGAAAGAACAAACCTATCTCTGTTTCTTCTCTGAAGGAGCTGAGTACTGTTCCACAAGTGTGCCTCCAAGGTAGACAGAAATACTCCAAGTACCCCATTCCTCTCTAGGAATGTGTGTCTATGTTCCACTCTTTCCCTATCAAATCTATTATATTACACAGCATGCATAACTAACTCCCTCTTGTATCAGAGGGCTTTGCTTATGGATTGTCACCTCAAATCTATGTCTAGCTTATGATCTTGCTGATGTGCTGAGCATTACACATGCTTGTCTACTTCTACACAGATATCAGGAAGTAAAAATACTTGAGGGGAGAAGGGGGCTGTGCAAGCAGTGGTAGAGCCAGCATTGGTTGCTGCTCAGCTCATCCACAGAACAAATTAACTGAAGAATCAGAATTCTTGAACGCTCATCTGTAGTACTTAATGTACTGCTGATACCAAACAGCATTTCAGGAAGGTTATTCTGTTCTTTTATTTTGTTCTCATGTGTTTTTGTCAAATCCATGCACTCTGAAGCCTGCCAATGAAAGGTATAATTCACAATGAATATATATAATTATATGATGCTTAAGGGTTGGGCTGGTTTAGATGCAGCTCTTGAGGAGTTAAAATGCTGTTTGTATGACAGGGCTATATAACACCAGAAGTCATGGGGCAAGTAAGTTTTGCTGGTCAGTCTGAACCCATAGCTAGAAGTGAGTCCAAATTGCTCGGTTTCAGATGCTGGAATCTCACTGGATTCCCAGCAGTTGATGGGGAAAGAAACTTCGGATTGAAGAAGACAAAACTATTACTTTCTGGGACACCACAAGATAAACTTTCTGTGAATTAGCTTTAGTAATGAATTCTCTTAAGAACAGGCTGTCTCAGGAGATTTCTGGTAAGTTTTGTTCCTAGCTGTGACTAAAATACTGCAAGGAAAAAAATACCATCTTTCCACACAGCTGTTTTTACACTTTCTCTTCAAACCCCAGCCAATGCCAGGGATTGCAGATGAGAGTAAAATGGGGAATGTGTGTCAGAATTACATTACAGAACTGTAATGAGGTTTTATCAGCATGAATTTGGAGGAGTTGTAGTGCTTAGATGCAGCAGAGCTATGGGGATAGGACAACATGTTGCTGTTCCAGTGACATTAAAACAGGGATCTCTGAGCAGAGCCCATGTGGTGGATTGAACTCTGTATACAAATAATTTTCATTACACCAAAGAATGCTGAAGTCACTAGTTTGGCTTTCAGAAAAACTGGGTTTCAATACTTCCTTGTGACTTCAGGCTAGATGACAAGACCAGAAAAAAAAATAAAAATAAAAAATAAAAAAAATCTGGACAGTGGAACTTACTTAATCACGTACGGCACTAAACAGTTAGAAAAGTCTCTGGCCTGCTTTAGATGCAAGAGGTCAATTTCACCCCGTGTACACCCAGCAGCCAGCAGCCAACAAAGTGATTCCAGTGCCAGACTTCTGAGGCTGTATTAAATTATCTTGTGCCTTTTTTCATGTTGTAGTCATCGTCATTTTTTTTCCTGTCATTTATGACTTTGCCCCTGAAAGCTCCAGTTTCGCTCTTTCCCATGATGTATTTATATGACCCTATTTTAGTCTTGCTCCTGGATTATTGTGGACCCCATCTGCTTCCATGATTTCTTTGGCTTCTTGATTTTTGCCCTGAACTCTGTCTTGGTCCTGAAGAGGTTACATGTGGGCATTTTAGGACCTTTATCCATAACTTTGTAGAGATGCTGGGAACTAAATTTCTCTTTTTATTCAATAGTCTTCATCTTTACTCTTCCCCATTTTCAGGAAAAAGAAAAAAAAAAAAGTGACCCTGGGCTTAACAATTCAAGATTTATTTGTAATTTTAACCCACTTACTGCTAATTAAACTTCACTAGTTACTGAACATAACAAATCCTATTCTTTTTTCATTTCTTACTCTACAGTTCCTGCAGCATCCCTCCATTTTTCTTACAGGTACCTAGGTCTAAATTCCCTTGGCATTTAATGCTTATCAATGCCTAATCAGGATCTGTGGCACTGCTCTATGTGACTTAAAGAACCTCATCTGGCTAGTCATCACATGTAACAAAGTGAGTGGATGGTGTTTTTCTGAAGAAATGGATCACTGCACAAAAACATTGGTATGGTGACTTCCCTTTCACAATCACTGCTGCTAGGACAGAGATGGATGTTCACGACCGACTGTCCCTCAAAAACTGGTCTAGTGATGAGAAGATTCATCTTGGATGTAGAAAACATTCAGGGTCTATGTCAAGCAAAGGCTTCCGCCCTCCAGCTCCCACCATCCAGGATCATGCCATGCCCGCCATATTCATGAGGGGTGAGGGGGAGATGTCCTCTCTGCTGCTGGAGATGGGTATGGAATATTAATGAGGCAAGAAAACGAGAGTGCCAAAGGTAGCTCAGTGATTAAAAGTAGCCTGTGGATGAGAGAAGCACTTCACTGAGGGCCTCTTATCTCCTCTTCCTCAGCTAACCTTGGTTGAAGAGGAGGAAGTTAGCCCTATGGGAGAATTTTGGGACAATGATCTCCAGAAGACAAAGAGTGACCCCTCCTATAGGATCTTGAAGTCCCCATCTCCCAGGCCCAGATCTTCAATAGACAGAAAAGACTGAAATGGCTCCCGTGCCTGGAAGAGCTCATATACGATGTACGCACACAACACAAGGGAGCAGAAGGAGACTGAAAACTGATGGGGGGGAGGGACACACACTACAATTGCCAGACAATTATGATTAGTGTAGACAATTATGATTATGATTTAGCCGTAGGATCCCCAATAGCCATTAACATGATACCGCATTTTCCTGACAAAAAAAAAAAAAAAAATTAAAAGGGAAAATTCAGTAGCTAAGCAGCAGTGCTGAAACCCAGGGGTAAATGTTTGCCTTGAACACGTCTGTAAGCCACACAAGAGACACTAATTAAATGAGTCTCTGGCCCTTAGTTATGTCAGAAATGAGAGAGAAGTTTTTTTTTTTTTTTTTTTTTTTAACTCCCCTACTGATGAAGAGCAGTGTGGGAGAGGCATGGGGGAGGGAATAAAGACATTCCTGGGTGAAATAAGATTTCTGAGGTTTCTTTTGTTTGAAAAGCCAGCTAGAGGAAAGCACATTTCCCCTTCTCTCTCCCAAAGATGGAGCTGTTGCAAAGGAAGAGAGGCAGTTTGAACGCACACTCACGGACACACACACACAAAGTTCTGCATTCTGCAGCAGGACTTTGAGGCTTCTCTGAAAACAGGAGTGCTTTCTTTCTGTAAGGAGAAATAAAAATCTGTATTATTATAGCAGCTGCGTTATTGCAAAATTCTACCAAAACACAACGACTGATATTAAGTATCTAACCCCTCTTAATTGTCTATTTCATGGGCTTTAGATTTCTACATTGCTAAAATAACCATCTGAAGACAAGACTTCGATTCATTTTGTTTTATTAGTATTATTATTTCCTTACAATGATAATAACACTTTACACTTATACAGCACCGTTCATCCACAGATCCAGACAATAAGGACTGGATTGCTGCTATTATCCTATCACACCCCACAAATGAGAAGGGATAGAAAATTCACAAGTGAGCTGAGATTTGGGGAGAAATTTGCTGAAACCTTGAAGACCAGGAATGATGCAAAAAGAAGGGTAACTAAATTCATGACAGCAAAGTCAGCTGTTTCAGTGAATTTCTTTGTTGATAAAACTTTCCAAAAAAATATTGGCATTCCAGTTTTCAACAGAACATTAATTAACGATAGGAACTCCTTAACAATGTTTTCTGAACAGTTTTGAATCTAAGAAGTTGGGGGTCTATTTTGATTTCTTCTGAAATATGTATTCTAGTTGAAGGACAGCTAAACAAATGTACAAGGGAAATGTGTTATACAGAACAACAAACTTGATGGTCAAAAGGTCCCCCCTTTGCTTTTAAAATCTGTGAATAAATGAAAGATCTGGTGTTCCTCAAACCACTCACTCATGGGTCTGGCAGGGGCTTTCTAGAAGGTAATGCCTTTTGAAACAAAGTTAGTCTTCAATTGCATTTCAGTTGAGAAATACACGTGTGACTGGGAGCAATGTCAAGGAGTGCAGGTAGGTCTGCTCCATTTGCTCCTTGCCTTGCAGCCTAGATGGAGATAAGAAATGCACTGACTTCAGTAAAGAAATCCTGCAGGAAAGTGGCAGCATACAACAGAGATGACATTTTCCCTTTGCTGTGTGTGGGGTTTATTCTGCCCAAGCAGGCTACAACACACTCACATAAAGAAGAGGGTGCTGACACACTGATTAGATGTGGTATTATTTATTGTTCCATTATCATTGTTTAAACATGGGGAAATTGAGATACAGTTTAACAGTATCTAACTCCAAATTGCTATAAAATGAATTATCTGATCTCATCATCTCTGACTTTTTTAATATAAGGAGGAAAAATCAGACATTTTTAGGTTACAACTTATTTGCAGTCTTAGCCAAGAAGTTCCTATTCCTCTTCACTGGCATATAAAGAAAACTAGATGACTCAGATGAACCTCACACAAGGTATTTTTGGGCTCTGAGAGGCAGAGGGACCATGCTTGTAAACTCTGCCACCCGTGGGACAGTCAACCTCACGTTCAGCCACTGTCCTTCAGAAGTCAAATAACATGAAAGCTAAGTCAGTCTGTGTGTGCAAGTACAGTCAACAAGAAATTACTCTTCAGAGGACATGAGCATCAGTGTGGAAGGTGCAAGACCTCCATCTTCTCAGCTCCAAGAAAGCTGAGCAGTGTCACACAGCCCATCCATGGAGAAGTCAGAAAGGGAAGCCAGGACTTGACTCCCAGTCTCCTCATCTAATCTTCAGTCACGTTTTCTTTCTTCATTGGCTTGGCTCAGTAGCTTCACATGCTGTCTCCTGCCCCTGACACAAAGGGAAAAAAAACTGATCACAGGGATGGAAGCAGATAATAAAAACCACACTGCTTATTTTTAAAAACAAAAACAAAGGAAAACGTTCATTTGACCTAGCACATGGCTCTACCCTTCTGTGCTGCTATTATTCCTATCTTAGAGTCTTTCCACTTTTTCTCTCACCAGCAGGAAAGAAGTAACACAGTGATGTTTTATGCCACAGAGACAAAGAGGTATTGATCCCTTTTGCCTCTGGAAAAGGTTTCTAATAATTTCCAGATATATCGTAGATTATAGTGGTGCTATCTTTAATTAAAACATGACACAGGATGAAAAGCAATTATTTTGGTGTATCTGTGGTTTTTTTTGTTGTTTTTTTGTTTGTTTTAATATGCTGTGGTACCAGATCAGATCAGATGGCTTGCAAGTTGAATACACAGAAAGTAGAAAAAGAGAGGAGGAATATTTGCTTTTGTGTTTGTTATTCATGATAGTTAAATGTGATGTTTTGCACTTCATATTCAAAAGACTTTGTCATCTGAAGCTTCTTAACCCCTTTACTCAGGGACAGCTGCAGAGAAAAAAAAAAAAAAAAGTAAAATCCTCTGTCCAAAGGATATGTATGCTTGCATCAACAAAACACATTTCTCCGTCAGCAGTACCCCTTTGTAATGACTGTAGTGACACCCAGGCCTTGGCCCTGTGAATTTGGGAAATAGCTGTTGGCACAATACAAGGGATGATATGAACTCAGAGTGACCCTCTTTCTACACAAAGTTATTTAGGCAGAAAGAGAAATGAAGAATTGACTTCCCTGTTGCTGCAGTGTGATCAGAGCTTCATTCCAGTCAAAGCGGTGTGTCATATCCCCAGCCTAGCCACTCAACTGGAAACAGTTACATACTGGTTAATTTTTGGAAAGAGACGTTGACTTCTTCATTTTCATTCTTTCTTATGATGGTGGAAATACTATCACTTTTGATTTACCAATGAATTGTTAAGGATTTGCCAAGTTCTCCATGGAGGAATAGCTATATCTCAGAGTAAAATAACTTTCCTACAAACTCACCCAGCTACAATTTTGCTGTTCTATATGCTGGATTCAGTTGGTTTTAGGTCTTCAGTATGAGAAAAAAACAGGGTGGGTGGCATGAGTTCAAGGTACTTTTGCCACATGTAGAATTTTATGTTCTCTCTACTTTATAGATAAATACCCACTGTTTAATGCATCAACCCTGAGTTTTGCTTTGTCCAACACATTAATTATACTCCTTTCTAGAACTCTAGCCTCACAGGCATTTAAATGTATGATTGTGGTTTTTTTTCTTTCCTTTTTTTTCTTTTTTTTTTTTTTTTTCCAGGAACACGTAGAAATTGAATCAAAGAAGCACTTTGCAGAACAAGTCTATACAAAACGAGTGGTTTTCTCATTAGCAGTACAAAAGAATTGTGATGTATGGTTAGAAAGGAGCACATCTCCATGCAGCCTGTGAGCCTGTGCATGTCCATACAGTAGTTATAACCCACTGCAGATTCAACCAGACCCATAGTGACCCCTGCCTCTTCACCCCCACTTGCACAAATACAGTGGTAACCTACCAGGGGCAAAAAAGACCCTTCTAGCTTTTCACATGAACCGTTGTCTAAGTTCTTGCAGTCCGGAGACCTTCACTCCCTACTACATGATCTTTGAGATGACCGTAAGCCTAGATAACAGATTCATTTTTTTTTGGTTGAAGCTCCCCTATTTGTGCAGAAAATAGAGGAATTTATTGTCACAGTCCCTCCCATCACAGTGGCTACAGAAATGCTGCGCAGAAGTAAAAATAAAGGTAAATAATTCTTTTTATTTTTTTTTTTCTTAAATTGTCCCAAAGCATAAAAAAAAAACGGTTAGATTTTTTTTTTTTTCCTAAGATCAGTGGGGACCTGCTTACCTTAAAAACTGAGATAAGAAGGTAGGAGTTATTCTTTTTTAGCTTGAGATTAGTTTGTTATAACATGTTTGTTGACATGCTATTAAACTAACAGTTCTTGTGGTATCTGAATAAGATTTTTATTTTATTATGGTCATAATAGGAAAAAAGGCAGTGATTGTTGCTTGTATTTACTTATACAAATAACATTAGCTTGGATATTCTCCTAGAAATCTCTCTGTATATACTTCCCTCTTACATGGACATGTCCTTTCTTTCTTGCAATATAACCTTGTATATTTTATTCAATAGTAAAATTAAATACAGCAAAGGTTTCAAGTTATATCTTTCTCCAGTCTTTGAAAAGGATACTGATTTCATATGCCACAATGATAAGTCAAGTGATAAGAGAACTTTCATATACTTTTGATTCAGATAAATGTTGACAAACACTGAAAGGATGTTTATTCAGAATTTACCTGAGCTAACAGTATCTCTTCAATTTGAAAATTTGGTCTGAAAATACATTAGGAACAGACCTGTCTCTTGAGAACCCCAGTACTACATCCTGCTTCCCAAACCTACAGGAATTCAAAAATGTGGGTAGCAAAGAGTGCAAGTTTTGTGAACTTCCATGAATGATCATTTTGTGTTGAGGTCACAAACTTGGAAACACATTAGAGAGGAATAGGCTCTTATTTTACCTGAATCCATTCTGCTTAAACTTGTCTCAAGCAAAACAGTAAGAGACACACAGAGATATCCTACCAATATCCCAAACAATCTGAAAAAATACACAAGCAAATAAATAAAACATTTACCTAACACAAATGGGAAATTCTGAGCAAAAGGAAACACACAAACTACCCTTGTTGTTCTGAGATTTACAGATCCGTATTTCACAGATGCCCTACTGCTTTATTCATACTGTTAAGGGAGAGAGAAGCAGCCTCTAACCATCAACACCCATCATTAAATCATTACAAAATCTCTCTTCTTAAAGAGACACAGTATATACATAAATATAAATATATACATACACATGCAGCTGTATTCATATTTATATTTATCAAATGTTGTGTATAGGTGTGTGGAAATATGAAAAGTTTCTTGAGACTGCTTAACTTTAGAGTGTATCCTGTGCTGCCACTTGAAAGAAAGGTTTTTTGTTTGCGACATGAAAAGCAACCACAGCATAGTAGAAAAGACTAAACAGAAAAGGAAAGAAATCTGAAGCATTTTCCTGAGCAGGGGTAAAAAAGAAAGGAAAGCAAAGTGACAAACATTGGCTGCTAAACTAAAATGCCATGGAATGAACTACAGGAACCAGTGTAAACTACACCATGGAATTTCTGTGAAAAAGAAACATATTTTACTTGATTAGGAAATAATTATTTATTTTTGAGTTCTAGAAGAGATCTCAGGAATGCCCCATATACCTGGTATGTATACAGAGGAGCAGATCTCATGCAGAAGAAAGAATAAGCAGAAACAAATGACAACAACAACAACAACAAAATGCTGAAAAGTGGAAATAAGCACAGTGATAAAGATGGATAGTGTAGATATAAAAGCTTGCCTAAGGATCTTAATCCTGAAAGCTCCACTGTGACAAACCCCATTAGCTTGTGTGTGCCTATGGATCTGGCCCAGATGACCTTTGGGGGACATTTAACTCTCTCCCCTGCTAGTAAAAAAAACAAACCCTTCTTCTCCTTCATAACAGTGAAGAGCTTGCTTGCAGTCTTGAGAAATTAGGGAAGGAAAGTATTGCCACACTTCCTTCAAAAGCATTATTAGCTGCACCAAAATTCCTGTTTTTAGCCATAACATTTAGAAAAAGAACAAAGACTCTCAGAGATGAGTACACATAAAATACAATCTACTTCCCATGTAAGTTTTCTTTTGGTCTGTATTGTTAAAAGTAAGCTAAATTCCTAAAACTCTAAAACTCTTGCCTGCCTTTACCTGCTACTCTTTCAAAACACACCTGGACTTATTAGGGGAAAAAAAAAAAAAAAAAAAAAGTCTTCAAACTTTCATGATATTATTTGTGAACCCTCCAAAGCAATAAATCTTCTGTGCATTTGCACAGTATAGGGAGGCTGGTTGGGATACTCGGCACTAGCCTGTAAGGGTAAATTTAGCCTGAGTGATAGTGGTGCGTCAGAGCTGTTGTGGTGCCCGATGTGACTCTAGGCATACATTCAGGGAGTAAAGGGAGGTTCAAACATTCAGGGATGAAACAGCAACTGTCATGAAAGAAAAGTGAAAGGGAAAGAAGAAGAAAATAATAATAATAATAATTCAATCGTTATACACTCTGAAACTTCTGATTTTAAAGGGATTCTTAAGAAACTTCTCAAGTGGGTAGCCAGAAGTCTAATGACTCCTAAAAAAAAGATTCATACAAAGGCACTGAAAAGAAAGGAATGAATTACCCGTAAAAGAATTCATAACATATCTTACCGATGCAGCTTCAGATGGGAGTGTAATTTATGGGTAGTAGATAAAATGTAGGAGTTTGGTAAGATTAGGGACTATTTTTCAAGTTTTATAAAGAAACATCCTTAAGAATATTAGGAAATTTTTGTGAATCACTGACTTGAATTGAATATATATTTCTCGGAAAGCAAACCAAATACTGATAATGCACATCAGGCAGTAATGTAGGGAAGAAAGTTAAATTTATCACTTACTACAAAGGAAAATTATTATATGTATATATACATATATTACATTATTGTTTTACAGCCCATCTGAGATTTATCTCGTTATGATGTTATGATGAGGAGGATGTAAGTCTATAGCATCTTACAATGTATGTGTTTACACACTCACACAATACAAAGGATAGCTTCTATCTGGTATTTGCCATCCTATGTTGTTGGTAGTCAGAATATTTGCCACAATACAATCTGTTAAAAAAATCATCTAAAGGAGATACTCCCTGTCCCTAACATTTCTGTGAATAAGTAAAGTACACTCTAAATCCTGTAAGAGGATGAAGATGCACCTCTGAGCGTCTGCTCTAATCTCACCTTTTAACTATTTTGGTTGTCCAATATTCCAGACTCTGAAAAAACAGATCTGAGGTTGAGATAACATTTGCTTATTGAAAATAAGATGTTCTTCACTGAATCTGATGATCTTTTTTACACCAAATAACGAGTCATTCCAAGAATTCTGGCCCCAGACTATCTGACTTCTGTACATATCACTTGAAATTTTCTTCATACATTTTTTTGAAAAGTATTTGTATACTTTTCTATACTGTTTGTATAGCACCTTTGTGCTAAAATATTTGTATTCATCTGAAGTAAGTTTAGGATATTAGTCAGTATCATTGTCATAATATTGATCATGGCATAAAATCAATAGACAGTGTTGAAGGGTGGGGAAGGGGAGGGGAAAAAAGGAAAATTAACAAGTCTGTGCCAGATAGGAGAAGGCTTTTCTCAGTAAAATACATTGTACTGAAGAAAGCATAACAATTCCCAAATGCTAAAATGGGAGGTACCATGCACTGGGAAGTGCCCTCATTGTGTCTCAGGAGCTGCTGCATTTTGTTGAAGGGCAAGATGATGTATGAGTTTTCAACTTCTTTATGTTTGTCTTGCTGGAGGTGAAATAGTTAAGCCGGTGGATCCAAAAAGAAAGAAGAAGTGCTCAAGAGAGGAAATAAAGCACTCCCTATAGCTGATGATAAGCTGTACAGAAAATTCTTTCATCAACTATTTATCTTGCACCTAAAGCCTTGAAAAAATTCTTATAGCTATAAAGAGTTTTAAGTCGATGGACAAGGCTTAGCTTGGTTTATGAATCCAGTGCGTAATTCACCACCTCTCCATTGATCATGAAGTACAAATGTCACCACCTGGCTTAATAGTGACCTGTGCTCTTTTTCCATCAAAATCTGCTGAGTGCAGACAGCAGAATCAAGGTTGATCCTCCCACAACAGATGAAATCAGAAGCTGATATCATTATCCTTTATATAAGTTCAGTTTTCTATAGCTGGTAATACAGTTGTCCTCTAGCACTCACCCAAATTTATCAAAAAGACTGGCATGACGATATTTTCATGGAAGTTATTTGGCTTTGGAGATCTGTCTGAACCCTATCTGGTTCTAATTAATCTATGAGTGCTCAAAATCACTGATAGACTGTAAATAAAACAGCAGCTCATTGACTGACATAATTATAGGAAAGTTTCCATCACACTAATTGAACGACATACCTTATTGACAAAACTGAGAATTCTGCTGATTTGGACACCATGGACTTTGGCTCTTGGGAACACAGTAGCGTCTTTGCATTGTGCAGAAGAGTAGTAGTTTTGTAGCTTTTTTTTTTTGGGGGGGGGGGGGGAAGGGAAGGGAAGGAGTGGGGGAAGTGGTCAAAAAATGGATCACAGGAAGTTCCACACCAACATGCAAAATAACTTCTTCATGATGAGGGTAACGAACACTGGAACAGGCTGCCCAGGGAGACTGTTGAGCCTCTCTGGAGATATTCAAGGCTCGACTGGATGCCTACCTGGGCAACCTGCCCTAGGGAACCTGCTTTGGCAAGGGGTTAGACCCGATGATCTCTTGAGGTCCCTTCCAACCTCTACAATTCTGTGATTCTGTAGTGATCACACAGAAGCAAGTGAAAAAGATGTGACAGACCAAAAAAGTCACACCAAGGAGGAAAATGCCATGAGTGCTTGGACCAACCACACTGAAAAAGGAAAATATTTTCTGCTATTTTAATATCTCTGGAACAAAGCAAGTGAAACACCTACAGTGTATAACAGATGCACAAATTTACCTTGGGTGATTAATGTATTTTGAACACAGAACTGTCATCTCAGGTCCTATATGTTTTTATCTGCTTTGGTGCTGCATGCCTGTGGTTTGTTGATAAAGTATTTGCTCTGCAGTGAAGACAGCTGCTGGGTTTGGTGCTTTTGGTTTTTAATTATCATCTTACTTTACACACGTGCACACATCTACACACCCTAAATATGCACAGATGCACACACCTCACTGGGATATACTTTAAACTTCAGAGCAAACCGAATAGTAACAAATCATCAAAGTACATTAGCAGTTTAGATATGCACAGGAACACTTGTCTTAGGCCAGCTAGAGTGTCAGCTTTTTTTTTTTTTTTTTTTTTAATCACCTGAGTGGTGATATACATTTGGACCCTAGAAATTGTCCCATCTAACTTAAGAAATCAATTTTTACTTTAAGTATGAAACTCTCATTGATTTTCACTTCAGAAGACTACATATTTCTGCTTTAACTAATGTCACTGAATAATAATTAAAAAAAAAAAGAAAGAAAAGAAAAAGAAAAATGCATCTTTTTGTGAATGTATTAAACCCGAAGAATTGGGCATTTAAGCTCGGTATGTAGTTTGCATCAGCCTAGAAAACAACATTTCTCACTGACAAATGACTATGCAGTTCTTGTGTGTTTATCTCAGTGAAAACAAAATTCTGCTATAGATCACAGTCATAAGGTTGAAAATACTGGCCACTGCATTTATATGACATGACATTTCATGACCTATGAAGCCAAATCACTGTCACGATCATATATACGTATATATGCCTGCAGTCTCTGGAAATTTTTTTAGTAGATTTATCAATCTAAATGCTTGCTATTAAGATACTGACATCATAGTTGATATTTATTAAAAACATATACAAATGTGTATTTCATATGTACTTGCATGCATATTATCATCACAGCAGGGGAGGTATACAAGCTTAATTTGATCATATTTGACTATACGATATCTTCTTTGGCTAGAGGTAATTCACATTACAGTCTGAAATCAGTCGCTGAGGTTTTAGTCGCCCCAGCTGCACACGAAGCTACACAGCAACAGAAAGAAGAAAATTAAGAAAAAAAAGTCCTCTCAGAACAGGGCATTATATACCAGGGAAAATTCACTCACCTCTGTCTTGGAAAACTTAGGTCTTTTATGAGTATGTTCATTCTCCAATTTTCATGAAACTAGCTTCCTGCCCAGGTTTTTGAAGAGGCAAGAGATGGCAGTATTGACACATCTATGAAAGGGAGCAGTTCATTGACCAAACTAGAATATTAGGATTTTTCTTCTTCACATTTCATTTTTACAGATCCTTTTTTTTTTTTCTTTTTCTTTTTTTATTTCTCACCCTCCACATATAATGTATTAAAAACAAAAACAAAACAAAAAAACACTGCTCTCCCTATAACCCCCCTTTAAAAATAAATAAATAAATAAATAAAATCTCTCAATCTCCCCCTCTGCCCCTGTGAAACCAAGGAAAATAAATAGATAAGATTATCTGTAAAAATTCTGTGCTATGTTGAAATCAAAAACAAACAAAAGCACAGGGAAAAATGAAGAGGGGTGGGGGGAGGAAGCAAGCATGATAAATTACCGATTACTAAATGGAATTGTTTCAATCAGGAGCTTTAAGAAAATGAAGGGGAAAAAATGAACTTGCTTCTTTCCTTGATTCTAGCTTTTTGCAAAGATCAAAGAGATTTATGACCTGTGTCTCTTCAAGTCTGATGCCAGAAAAGAACATGTTCTCATTAATAGTCATTTTCTCATCAAAATAGGGCTTTTATTCAGACAATGTGCAAAGCTTTTATAAAGCTGATTGTTGACAAAATTTTCAATAAGTTTCAGCGCAATGAATGGCACACAGAGAACAAAACTAAAAGGGTGGTTGATACCTTTTATACATTCTGCAGGTAAAATCAAGCCTGTTTTCAGACCATGACCCACCAGTGAAATCTTGTGAGAATGACAACTGCATGAGTTTTTAAAGTGAGAACTTCAGTTTATCAGATGGTGTTTGAAGTAAAAGTCAATCAACTAAACAAAAACATGAACAACAGTCAAAATTTATCTTTCTCTGAACTTTAGTAAAACTTCTTAGAACTGAAAATCTTGAGAAAATCAAGTTTTCTCTTGAGATTTACTGTGCATTCAGGTTTCAGATGAATTAGTAATACAGGCAGCTGGGGACAATCTCCCAGGGTATATTACTGCATAATTAGTTACAATATGGGGATTTTATGCCTCCCACCGCAGACTCGGGAGACCAGATATTGGGTGAAATGGGCCATTTATTTGTTCTGGTATGCTGGTCCTTGTTACCAGAATAGCCATTCTCATTCTGGTTAGATAGCATCTTATAATCTTAAATAATAAGGTTTTCTGTAAATACAAAATCAGTACATATAACAATATTTTCAGTCACAGAATGATATTAAAGAGGGGGACAATGTATTCTGGGTTTGAGGTTAGGGTGAGGACCTGGTCAGAGTCTTACCTTAACTGTGATCCATGTCACAACAGCAAGTCTGGATGAGAAGATTCCTGCTCCTGCCTTCCCTTAGAAACTTGTTCCATGGTTGTATTTATTGACCTGTTCTTCTTTTACACACTAATCTTTCTCTGATGAGGTCTGATTTAAAAAAGGTGTCAATCTCCTGTAGAGTAAGTTTTTGCTCTTCCTGTTTAGAAAATTTTCACTAAGAAATGTTCAGTGAGGTAGTTTGGAGGTCTGTAACAAGGAGGTGGTAACTTCCTCGCTTCCCCTCCTCAGGAAGTTGCAGAGAGCAACGAGGTCACCTCTGACCCTTGTTTTCTCCAGACTGGACAACCCAAGTGGCCTCAGCCTCTCCTCATAGAACATGCCTTCCAGCCCTTTTACCAGCTTTGTTTCTCTCCTCTGAACACTTTCAAGTACCTTAACATCCTTTTATATTGTGGAGCCCAGAACTGCACAGACTATTCAAGGTGAGGCTGCCCCAACACTAAATAAATACAGTGGGGGAAACAACTCTTTTGACTAGCTGGCTATGCTGTGTGCAATGCATTAAAGGACTACAGTATTACAAATGTATCTGTACTGGGTCTGGCTGGGATGTTAACTTTCCCTGCAGCAGCCCATACAGTGCTGTGCTCTGCAGTTGTAGCTAGAACAGCAGTGGTATCACACCAGTGTTGTCTGCTCCTGAGCACTGCTGGCACAGCATCACGACTCTCTCTAACCCTCCTAGGGGGTGGGCAAAAAAGTGAGAAAGAAACATCACCAGGGCAGCTGACCTAAACCAACCAAAGGGATATTCCATACCATATGATGTCACACTCCACCATAAAAGGTGGAAAAGGGAAGAAGAGGGGAGGGGTGGGCTCCCATTGCGAAAACATCTGTCCTCCTGAACACCAGCTACGTGCATTGAGGCCCTGCTTCAAGGACATGGTCAAGCATCACTCTTTTGTGGGAAGCAGAGAGCAATTTCTTTCCCCTGCACTTCCACACAGCCTTTACTTGTGTGGTTTTTTGTTTGTTTGTTTCCTTTTTTTTTTTTTTTCCCCTTTCTCCCTCCCTTTTCCCTTTTCCCTTTTTTCCCTTTAGTTAAATTGTTTAATTAATAATAATCATTCTTTAATAATTATTTTTTCCCTTTAATTAAATTATCCTTATCTCAATCTGTGAGTCCTTAGATGAGGAGGGGAACTGAGAGAGCGGTTGTGGTGTTCAGCTGCCTAGCATGGTAAACCACCACAGTAGCCCTTTTAGGTAAAAGGTAGTTTTACGGTATTGCTCTATAGTGCAGGTGCTCTTGGAAGGGTAGAAACAGATTCCTGGTTTGTGGTTACAGAAGCAATAGAAGCCTCTGGGTTTCTGAGTTCTTTGCCTGGCAGAAAAGTAGTTTTAATATACTCCCGCTCTCTGCAGAGCACATGCAGGGTTTGCTATGTAAACACACCTATCTGCATGCAAGTATGTATATAAATATATATAGAGAGACATGTTTCTAGGGCTTAGCTGTAGACCAGACCAGTACAAAAGAAGGAAAATCATTTTTGAAGGCCCTGTTTTCTCTAATTCTGTCTCTCCCTTGTTTGCCTCACAGTTCTTTGTACTGTCTCATCTTGACCTTTCATACGAAGGCAGGAACAAACAAGCAATCATGAAAAAGAACAGGAAAGCTGTCTATTAACAGGCTTTGCCACTGGAAGAAATGTAACATCTAATTACACCCTCAGGAAACACCAGTGGCTCAGTACTCCTGCAGCACTCAGCAATATGCACAAAGCCCTTTCTCCTTCTGCATTTACTGTGCCGTAATTTGCCATATTTTTGTTCTGAGGCAATGTAGGTCTGCATATATCAGCTCTTTACTTGTCTAGGGAAACTCTTCCTGCCATATGAGGAGCTCCTGTCTCCCACCACAGCAGCTGGTAGGGAACCACAGCTACCCTGTTTGCAATACCGGCTTAGAGTCCTGGTAGAAGAGCAAGGAAAGAGACACATGCTTGTTTCACCAGCTGTGAAACACTGAAATTAGAAAAAGCTGTCATACAAAGTATATAACCACAGGAGCTTTCACCTGGATAGCTAGGTTGCTTAGAGTTATTTTAGGTTTTCCTCTATCAACCAGCAGTAGAGACTGGGTTGCCAGAGAAGAACAAGTTTAGATGGAGGTAGACTATAGAAGACTATGATGAGCTTTATCTCCAAAGCGTGCTTCCTTCAGCTGGAAAAATCTATGTAGTAAGATACAGCAGAGCATCCAGTAATGAACCGAGGAAAAAATAATGTTATCATTCCCAGCCCTTAAGGAACTTTCTAGCACAAGACTACAAGGAAATACTTCCCTGTAAGTCTGAATAAAGAGAATCTGACAGGTATTTCAACAAAATGCCTTTTTTTTTTTTTTTTTTTTTTTTGTTAGCATGTTGTTGAGCACATCTTTAGCATACTCATTTCAGTACCACAAAGAATTTGGCTGACAAGAACTTGAAGGGCAGTAAAAGATTTGGCCTGTGCTAGTGTCCTAATTTAGAAATCATTGCAAGTATAATACGTTAGTCATAATAATTCCTAGTGTTCAACGTTTTTGTACACCGTCAAAAACTCCCGGCTTCATCACATTCTAATTTCATCACACTCATCAACTGGTACAAGTGACATCACTAAATAGCAGCCACAAAGGATGTAGAATAACAAGCAAGGACAGTTCTTGGTATGGAATTAATGGCTGAAGCAACCAACCAAGCCCCGTGCAGATACAGAAAGAGCAAGTGGAATGTTTTGTGAGTGCTGAAAAACACTTAATGCCAATTATCTCCTTTTCCTTTCTTTAGTGCTGCCTGCCTGCCTGCCTGCCTGCCTTCCTTCCTTCCTTCCTTCCTTCCTTCCTTCCTTCCTTCCTTCCTTCCATTTTCTTTCTTTGTTTCCTTTCCTTCTTTCTTTCAGTGTACTTCAGCAGAATTCTTTCTGCACAAACTTAATGCATCAGGGTCCACCAGGAGATGAGTTTTCTCTAAGAACAATGCATCTCAGTTGAGTGAGAGGTGACTGAGTATGAGGATTCTAGGTTTTAAGAGATGCTGTAAAAACTATACAGAGCTGGAATATGTCTTAATTAAGGTAAAATTATTTATCATTTTCAGAATCTTAAGGAAAATGTTTTTTCATCTGCTCTGGATTATAGCATTATAGCTGTGAACATATTGGCAGTAAAAGTACCCCTATTTTAGCTTCATAGAGAAAAGTCATTGTCCCAAACAAACAAAGTAAAAGATATGGTATTTTTATCCCTTTTCTTTTTCATAAATAGGTGCTGATTTTCATTTTCAAGTCACAATGATTGTTGTAACACTACAGTTCTGAAAAAAATTCACTGTGCCTTAGACTTCCAACTATCTTTTTCAAGAACAAGACATAGAAAGATTACTCTTTTACACTCTTAATACTTATTTTTAGAAGGTAGAGATGTATTATATACATAATTAAATACTATTAAAAGTTTTTAGATTCTGTAGTTAAAAGCTCTGACTGAAGTCTAACGAAGATGAACTCTTACTGAAGTATGTGTTAATGTATTCATATAGAGATATACCTTCCAAACAGTGTGCGTAGCTTACAGTACCTCCAACTGTAGTCATAAACATACAGCTGTAC
Source organism: Anser anser (assembly GCF_964211835.1). Lineage (NCBI taxonomy): Eukaryota > Metazoa > Chordata > Aves > Anseriformes > Anatidae > Anser > Anser anser. The sequence continues at coordinate 82,292,077 of NC_139723.1, read as the reverse complement.
AGTTTTATCAAACAGAAACAGGGTTAAGAGAGTTAATATTATGCTCCTTCATTTCAGAACTTGCATAATAGAAGCAGGTAGTTGACTGGTATCCGTTTTGATTTAGGAACGGAAGACACTGAAGAGATTGCACATATATTAATTTGTAAGGTGAAATAGTGAGATGCAGAATCCTCTCTAACATTTCTGATATAGCAGTGGGATCAGTCCAGCAATTCAGACATATTTTATAACAGGAATGAATAGATGGGTGTTCCTATAATATTCGAAAGCCTTCGTAAAGCACTTTTTATGCATAAAGTATTTTAAAATAAAAATATAGGCCATCATCTCAATATTATAGCTGGGCAAACCAAGGCTCAGGGAACTAGTATGTGTATAAAAGAAGTGAACTAGCCAGTATCACATAGGACTTCCCTGTATGAGTCACAGCTGGAAATCAGCTTTCCTACCTGATTTCTATCAAGTTTATATTCACTCACCAGTATACAGGGGTGGTGGTGGGACGAATAAGTGTTTTATCATTATTATTATTATTTTTAATTTGTGTCACAGTTTCTGGGACTTATTCCATAATAGATCAATTTATTTGGTGCCTTTTTTTTTTAATTTTTATATTCTTTTATTTTAAGTTTTACTGTTTGTTTGTTTGTTTGTTTGTTTTAAACTGGTGACTTCTTTTTGCAAAGGTAGCATAAAACTGCACAGATATTGCTTTGTCCATCCATCTGTCTAAGCCTCAGGGCCTGATTGTCGTTTTCACTAAGACTACTTTATACTGCTCTAACCATGTCAATGAACCTTACAGTCATGGCCATAAATTTAATTTACACCTACTTGAGAGCTTCTATGCCTTGCCAGAAAGATGTATTTTAGGAAGAAAAAGGCCCTAATATCATTTGAAATCTAAATGTTGATCTCTTTTTTAGGAGCATTATTTGCATATTCAACTGTACAACCTAGCAAATGTAGGGAACCTGTTGTCTTTCTGGTGTTCCTGACAGGAAAATTCCAAAGTATTTCCTACTCTTAATCCAAAAATTATAATGGTCATTCAGGTTAGTTTATGACAGTAACAGAAAGAGAAGAGCAGGGAAGGAAAAATAAATAGCAACATCCATCTGGAATGCCGAAGAACACTTCTTTCCTACCTACATGATCATGACTGTGATAACAAAGCAAGAATATACCATGGCAAAATGTGGTAGGCAGCAAGTTCTAATTAGTAGATGGACCTCTTAGAACTGGAGTTTTAATTCTCTATAGTCTAACTTTCCAGTATATTTGACTCCAATAGGAAACCTAACATAGACCAGCACCAAGGAATGGTGCAACTTCCTATCACTCTGGGAAGGTCGTTGGACCAATACATATTGTTTGACTAAAGGATTGAGTTGGAGACTATTCCCATTTATTAAGAGTGGTCATTCAGATTATTTATCAGTTTCTATTATAACTGCCGTACATTTTTCTGTCTAATCCAGTAACCTATATCCAGCTGTGGTCAGTAGAAACAGATGCAGAATACTCTCTCCTAAAAAAAAAAAAAAAAAAAGTTACTTGCAAATCAGTACCAGCAATCAAACTGTGAAGTTAAACATTTCTTTCAACATATTTCACTGAAACTTTCTCTTTCTGTCCATAGATTTTTGTTAATCCTTCTTGATATTTGTTATCTGTTTGGCTCAGCAATGTTCCGTGTCAAAGGGTTCCACAATCCAGTCATGAATAATGCTTTCATGTTCATTAGTCAAGAATGAGTTGTCTTTCAGATTCAATGAATATCTACTTCTTTTTTAAGGGGTTTATTCTTTATTCCAACCAGCATCTGATGTATTTTTATTTTGTCTTCTTTAATGTACCTCAGCATTCTTTCAAATTACAAAGCAGAATCAAATAGACCGCTGAAATGGATACTGGTCTGTTCTCCTTTCTCAATTTTTGCTATTCCTGATGCAAACCCATATCTCGGTGAAGTTATGTGGTAAACACCCTCAATTTTTACTGAAGCTGATGAAACAAAAGACCAATGACTGTGAAGCTAGTCAGGCACTTCACAGTCTTCACACTGGGAATTTACCGGCAGGCAGATTAAAAAGTCGAAATGATCCTCTTGTAAAATTGAGAAGTAAGGGACCTCCTACAGAAATACTAGAGCCCAAGTGGGTATGCATGAGACCAGAGCAAAATTCTCCCAGAACAATTAAATATTTTTTACTCTGTCCTGAAGCTGCATTTCATCTGTTATCAAACTTTTCCTTTTACTACAGAACATGGTGTATCTCTTTCTTAGGTATGTCAGTTGGAAGAGAGAGATTTTAGCAAGGATCTTGAAGTATCTTCCCAAACTAAGTCCTCTCTTAAAGCCATGGCTTTAAGCAAGAATATCAAATGAGCATCCAAGTTAGGTGCAGGTCTTACCACCCGTCTTCAGTCTCATAAAGCAGCAAAAAACAGAAATCTGTCTACTGCTTGGATCCTGCAAACTGTGCCCATAACTTGATTTTCTGGCCAGTTAATGTTAGTTCTTCCACCTTTTCACAACTGCCAGTCACAGCTGAGTTCCTTGTCTGCCACCCAAATTGGGATATCATCAGCTCTCTGTGGAAATCATCCCAATGGGGACACTGTTGCAATGCAAGCAGCAGCCTGGACTCGAAGTTAGCCTGAATTCCGCGCTTTTCATTAGCAGTATCATATATTGCGTAACCCTGGGCAAGGCACTTAATTTTTCTGTCTGAAACTGTAAAATGTGGTAATAATGTTTCCTTCCTCACACCTTTCCTCTGGCTCATCTGTTTGAAACCTCAGTCAAGTAATGGACTTAGTGTTGGAAATGACCTACTGTGAGTTAATTGCAAGATCAGGGTTACAGGTGGTAAAATCTTCTCAGAAAGGACTTTTTTTTTTTTTTTTTTATAACATCTACCAGACTGGGGCTCTGATCTTGATTGAGGCCTCTAGACCCCAACCTAGGTTTAAGTTAGTAAAAAGAATATTACATCTAGTATCCTTTTCATGGGAGCAGATAAACTGTCAGCTTCTCACTTTCCCTAACTGTGTCTCTTGCAGATCACAGTATTTTTTGATCAAGGTTTTGTCTGTTAGTTTTTAAATCTCTCTCTGTTTCTTTTTAAGGCTCAACAGGTTAAATTCTTAGCAGAGGTTGGCCAAATTATCTTTTATATCTTATATATATATATATATAATTAGTTATTATGTATTAGTTATTTTTATTATTAGTTATTATTAATGTTGTTTATAGCATTCAGAATAGAGAAATGGATTAAGATCAGATATGGTTTTGAACCTCAGACTTTTCTAATTATTCTCTCTTTTTCCCTCTCTTTCTCTCCCCCTCTCTCTTCTGGTTTCTTTCTGTTGTTTCCTTCCACAGCCTGCTTGCATGCCGATAAATCACTTCCCTGTCAGCAGGACTACCCAACAATTTGCAGCAAATTTCCTATCTAACAATTTGCAGCAAATAAGTCTGTGAACAAATGAAGGAAAAACTTCATTCTTGCTGTAGCATTCTGTCTCTTTCTGATATAAAACAGAAGACAATGAAGAAAGAAGGGAAAAACAAACAAACAAACAAACAAAAAACCTTGAATCATAAGCTCTCCATGCATGTAAACTCAGTACTTAGCACACAGCCTCGTCACCTTGACATTTATTTAGCTTGCTGGAGACTCATGTGCCCTCAGTCAAAGCTAATTAACACTTAATTGACTTCATGAGAATTTTGTTCAGCAGTTCTGATTTGCCACTCATTGTGAAACATGTAGCTGTAACTTTTGAGAGCTCAGCAATTGTGGGAGGTTTGGCAGGTGTCAGGGGAGTAGGAGAGGGAAGGGGAAAAGGCGAATGTAGGAGTTTCTGTCTCACTCTTTTTTTTTTCTTTCTCTGTCTCTCATTGAAACTGATACAAGGGCACAAGAGTAACAAAAGAAGGCATTCAATAAATTGTCATTGTGGATACATTTTATTTAGCTAAAAGCACAATTTACAGTAGTTGAAGTTTGATTGATCTGTTGATAAACACTAATGTTTTGCAGTTGACAATTTTTCCATGTTAATTTCCTTAACTTTGGCAGTCCTGGCTGGCAGGACCCTATAAATAGTATCAGTGTCATCATCCTTTTTAAGTTATTAATGAGCCATCGTGTTTATAGAGGTAGGGATTTGGGGACAGGCTGTGCTTGACTGCAGTTTCTGACATTGATGCGTTAGCAGTTGGAACTGGGTCTAGATTAGAACAAGTAGGGGAAAAATGGAAAAGCCAAAAGCAAAAAGCTCAGTGCTAGCCAAATGCATTTGGAGTGGACAAAAACTGTTAATAATTAAAAGATAATTAAAGTATATAGAAAATTACAGGACACCATGCACAATCTGCTCTGCTGCTACTGCCATTTGAAATATATGTCTGGCTAATTATCTTTTCACCTGTGATGGAAGATTTATTTTTTTTTCCCCCCTCCTTCACACTGAGCTGTGCATTAGCCTATGTCCAGACTTTCATGATTGCCAAGGACTGACAAGACACTAGCGAAGACATTACTAATTAACTAGGCCAAGCTATCTACTGCCTGGATTCACAGCAACTTCAGTCAAAGCTGCCAAACATGTAAGTACATGTTTGGATAGCAATGTCCTTCTCCAATTGTGATGTTCTAATGAGATGTTAAATATTTGTCCAGCATTAAGTAGAAGACATTTTGTGCTAGCAAGTATTGCTATTTTGAACCCCTTGGCAAGTCACTGAATCTGTTTTATGTGTAGGCTCAGATGGGCACATCTCAACCTTCTTCCTCCACTGAGTAAACAACAAACTCATGATGTTGTAGTGGCCTCCAGACTCTCTAAGAAATGTTGAGTGCATCCTGTATGCTCCAGTAGGATGACACATGCCAAGAGAGCAGTTTCTTGTCTTTTCACAGGATATCAACAATCCTGGGTACAAATCATTCTGCTAGACTCTGCTAAACTATGATTCTTCCACTGCTTGAATATACAAAATGTCACCTGCCTGAACCATTTTGTACTCTTCAGAGATTTCCCTTTTTCCTCTTTCATCCATTATTTTTATATATAAACCTATATTATTCACAATTTACAGGACTTTTTCCCTAAATATAAATATATACATATATATGTGTACCCCTACACACTAGTACGCTTACGTGTATGTATATACAGAAACCCAAATTTGTTAAAACAAGCCAAGACTTTGTAGAATGCTCTCCTGGAGCACCCAAGTGTACTTGAACCAGAAATGAACCTTCAGTCTGTTGTGCTGTAGTAGAGCTGATCTGAGTTGAAAAAAAAGCCCAGACCTCACATGCTATGAACACCAGCTTCTCAGCAGCTAGAAAGATCCACTCCTTTTGATCTTCACTACTTGCTAAAGTAGGTATTTTCTAACAGATACTTGATATAATGGTTGTCTAGGCTTCCTTTCTAGTCAATGAGCAGAGACAGACACCTTCAAAGTTGTTTCATCCCACTCACTCTGCATATTTACCTACAAAACAGATAAATTTCATGGAAAGAAGCTGTGCTTCAGAGGAAGCATGCATTTTGAGAAATATTCATTGTTGAACTGAAGACAGACTTCTGCTAAACATCTAGGTTTTCCTGGATCACCTTTCTGAGATATCTAGTTATCTGTCTGCATGTTGCAAAACCCAGAATGAGATATCAAGCCTGAATTTCATTTTGAGAATTAAGGGTATAAAGCTAGTCATTCAAGCATAAAATTTTATAAGAACTGATATTCTTTATTGGATTTAGATATAAGTTCTCAGAGAAGGAGACTATGTTTTAGTATGTGTTTGTATAACACCTCTCACAATATCTTCATTACTGAAACAGGCTAGTGCTAACACAAATATACCTAGTTAAAGGGTGAATAATCTTTTCTGGACTGGGAGAAGAAAACCTGTAACTGAAATACAAAAGCACATCTTCCATATTTTCCTTCGTATCAGATTATTAATTCGGTAATGCAGTATATGGTGGAAGGCTCAAAGAGAATCTCTGTGAGGAATGAGAATATGCCAGTTTAGAATCCAATATGAATTGAACTCGATTGTTCAAGGCTGTCAAGAATACACCAAAGAGCAGTTGTGAACTATTACCCATGACTTTTATCTTATTAAACTTATTTATTTTTCACATAACCAAGCACTAAAACATACATCAGATACCTCAGGCAACTTACTTCACCTTACTGCAGTAAAAGATTCATAGAGAGTTCAATTATAGAAAGATTGGCTAATTTCAATAGCTTGTTTTAGCTATTAAGCCCTCCACAAAGACTTTATGGATGTCCTAATGAATACCCTGCAAGACTTTCAGTGTAATGAAATTTGTATTAAAACACTATAAGGAGTGTCCCGCAATGTAAGGTCACTTCCATTTGTTCTCATTACAGCCCTAGAAGGACAAAGGAAGAAAAGCAGAATATCTAGAAAATCTAGCTTGCTCTCTCGCTCTCTCTCTCTCCCTTTCATTTTTTTCTTTTTTTTTTTTCCACTGCAGAGAAGTTGGTAACTTTGAGCATGTAACTTGCAATGTTAACTTGCAAGTTACAATATTATCACTGGCTCATAGTGACCTAGGGAACTGCACAATAATATTGCCAAATCGAGCTATAGTGGGCAAAACCACCCTTTACTTTCCCTATGATTCTGTAATTCTTTATGGTTGTATGAGTCTATGACTCTTCAGGTAGTAGTGCAAATGCAATTCCAGAGCTTGAGATTTATTTACAGGAGTTGAGGCAACGAGGTGTAGTGATCCTTAACAGCTCATAGAAATCAAGGATAAACGAGGAAGGTCATGATGAAAATCAAAAGAATCATGAGAATTTCAAGATCATTTGCACCATTTGACTAACAGACTACAAAAGGATCCCGACTTGTGAGGAATGTCGTAAGAGTCATCCACAAATAAGCTCAGTAACCTGCCCTCAAAATGTGGATCTACACAAGATATCGGTAAGACAAAAGAGATATGAGATATTAGTTATCCAAAAATACATATTTGGGGCACTTTGATTCATATTAAATAGCAGACCTTGGTATTAATGCAGCTGATATATTAATTTATCACTTATTGTTGTGACCGATGAAGAACAGAACTCCAGTACAATGCATTCTTCTCAGATACATGGTCAGACTCAGTTGATGTTTGAACAAATTTCTACACGACTTCATATAGATTCAGGCTGTGGCTTTCCTTATGTGAGTTGTGGCATTGCAGAAGTATTAAAGGTTTGTCTACACAGAGGTGAGATGCTTGCAAAATTATCCTGAATTAGTTTTTAAAGTGGATTATTTAAATGTCATTAAACTGTCCTGTGAATACTCTGAGAATTAAACTTATGTTGAATTTACTTAATTCATTTCCAAAGTCACATTGAATTAAGACCAGTTCAAGTTTGAGTAGGTGTCCAAACAGAGACTTCAGGTCATTCCACAGTAAGTTCCATGTTAAATGTAGACTAAATTACTGAACGGATCTATGTGGATAAAACAAAATATGGAAAAATCTCAGGTTCACTGTATTTAGACAAATATTCATAAATAATTAGAATTATTTGGTAAATGCTGTCCCCCTTTGACTGTGAAAGGGTGACAACACAATTATACGTATATGGCCAGTTATATTAGTTCTGCTCTTAACATTTTTGTCATGGATCGTGTTGTCTCATAATCTAGCAACTGTGAAAATCACAAGAGGATGTATTACAATGAGGTTAGTTTTACAAAACTTTAGAATGAGAGACAGATTTATGAAATCCTTTCTCCTCTCCTCTCCTCTCCTTGCCTCGCCTCGCCTCGCCTCTCCTCTCCTCGCCACTCCTCTCCTTGCCACTCCTCTCCTCTCACTCATGGGCTACTTAAATCCTTACATCTTTGTAGTGTTGAGGGTCCCTCTTCCCTCCTTTCATTTGCATTGTTCTGCCATGCACATACTGCTGTACACGTGCTTCCTCCACATGAATTATCTGCAAAATCTTAATCTGACTCCATGTCCAGGGGACTGAAGCTGTGAAAGTGATTGGCACTGAAGATGATTTAAGGAACTATATGATTTTGCTCTGAAATAGACGAGGAGTGCAAAAATGGTTCCATTTTATATCTTTACTGAGGAACAACCATAAACACCTGAAAGCAATAAATGAAAGGTGAAGAGCAATGGCTTCATATGCAGCTCAGACTAGATAGCAAGTACTTGCCAGACATCTACTTCGGGGTTCATGTAAGTAAATGTAACTATTACAGCATTGACATCTGTTTCCAAGCTAGTCAGTGTAGGTTGCCTTTATGTTTAGAGGAGAGAAATAGGCATTTCAGTGTGAGAATCATCCCACTATAAAATAGATATCTAAAGGAGAGATAAATCTGTGCCCCTAAAATGGTTGTTTCTGTCTGCTGATTATACAAGAGTACAAGATGATTCTCTTACATGGATTCATACATGGAGCTAGTGAAGAGGAAATGAATCTTACCCTTTTAGTCTGATTGTCTTGCTGCTATGACACACTACTGTGTTGTTTTTTCACTTATGATATATTACAACCTTTTTTGTCACAAGTGAGAAATGATTAACGCATGACAGTCTCCTGTAAAGTTAATTTTTAAGATGAAAAAATTCCTGAAGTTTCATTTCCTTGTGATGCATTGTGCTATTTGTTAGGCTGTTTCTTCTCCATTTACATAAATAACAGTATATCCTGTCAATTATATCCTTCCTGAACGGTATTTCCGGAAAGAATGAGTAAGTTACAGTATTGTGGAAGAAGTGATTTTAGACAGGTTATCATTACCTGAATAAAAAATAATATTTATTCTTACTGCTGGTATTAGAATAAGGTGATCATGAGACTTATGTTGACATTCAATCCATTTTAGTTTTGTTCAGCAATTACTCAAAATCTAAATGTTTGACTGAAGTCTGCTTTGCTTACTAGGAAGATGAGCCACAGCCCCAGATCATATGCAGTCCAACAGGCTTCTGTGAGAGCGTCTCAAACTTACAGCTCCTAGAAAGAAAGGTTATTCTGAAAAGCGTACTTTCCTTTTAAATTATATTTTTTTTCTACGCAGTTTGATAAAAGCGTGACAAATCTGAAGGGAAAAATATTTTTTGCATCTGACTCAAAGGAAATAAAATAATAATAATAATAAAAACACATCTCTACTTCCTTCTGGAACACATCACCATATGCAGGCCTTATTCCATTTTTATTATTTTATCAGTGAGTCATGGGGACTCAAAGCCAATACAATACGCTCAATAATTAACAATAACATTTACAATTTTGTAAACTGTTCTATCTTCAAAGTTTTTGCAAACATTTTCTCAGTGTTGTGACTGAAGCTTCTGGAGAGGTCAAAATAGTAAGATTGCCTTAAAAAAAAAAAAAGTTTAGTTGCTACACATTTTTTGTTTGTTTGTTTTTGTTTTGTTTTGTTTTCTGACTGGAACATCCATTGTTACAGAGACATCATTAACCTATCTGACTAAAATAATTTTCTACCTTTTAACACAAATTCTAGACAATTGAACAAAAATGTCCCTTTTGGTTTTTAAAAAGATCCTCTAACACTGCAAAATATCTTCTGACTTGTCTTTTGATATTAGAAGGAGCTGCTGTGCATCTCCAAACATCTCTAACATTTCTCAGAAGAGGGCAGAGGAGAAAATTTATCTTTAAATAGGGGGCGGGGGTTCTGAGCATCTGAGCAAACAGCTTTGTGATGCTTAGCTGCCTGCTGGGTTAAACCACAAAAATGTTTGTGTTAATATCAACGTTCCCACATAAGACCCCACTTGTCATTGACTAAATCCGTCTACGACCTCTTGAACTGATACAAAAATGTGTGGTAAATGCCAATAAAACAATAGTAAATGCCAATTATTCTCTTGCTACTGTAATTAAGGGCATTTCCTCTGAATGCTGACACTTTCATGGACCACCATACCCACATGTATATGACTACTTACTCCTTATGGCATGGTCTAAATCAGAATCTGAAGACAACATTGGAAGGTTGTTTTATTTTACATTGTTCTCAAAACTGAGTCACCTTGAGAAAGGTTATACTGGGTCACAGGCTTTCTATTGACTTGTTTTCTCACAAAAGAGACTTTTGCATCACCTGGGACATTAGAGAAAATAGTTGCCTGTTCACTGAACTACATCCTTTTTATGGGATGCAGTTTCTCGTAAACCTTAGCATTTCAAATAAACATGGGCAATTATCCTTAACCTAGTGATGTTAATTCTAGCCACAAAGTAAGCCGATTTGGCTAGAAAAAAAGGAGCATGACTAAAGGTATCTTCCAGTGCAGGAACACTGATGATGTTCAGAGTAATCCATGACCCTGAGATGAATCCTGTAATTTAAAAAGATTAAAAGACCAGAAAAGTCAGGTCTTCTTGAAACACTGTTAATAGACAATCCCAACTCACCAGCTTTCAGGCTTACAAAGAAACACAAATCTGAAATACGTGCTGTAAATCACAGCCCTATACTCTCAGAGGGCTTGAAAATACTGTGAACATGGGTGTTCAGGAAGGCTTTATCGTACCAAACCCCTAATGTAGCACAACCAGCAAGACTTCTGTACAAAGACTACCTCTGCCTGAGTAGTGTCTCTTGAATATCCCTAGTGTATGCTGTTTCTGTGTGTGAGGGTGAAATAGAAGAGGGAGAGGAATAGAGAAAGAATTCAATGTGAAAATGTTGGTGCTCTGCAGTTCTTAAGTTTTAGTGAAAAAGTGCACCAGGGATATAACACTAAAGTCTTTATTTCTTCAAGAAACACAACTGGAATCAAATTAGATATGCACATTTCACTGGGAACCATGCACAAATAATTCTCCATGGCCATATGCACTTCATTCAGTCTGAAGTTAATTTTGCATTTTGTTAGCCTCAAAGGATAGCTTAACTTTAGTTCTCTTTTAAGAATGTAATGAATAGCTAAGAGGGTGGTTGTGTGCATGTGGACATGAAAGAGAAAATATTTGTTTCCTTTTAAAAAGGAGAGAAAAACTGGGAATGAGATTGTTTTTCTCCTAGTTTCTCCTGAGGAAACTGCAGGCAAAAATTTTCTTGATTTAAGACAATTTACTGTAAAGTCTAGATTAAACATATTTGTATGTCTGAACAACACTGTATGCTCAAAAAGCAAATTTTCCAACATGTGCAAATCACCATGTCCCTTTCAAAACTAATTTCTTTCCACCAGCTGAAATGTTTCCACAGTTCAGTGCTACTAAAGATATCACAGTAAAACCTGGATTTGCCACAAATAAGAAAATGACAGAAAGTTTTGTAAACCCAGGCTGTATATTTTAGATGAAATGTGCTAGTTTAACTTGTTATGGGAGGCACTATCATTACAGAGAAAGATGAGAATATCATACAGGAATAACTGCATGATCTTGAGGACAAGAGGAATTGAAATCAAATTAATTTAACAGAGTGAATTGCCAGGCCATTTGCTTCAAGAAGGATAGTAAGAATTTTTGCTTTTAGAATCAGGACTGTTAAGGATGAAGATAATAATCTCAGGTGCATCAATCTTTCACCAATTATTGTAAGCTATCAGTTTAATGTGGATAGTTCTAAGATCCAGGTGATACAGGAAAGAATGGAAATCGTTTGTACAGTGTACTACTCCAACTCAATCTGAAATACTGGTCATGATTATGAGAACAAAATTGAATAGGAGAAAGCACAAAGAAGGACTGATTCAGAGGCCAGAGAATGGAGAATCTATTGAACTACAGGAGGTGAAAGCATATGGATATATTTAGCCTAGCAAAATGAAAGGTGGCAGGATATGGCTGCAGAAAATAAACATTTTGAGAGGGTAAACATGAGGAAGTAAGACAGGCTACTTAAACTAAAGAGCAAGGTTGGCAGAAGAGATAATAGGTATGTAATGGCTGGGAGGTAAATAAACTAAAGATTAAAAAGACATTTTATATACACAGAAGAGTGAAGATCTGGAACTAACTTGTTAGTATAGTCACAGAACAAAACAAAGCTAAAACAGCTGAATTTTCAGTGATGTCCATACACCACATTTGCCTGCAACAGACTGTCTGGACTCTATGTCTCAGGATGTATCTGCCTGCTAAGATCCTGAAGCATAGCCTGAAGCTTTTAAAACTTTGGAGTTTTGATAATTTAATTGCAGAAGCAGGGATTTGAGCAGTATATCCAGCTCCAAAAAAAGTAAATAGAAATGACATGGAACATCAAGAATACAAGTGAGCAAATGACCTCAGTATGTGTGCAGTCCTGGAATAAACTAGCTAGCTGGAGCTAGCTGAAATAACACATTAGAAAAGAGAGGAATACTTCCAAAAACTTGGACCACCAATATAAACTAGGAAGGCAAACAAAAAGTGGTGCCATCTATAGGTAAGCTTTGGATGAGAGCAATACAGATATCATTAAGAGCTGAAAATAACTTTGAAGGTTTTTTTTTGTTTGTTTGTTTGTGTTTAAGGACTAAAACCTTTATTATTTTCAATACTTACTTACGTTTTGCCTTTTTATACTGAAATAAAAATGTGTGGACATAGACAGATCAAGTGACTCTGTTTTCATTCTAATCACTAACACAGATATTGAAAACTCTGGGACATTTTTTATATGTGAATACAATTTTTCTACGTGGCTTTTAAAACAAAACAAAACAAACCCTAAAATGAATGTGAAAAGAGTTTCCTGAAAGTTTGTGAAGTTTTCCACAAAAGAAAAAATAAACAAATGAACAATCAAACAAATCTGAATAAATAGGTAGGACTCACTTCAGTTTTGTTAGTTTTTAGAAAAAAAATATTCTTTGGTTTCTGTGTAATGTTTCATGCACAAAAGTTTTAAGTTTAGCACCTTTTTGCTTTTCTATTTTTATCCTGATGACAAAAACTTTTCTTTGGTTGTTTGTTTTGGGGGGGGTTGTTTATTTGCTTGCTTGCTTTTGTTTATTTGTTTGTTTTTGCATATGGTAACTACTAACACACGGGATTTGGGGATAAAAAAAAAAGAAAAGAAAACATTCTAAATGACTCATGCTGAGGGAGGGACATTTCTCTGACTAAGAAGAAGATGTAGTTGAAATTAAGTGCCCTGCTAGACCTTCTGTTCACAAACAGAGAAAGACTGGTGGGAGATGTGGTGGTCGGGAGCTGTCTTGGGCAGAGTGACCATGAAATGGTAGAGTTCGCTATTCTTGGTGAAGTCAGGAACGGGACCAGTAAAACCGCTGTCTTGGACTTCCGGAGGACTGACTTTGAGCTGTTCAGGACACTGGTTGGCAGAGTCCCTTGGGAGGAGGTTCTGAAGGGCAGAGGAGTCCAGGAAGGCTGGGCACTCTTCCAGAAGGAACTCTTAATGGCTCAGGAGCAGTCTGTCCCCACGTGCCCAAAGACGAGCCGACGCGGAACTGGACTGGCCTGGCTGAACAGAGAGTTGTGGCTCGTGCTTAGAAGAAACAAGAGGGTTTATAATCTTTGGAGAAGAGGGCGGGCCACTCAAGAGGACTATAAGGATGTTGCGAGGCTATGCAGGAACAAAATTAGGAAGGCCAAAGCTCATCTGGAGCTCAATCTGGCTACTGCCGTTAAAGATAACAAAAAATGTTTTTACGAATACATCAACACAAAAAGGAGAACTAAGGAGAATCTCCATCCTTTACTGGATGCGGGGGGAAACTTAGTGACAAGAGATGAGGAAAAGGCTGAGGTGCTCAATGCCTTCTTTGCCTCAGTCTTTAGCAGCAAGACCGGTTGTTCTCTGGATACCTGGTACCCTGAGCTGGTGGAAGGGGATGGGGAGCAGGATGTGGCCCTCACTATCCATGAGGAAATGGTTGGCGACCTGCTACAGCACTTAGATGTACGCAAGTCGATGGGGCCAGATGGGATCCACCCGAGGGTACTGAGAGAACTGGCAGAGGAGCTGGCCAAGCCGCTTTCCATCATTTATTGGCAGTCCTGGTTATCAGGGGAGGTCCCAGTCAACTGGTGGCTAGCAAATGTGATGCCCATCTACAAGAAGGGCCGGAGGGTAGACCCAGGGAACTATAGGCCTGTTAGTTTGACATCAGTGCCAGGGAAGCTCATGGAGCAGATTATCTTGAGTGTCATCACGCGGCACTTACAGGGCAAGCAGGCGATCAGGCCCAGTCAGCATGGGTTTATGAAAGGCAGGTCCTGCTTGACGAACCTGATCTCCTTCTATGACAAAGTGACACGCTTAGTGGATGAGGGAAAGGTTGTGGATGTGGTCTACCTTGACTTCAGTAAGGCTTTTGGTACTGTTTCCCACAACATTCTCCTCAAGAAACTGGCTGCTTGTGGCTTGGACTGACATACGCTTCATTGGGTTAAAAACTGGCTGGATAGCCAGGCCCGAAGAGTTGTGGTGAATGGAGTCAAATCCAGTTGGAGGCCGGTCACTAGCGGAGTCCCCCAGGGCTCAGTACTGGGGCCAGTCCTCTTTAATATCTTTATCGATGACCTGGATGAGGGGATCGAATGGACCCTCAGTAAGTTTGCAGATGACACCAAGTTAGGTGTGTGTGTCAATCTGCTCGAGGGAAGGAAGGTTCTGCAGGAGAATCTGGATAGGCTGGAGCGATGGGCTGAGGCCAACCGTATGAAGTTCAGCAAGGCCAAGTGCTGGGTCCTGCACCTGGGGCACAACAGCCCCAAGCAGAGCTACAGGCTGGGAGATGAGTGGTTGGAAAGCTGCCTGGCCGAGAAGGACCTGGGAGTATTGGTTGATAGTTGGCTGAATATGAGCCAGCAGTGTGCTCAGGTGGCCAAGAAGGCCAACAGCATCCTGGCTTGTATAAGAAGCAGTGTGGCCAGCAGGTCTAGGGAAATGATTGTCCCCCTGTACTCGGCTCTGGTGAGGCTGCATCTCGAGTACTGTGTTCAGTTTTGGGCCCCTCGCTACAAGAAGGACATGGAGGTGCTTGAGAGAGTCCAGAGAAGGGCAGCGAAGCTGGTGAGGGGTCTGGAGAACAAGTCTTATGAGGAGCGGCTGAGGGAGCTGGGGTTGTTTAGCCTGGAGAAGAGGAGGCTCAGGGGAGACCTCATCGCTCTCTATAGGTAGCTTAAAGGAGGCTATAGCGAGGTGGGGGTTGGTCTATCCTCCTACGTGCCTGGTGACAGGACGAGGGGGAATGGGCTAAAGTTGTGCCAGGGTAGGTTTAGGTTGGGTATTAGAATGATTAGAAAGAACTTCTTTACTGAAAGGCTTGTTAGGCATTGGAATGGACTGCCCAGGGAAGTGGTTGAGTCACCATCCCTGGAGATCTTCAAGAGAAGTTTAGATGTTGAACTTAGTGATATGGTTTAGTGGAGGACTTGTTAATGTTAGGTCAGAGGTTGGACTAGGTGATCTTGGAGGTCTCTTCCAACCTAGACAATTCTGTGATTCTGTGATTTGGTTTCTAAATTTTTGGCTCTTTAAGATAACCATGAAACAGTGCTCATCCGCTAAGTTTTTTATTTTTTATACATTAAGATTCATTTTATAAGCAAAACATTTTGTAGGGTTACAGTCACAGCTCAGTAGATGTTATTCTGAGGAGCATTTTTCTCCACCAATGTCTGAAAAAAACTGCATACTCTATAGACTTAAGAAACATTCGAGTTTTAACACCAAGAGTGTACCTTAGCTCATCAGATGGGGTGTTTGGGAAAAAGAACTTAATAATTTTCCATCCCACTTTTCCTTTCTTTAGAAACAGATCCTCCAAGAACATTATCTTTTATCACACATTACAGGAGATTTGTTTGCTGTTTGAACCAGATCTGAATATTAATATTGCAATATTGCAGTGGTACTTTCCTAGCAACTTCTGCTTACAGCTCTGTTAAAAGGCCATAGATGTGTAGCATCAGAGGACAAATTTCCCTCATGTAGCAGTTTCTGAAATCAAACTGTTGTCTGTTGTGTGGCTGTGCTGTTTGTACTACTCATTCTGTTTTCAACATATTTCCAAAGCAAAGAATTTTTCTGTCCTTCAAGCAAGTAATGCTGTTCCAGACGTGCTGATATAGTTTCATATGGAGACAGAAAGTGACTTAATGAATGAGTGCACCATGCAGAAATATTGACTTCCAGCTGTGACAAGTTCAGCATGCATCCTGCTAGCTCTGCTGGCAGGTAGCCCCACTTCAACAGTGTCTATTATGTCCATACCAGGTAGAGTGAACTCCTAGTGACTAAGCAGGTTCTGGTTTGAGGTATAGCCTTGGCAGCAGTCTCTCACATGGGCTTCTCAGCTAATGGATAAAAATGTCCGCATGGGAGATTGACAATTCAGTAACTACAGTGTGACTTCCCATATTTTATGATGAATTAAATAACAAGTGATGGGTGTCGACAACTCTTGACAAACTTCTCTCTTTAAAACTGCACAGTGTCCTGCATTGCCTCCTATCTTAAAACTTCAGCAGGCAGTGAAACCTTTGAATGAGATACATGTCCACAACAGACCTATCATTTAGTATTCTAAATAAATGGCATGATGTTCAAAAAGGCTGATCCCCTAGAAAAATATAACTCTGCCATCTTCATATATGTTAAGGAACCGTACATTAGTCTCTAGCTTCAGAAAATCTTAGCTCAAGAGGGTTTACTAGAATAGGAAAGGTTAAGTCTGCTTTAATTTATGGTAACAAATGTGATGAATTAAGCTATTTTTCCACATCTCTTAGTAAAGGAGAAAAAAATAATAATAATAAAAAAAACTTTCATAAAATGTGTTTTACTTCTGGAAACACTTATTTCAGTTTAGCTTATCTATGGTATATTGTGTTTTTCAAATGTGTCTGCAAGCTTTACATTGAATTCTCTTTTTGGAAAAAAAAATCATCATATTATGTATTATTACTGTTATTGTGACTTTTCTCATTGAAACTCTAGTTTCAAGATCCATGATGCCATATAGCTTATGCTTTCTTTCTGTGGCACACATTTTCACACTTTCAAGATCGTTTCCACTTAGAGCCAAAAAGACAGGAGTCAATCATTTGCTGACAGAAAGGATTTTTCTATTTTAATAACCAGTAAAATAATCCATCCACACACACACACCCTAGCATCATAATCTGAACTGTAAAGGTCAGTTAATACAGTCTCTCATTGGACTGTTTTGCTGTATGAATGAGCATGATGGGGAAGAACATCATCACAAATAATGAGTTATAAATGTGGAAGGGACATATTTTGATGAGTATCAGAAATGAGAAATCTTAGAAATGTTTCTTCACAGTGAAGTTTACCGGGCTGTTCAATATCTCTGTAAAGTAGAACATTCTTATCTTTAGACATTTCATAGTACAACTGGCACAAGCCCTGCTGTTTGTATCTGATTTTGGAATTACCATTGTTCAGTGTCAGTATACAGATTTATCATCACAGAGAGGTAATATTTATGAACTGAAAAGCCAGGCCCAAACTTTTCCAGCTGTCCCTGGATATCCCATGAATTATGTAATTCAGGCTGGTTAGAAAGTTGTGTGAAAGCTTTCAGTCAGTGTGAAAATAAATCTTTCCATTTGTATTAGGTATTTTACAGAAATGTTAACCTTTTCATTGATAAAAAGCTTCATATTTGTTTTTCTTCCTACCCTCCTCATTTTATTCCTTAAATGTGAAACAAGGAAAAGGAAAAGAAAAAATAAAGGCACATAAGGGATTTAATTTATTTATTTTAGAAAAGAGAAATAAAGTATTAAAGATGCTTTTGTTAATGGTAAAAATCTTTAAAAATATTTAATGTAAAATGATCACTAATTGTTGCTACTTTCCAGCAAAGAAGCTAGCAGTAGCGCTCTATTTCTATCTCTACGGCATCTTAAATATGCATGGTAGTGAGATATTGGAGGTGTGATTCCTCCTGAAGAGACAAAGTTAGTGCAAATGACTCCTGCAGCAATCACCAGCTCTTTAGTTCTTCAGACATGTCATCACCCTAAAATCCTATTTAGCCAGGTAAAATCATTCCTACAGCTGGGCTGCAGAAACAGCAGTATTGATGGCATAAGCAGGTCATTTTTTGTGCACCCTTCATATATCTAACTGCTTCTTAAGGTGTTCATTGTCTTTTTGTGTACATGGCACTCACTAGCTTCTCAATGGAGAAATGTGTCTGCTGAA
This sequence comes from Anser anser, assembly GCF_964211835.1. Classification (NCBI taxonomy): domain Eukaryota; kingdom Metazoa; phylum Chordata; class Aves; order Anseriformes; family Anatidae; genus Anser; species Anser anser. Next base: position 82,273,865 of record NC_139723.1, on the reverse strand, counting down.
GTTATGTGCAACCTGAGAGTAAGCAGATGCCATAAAAGACTTAATCTCATCATTGTTAGCAATGTGCTGTCTTTTTCAATGTCTTTTTTTTTTTTTTCTTCAGAGAAGTTTGCTATGCACTGACTGTCACAGTCAATACCTAAGCAATACATCTCTACATACAGTCATGCATCTTGCTTATTTGAAATGAGACTTCTTTGGTTAGGTCATCCAGAAGCATAAAGACTGAATCTAGAGCAAAAGTCACTGATCATTGGAACCAGAAGTCCAGTTGAAGTCCACTTATATCCAGAATACATTTTTGGAACGTGTTGAGGTGCTGCATTCATGAACTTTCTAAGAACTCTGGATTGAAGTGAATTTTGCCTTGGGTACTTGGAGGGAAACCCATTTCAATAGCTTGAAATGCAGCTTTCTGCCAGTATCACAGCTGCATCTCGAGGCTATCTATCAAGACTTCTAGACTTGATTTCCTCCCTCACTGTTGGTTTTAGGTTACTGTACTGTAAGTGTATCCTTTTTTCAGGCCTGTCCAACAATTCACTGTGACTCTGAATTGACTGCTTAGCATCCGTGTGGTCTGGAATGAAAGGAAGTATTTATAAGATAGAACTATTTGTAGGGGATTTCTACTTTAACAATTCTGATGAGAAGAGTTCAAAATGCATAAGGCTGCTTAATTTATATTATATTTAAATTTTTCTTTCTCAGGCTATTCTGTTTCAGTGCAATATTCATCAACAGGAGAAACTGTCTACTCTGAGAAGCATAGCCCTTTGTAATCTTAAGAGTTAGTACAAAGTCCCTCGTGGTTAACAGGAATATTTCCACCCCTTCAGTGTGTTTAGTGTCAGATCTTTATATTTTAAATATTACACAACACACTCATTAGGAAATGCTGTATCTTACATAAGGAGAAGGTAGCGTGGGTGCAACTGATGAAATTTTATTAACTGATGTTCACTTACCTTTAAGAATATAAACAGCTCTTTTTCCCTTCCAGCCCTATTACTGTAGTGCCTCTGTCTCCATGTCATAGTGCAGTCTCTGTAGAATCCAAAGTCTCAGGCTGTCTTACTGAGAGAAAGAATCCCCACATCTCCTAAAAAGACTATAAATGCAGTAGGTGAATATATCACTTACTATTCCTCATGCTTAATTATCCAGAAATCTGTAATAATACTGCATGTCTTAGGCTCTGAAGCCAATTGTTCTTACAGATTCCCAAATTCAAAAGCAGAATATATAGTAACTTCTCTAGCTGCTTTCTTCTCAGGTTGTTTTATTTCTCCTTAATTTCATACACACACACACGTACACACACATATGTATGTGCATCATATTCTGCCCTTCACATGCATATGTATATACATATTCTGTCCTTCACTATTTGATCCCCTTTCCCTTTCCCTTTCCCTTTCCCTTTCCCTTTCCCTTTCCCTTTCCCTTTCCCTTTCCCTTTCCCTTTCCCTTTCCCTTTCCCTTTCCCTTTCCCTTTCCCTTTCCCTTTCCCTTTCCCTTTCCCTTTCCCTTTCCCTTTCCCTTTCCCTTTCCCTTTCCCTTCTCTCTTTCCCTTCTCTCTTTTCCTTTTTTTAAATGAAGTCCTCTTTATTATTATTATTATTTTTATTTCCCCTTTTTGGGGGGGGGTGGGGTGGGGTGGGGTGGGGTGGGAAGAAGGTACCTGGATCACAGCTATTCAGCAATTCAGCTCTTTTTGGCCTAAAGTTTATTCTGAAGAAGCAAACAAACAAACAAACAAACAAACAAACAAAACAGTTCTTATAAGAATACGTAAAATACTTAAGTGTATCAGTAAATCTGTATGAATTGATGCTATCACATGTATATAGAAGCAGAGCAAAAAGAAAAAAATGTAGAAATTATAAACATTCGTCCAATACCTTCTGTTTTCTCTGAGAATCATAGAATCATAGAACTTTGCAGACTGTATTAAAAAACAAAACAAAACAAAAAAAAAGATCTTCAGAACAGATATTCCAGAATTCAGTTCTCTTTGATTCTGGAGACCGAGTTTAAAGTCCCTCTTTACCACACAGAGGGAAAGATCTTTCCAGTCTGTAGCTTCTTGCAGAAAGTGCACATCAGCCATTTGGACAGCACACTGAGGAAGTAGTGTACAGTAATCTGGAACTGCAAAATGGAAGGAACAGTGCAGCTTATTGGCTGTTCTGATTTGCTTGGGTAATGCCAAAGTGCTAACAAATCCAGCTGCTATATTAGTGCAGTGATCTGGAAATGCCTGATGTCTCCATTGCCTACTAAGCCATTGTATCACCGTAGAGGACTTCAGCTTACATTACAAAATTCAGTGTTTGCAGGAAAATGGAGTCAAAATGAATCCCATCTTAGATATGAGTGTTTGCACTCTGCTTCATATGAGATTATATTCTCAAATATTCCGATATGGAAAACTAAACCAAAACAAAACAATAGGCTAAGGGGACTTTGCCAATGATTTCACAGGAATTGAGAAATTAATATCTTCCCTTTGATGGCAGAAGACTAGACTTAGTGACAGAGAACAGTCCTGTAGTCATGTTGCTATGCTTAATTGCTCCAAGTCAGTAATTTATTCCTGCAGTTGGTTAAAAAAGGAGCAGGCGATTAAATTTTCTATTTGAATATTTTCCTGCTTTTGTCTTTTTTTTAATTTATTTGTTGTTTAATTAATCAAAATAAGTCATGAAAAATACTTAAATACTTTCCCTTAGTATTTTCTCAAGTCTGAAAATGTCAGATTCCCATTGTGTCAACATATTGAAATATGAAAGAAAAAATAACTCAGTCAAACTTTGTCCCTTTTTTTATTGTTGTTAAAATGGCCAAAAGGAGAATTAGTGTCAGTTCTGAGAATCTACTGAACTGAGATTTATGAGACTATGCAACTTTTTCTTTAGGGAAATAGCAGAATCTTCTCAGGCCAAGGACAGACAACTTAAAGAAAATAATTCAGAGAGGACTCATCATAGAGATGAGTGTTGCATAAAGTCACAGGAATAGTGAGAATTTTTTTCTAGAAGAAAAAAATAGAAGAAAAATAAATTAAACTCTTATAAAATAAAATATTATATATATATATTTACAGTTTCACTTTCCTGTTTTTCAGACTAGGAAATGGTTAAACAAACAGGCAGATAGAATGATTACAAATGTAATAGTGAATATACAGAACAATTAGGTAAGATGAACTGATAGACTTCCTTGTTTCTCTCAGATCTCCAGCTGGGCTTTCCAGAAGTTATTGGCATCAGTTTGAACTTTGTTCTCATCCAGGGTCATGTTAAAACTCCCAGGAATTTCCATCAGATTCACATTAATGAGCAGACTTTTAAGAAGTATATTTGTGTGAGTTATCTTCAGAAGTCAGCCCAATAATGCCATGGACTTTAAGAGAGATTTACTAATTTATTACGAATACCTTCATAAAGTTCTTGCTTATTACTTAGTTTTTAGTTTGTGGATCAGATGACTTCCTGGAGCTGACCCCAGTTCCTCTTTCATCTCTTTTCTATTATTTGTTATTTTTAATCCTGAAAAAAAACAATAACAAAAAACACACCCTGTGAGTATTGAATTTCTTCATTTCTTCTCTGTAGTTCTTGTTTCTTCTAATCACATGTATTTTAAATTTACATTTTTCTCTATTCTTTCAAAGCGCTTTCTCTCCAAAGCTTTAATACTGCCAAACAGTTTGAAGTAATTGTTTTGGGGCATGGCAGGCATTTCACATGACTTGTTGAGAAATAAACAAAGAAAAAATAGAATGTTAAAGAAGTAGCCATTTCACAGGTTCTTTCTTCAGGTTTTATTTTTATTTTTATTTTTATTTTTATTTTTATTTTTATTTTTATTTTTATTTATTTTTATTTTTATTTTTATTTTATTTTTATTTTTATTTTTATTTTTATTATTTTTATTTTTATTTTTATTTTTATTTATCTTATTTTTATTTTATTTTTTATTTTTATTTTCATTTTCATTTTCATTTTATTGTTTTGTTTTGTTTTGCTTCATTTTATTTTATTTATTTTATTTTATGTTATTATTTTATTTTATTTTATTTTATTTTATTTTATTATTATTATTATTATTATTATTATTATTATTATTATTATTAATTTTATTAACATGGAGCTGTACTGTATATTTTAGAGGATAAAGAACATGATAGCCTACTTCTGGGACTCTAGAAGCCAGTGAAAGAATCCTTTTGTAGGTCAGTGAACTCTTTGTGATAACTTACATATTTGTTGAATTACAATTATACCTGCATAGATGTCTGGGATTGGGCTGGAAACTTTTTTTAGCATCCTACTTGTGTCCTAAATATAGACACCATTCTCAGGCATCATGTGGCTCTTAGGTATTTCAGGATCTGTACAAATTGCATCCTGACGTCTGCCATCTTCCAAGTATTTGTTGAAAATTACTCCTCCAGCTCTGAGCTTTGACCTCTCAAGGTCCTGTCTGACCTGAATATTTCTGCAAGCCTGTGAACACCTTTTTTCACCTCCTGTTCCCTCTTCACAGTTTCTCTTCACATCGCCTCCAAATAGTTTTTTGGAAGTTTTTTGTCATGAGCTCAGCTACTCCTTAATAAACCAATTTTACAGACTGTGGTCCCAGTCCCAAGAAGCACAAAAATGTATTCTGAACATCACTGAACTATTCTTGTAATTAAACCATGAAATTTGCTAGATAAATGTCTTTGTGTTTCATTAGTAGGTAAATGGACAGGTCTTAGATTTTTGAATCGTCTTTTCTATATCTTTGTTTCATATCAAATATTTCACTTCTCAGATTTCAGATAAACTTGAGTTATATTTACCTATTACTCTCTGTGTTCTCTCTTTTCTCTACTGTTATTCAGTATTTAACTTCTGTATCTATGCTGTACAAGAGAGGTTCTATAAAACTAAATTTTATTGTGCTGGAGTAAATGAGTGGACTCAGTGGACTCCTTCTGTCAATGCCAAACACTATACACAATCCTGATAACATGTAAAGTATCTTAATCCCAAGCTAGTCTGTATAACTCCCATGAAGAAAGAAAGCCTTATCTTGAAAAGAGCACCATGTACACCCATTTATTAAGTGACTATGTTTGGAAAGCTAAAAAGTGATGTATCCCGTGCATCATGGTGTATTGTGTTCAGTCACGTATGGTTGTTTATCCAGGCTATAAGGCTTTGTTAGAGCCTTTATCACTCTGTTTTGTGTTAATTATAGCTGGCAAAGTTTCTTCCTTTTTATTTGATTGTCCATGATGTTATCCAGGAAATGCACAAATATATACTGCTTTTGTAATTTGTTTGAGATTTTCTCAATAGTAGTACATTGCTCAGTGTAAGACAATTTATTTTTGTGAGATGTTTTTCTGCCATTATTCTATTTTTAATTGGTGATCTCAACATAAACCTCACATATTTCAGTAAAAAGCCCACAAATATTTTATTTCAGCTGATTAAATAAATAAGTCATTTGGAAAACAGAAAGCCAGTAAAAAATAAATATTATTTATTTATTTTCTGGTAATTCAGTCAACGAGTTTGGCTATATATTTATTTGTTATTTAAATATTTAATATTTTCCCCATTTATTCTTAATTATAGTCAAAATCCTGAAATAAATAAAGCATTTCTCTTACCACAAAGACATATACAAAAATGGAGTAATATTAATGATTTCCATCACTTCAGCCATTTTGAGATTGGATCTACATAATTTAATTTACCCCTTTTTCACTGAGGACTTCCCTAAGATTAAATTCTAGAACTGTAGGATAAAGCTTCTAACCTTTGTGTCTTGACACATAGAGTAAAATTAAAAAAAAAAAAAAAAAAAGAGCTCGCGGAAGTCAGTAAAAAACTTTTCATAGATTGAATGGGCCTGGATTGGTTCCATCTTGAATCACTATAAAATACCATTTTTCTGTACTTCTGTCAATTACTAACCCTGTGGCAAACTTTTCATTATTCCTATGGTCATAATTCACTAATTCTCTCCCTCATTTTGAGGGCAGTGTCAGGACGATACTTTGCATGACATGGCACTACAGAAACATTGGCATTTACTTAGGCAAACACTCAGTATGAACAGCCATAAAACTATTATTTTCTGGTAGGAATACCCAGGACCTATGTTTCTTCTTAGACCAAAATTTTACATTGGTGCCACTCTAGTGACAACGACAATTATTTATTATTTCTACAGTTTGAACTAAGAGAAGAAACAAAGCCCACATATATGGTAGGTAAGATCTCACGGTCTCTGTCTTAACCCTGTAGTCACCCTCTCAACTTCTCTCAAACAGATGGATTGGATAGATCATCACACAGAACTTTTAGTTTGTTTTGAGCTTCTACAGCTCTGATTCTCTCTTTATTTAGGATAGAGGTTATGGTAGCCTTCAACCCAAGTACCACAGTGAAACGTCTGATGGGAGATGAAATGATACCAGACTCTGCAACAAAATCATTATCTGGGAAATTGATTTTCTCTCTCTGTTGACAAGAAAAACTTGTCTTCTAATTTAGGCATGCCTAAATTTAGTGAGGTCAGGCTTCTGTCACAGTGCATGGATACTTGTGTTTTGCATTTTTCTCTCAAGTTCATTGAGTGTTCCTTGTGGGACTCTCCTAAGAATGGTTTGCTGGATCATTCCCCTTTCCTCTTCTAAAAACATATGGAAGTCTCCCTATTTCTTTATTACTATACAAAGAAATGAGCTGTCAATACGCTCTTTCAGCCCAGAAAGCCAACCCTATCCTGGGCTTCATCAAAAGAAGCATAGCCAGCAGCTCAAGGGAGATGGCTCTCCCCTTCTACTCTGCTCTTGTGAGACCTTGCCTGGAGTGCTGTGTTCAGCTCTGGGGTTCCCAGCACAAGAAGGACGTGGACATATTAGAGTGAGCCCAGAGGAGGAAGGGCCATGAGGTTGATCAGAGGGCTGCAGTACATCTCCTCTGAAGAGAGGCTGAGATAGTTGGGGTTGTTCAACCTGTAGAAGAGAAGGCTCCAGAGAGACCTTATCGAAGCATAGAATCATTAAGGAAAAGACCTTCAAGATAATCTGGTTCAACCATCACCCTACCACCAATATTACCCACTAAACCATGTTGCTAAGTACCAGGTCCAACCTTTCCTTAAACACTCCCAGGTACAGTGACTCCACCACTTCCCTGGGCAACCTGTTCCAATGTGTAACTACTCTTTCTGAGAAGAAATGTCTCCTAATTTCCAGCCTAAACCTCCCCTGGTGCAACTTGATGTGATTCCTTCTAGTCTATAGCGGCCTTCCAGTACTTACAAGGGGCCTACAGTAAAGATGAGGAGGAACTCTTTGTCAGGGAGTGGAGTGATAGGATTCAGGGGTAATGACTTTAAACTAAAGGAGAGTAGATAAGATGTTAGGAAGAAATTCTTTATGAGTGGTGCTGAGGCAGTGGCACAGGTTGCCCAGAGAAACTGTGAATGCCCTATCCCTGGAAATGTTCAAGATCAGCTTGGATGTGGCTTTGAGCAACCCATTCTGGTGGGAGGTGTCCCTGCCCATGGCAGCGGGTGTGGAACTGGGTCATCTTAAGGTCCCTTCTAACCCAAACCATTCTGTGATTCTACGATTCCATGATTCCTTGCTTTACTTAAACCTAGAAGTCATTTGTTCCTTCTTCTTTCTGATATACTCCCTTCAGCTTCTGCTTTCCTGTTGTGATTTCTGTTTGACATATTTATGCCACTGAAGGCAATACTTGGATAAAATTATCATTGTCAGAGCATTAACTTTCATTCCGATCTCTACCCATTGTTTACACTCTGCGTTGCAAACTACATATCAGCAAAGGAAGTCTGGTTCAATCTACCTACCTCAGAGCTCAGTTATTCTCTGAGATGTAATATGTTAATAAAGAGAAGCAAGTAATTAACAACCAACAAATTATGACTTTTTTTTTTTTTTAACCTATATCAGATTACCATACTTTTATTCACAATACACATTTATCAACACTCCATTTTGTATGGTATCCAGCTCATCCTATTTTAGGCATCAGAAAGTTCAGTGTCTAGCACAAGGTACTTTCTTAAGCTCTAGTTTTCTGTATAAGAGCTTACCTTAGACTTGGATACCTAGTTTGGATCAGGTGCCTAAGTTCGATATGTGCAAGGTGGCATAAAATTTATCTATCCCTCATGGACCAACTGTGATCTGTCTTCTGGAAGTATTTATGGCTTGACACCTGTCTATCAGGTTACTGTAGTTATTTTGGAAATTCATACTCTGCTGTGTCTGTTTACTGACTGGATGGGAATGACTAGTGCTTCCTTGTTTTCTGTTCTACTTTTTCTTCTTAAAGTGGAATTTGAGTACAATAATACACATAAACACATATATTCATTTAAGTATATTGAACTCACATATATATTAGCTCATGAGAAAAGCTGTTAAACTACATCACCACTACCTTCCATGAACTGCAAAACCAAAAACCACTTGAGACATTTTTATTAATCTCTTATGTGCCTATTAAAAATGACTATTTTAATTCATAGTTAGTAGAGGCAATCCTGGGATTTATTTAGATTTTCTCCTGCATTTCTTAACCAATTTAGATTACTTTTAATTAAGTCTTTTCTCTCTTCACTAGCCCAGCAACATAGCTGGAGAAGTAGTATATGGAAATATCCATAGATGCATAACAGCTAAGGGCCTCTGTTAAATATTCATGGACCATTATATGAGAAATCCTTCTATTCCTACATTTGGAAAGTATTTCAGTTTATAAAATCCATTTACGTAATAGTTGATTGAGTCTTTTGTTTTTGTAGGTGAATTGAAGTTCAAACTAGGAAAGAGGCGGTCGTAGCAGGTGAAGGAGAAAAAGAAAATTAGAGGTCAGCATTTAAAATCAGAATACTTAAGAGTCAGACATTTAAATCCAGACTATTAAAATCACAGTCCTTTATGTACTTACCTTAACATGCTGACTTACAGGAATGTTTAGGTGGAGACATGCTGCTTTATTAGAAGGTTCCCTTAGATCAGTTTTTATTTCACCACTGTGGGTCTGGTGCATACTCATTGTGTAACAGATACAAGGATGATGCTACAAAACACTTTTTCTTGTGTGAGGTAAACAATTCCCCTTGACATTTCAAAACTGTGTCAGAAAAAAGAAATAAAAAAACATTGTTTAGAGTGGAATCTGGGACATATTACACTGAGAATGCAGGACACATCATTTGATTCTTTATAAATGTCTTTGGAATTAATTACAACTACCACTGTGTGCATAATGTACCACACACTAACCATTCACAGTAATGTTATCTGTTTGTGAAGGTGAAGTTGCAAGAAGTCTGATAGGATCTGGAAAATATCTAGTAATGTTTGAAACTTTTGAACTAGCTGAGTCATATAAAACTGGATTTTAAATTCATTTCTAACCTAATAATGAACTTGAAAAAATAGGTTTTCTGATTTTACTTCAATTCCCATTTTTTAGTTTGTAATCTGCTTTTCATAGATGCAGCCAGGCACAAGAGCTCTAGGCATAATATAGTCTTGCCTTAATAGTGTTTATATCTTAGATTAGGGCTTGGTCTCATGCTTGATGTAGTTGTTTATTTGGCTCCACTGGACATTTGATTTGGCTATAGGGAGTAAATTCAATGACGTACCTATATGTGCTTCCTAACTATAAATTAATGAGAAACTTTGTTACTTTGACACTATTTACATGCTATTAGTTAAATACAAATTTAGAATTTCAGAGATAACACACTGCAATTTAATGTAGATATTGCTTCAAAAGGATAACTACATTTTGATTTCACATACTCAAATTACCTTTTACTTGCATAACAAACCAGGTGCCTTTCATATGCAGTGCAACAACACATACTGCACTTCAAAGGAACTACTTGCACTCTCACAGCAGACAGGTTTACACTGAACCCACTTTCTTATCTATTTTAATTTCCTGAAAAACATCTTAAATTTTTTATCCATAGAAGTTCAACTTCTTTCCTTGCCAGGAGACGTTTTTTACTGTTATACAGAACACCATGTGGAAGAGCTACATATGCTGAGAATGGATCTTGATAATCTGCCAGCGTAATTATTCTATGTCCAAAAGACCAACCGATGTTCAATTTTCCAGACCTGCCTAATACTTAGTGGGCTTGCTTTCTTACAGAAAAAAAAAAAAAAAAAAAAGTGAATAAAAAGAAATCTTGGTTACTTATGAACTAGTTGCTACATTGCAGTCTTGATACCCATGTGAAAGCTGTTCCCTTCAGGATTTAAAACATCCATCTGATAAGACTGCATCTTCCATTAGTTAAACTCTACCAGACTGTAAAATGCCAAGATGTTTCCTACGGCATTCAGAAAGTAATGCATGTAGAGCTACAAAAATAGGTTGAAACACCAGTTGAAACACCAATTTGGGGACTGTTTCAGGAAGCAAAATTAAAAGAAGAATTGTGATAAAAGAGCTATAAAAAGAGTTACTTTTTCTACAAAGAACTGGTGGTCTTAGGGCACTAAGTCATTCATTTGGTACACAGTACATAAAGATTCCTCCAAGATTTTAAACTACAACATACACTGCAGTTCCATGGATGCATCCTTACCTAGAGGCTTAGTTCCACAGATGCTGTTGAAGGTCCCCCAAAATCTCACTTCCATTACACTGCCATGGGCAGAGACACCTCCCACCAGACCAGGTTGCTCAAAGCCCTATCCAGACGGGCCTTGAACACTGCCAGGGATGTGGCATGCACAGCTTCTCTGGGAAGCCCCTTCTGATGCCTCACCACCTACATAGTAAAAAAAAAAAAAAAAAAAAAAAAAAAAAAATCCATCATCCTTATATCTAATCTATACGTACCCTCTTTCAGTTCAAAGCCATTGCAATATATAATATATATATATAATATATATAAAAATATAAATATATATATATATAAATATATGTAAGTATATAAAATATATATATATATATATATATATAATGTTACATTTCTGCTTTGTAGTGGTAGGATGAACCAGAATAGCTCTTCATCTGCAGGGATTCCTTGGCTCGCATGCTTTAGTACTAGCTGGTGAATACAACAGTGTATCCCCTTGGTTGACTAGACCAGTTGGCAGTGGCAGAGGCCTTCGGCTGGTGTTCATCATTAGTAAGTGGAATAGAAAAATTATACTGACCGCTAGACCTAATTCTCTATCACTAAAACCATGTTTCATATGTAATGATTTGAAGCTTAAAATAAATAAATAAATAAATGTTTCTTCTACTTTTTTTCTTCAGTTTAAGTGTTCTTGTTTATTCTGAGAACAGGAAGCATAGACAAAAAAGCAAAAAAAAAAATAAAGGTAGAAAAAAGTTCAAGGTGTGAATGTTGTAGTTGTGAAACTGGTAAAATTTCTCAAATTTCTATCCAGAATTGTACCATAAATCAATGACACAATAAAAATTTGGTACAATAAAAGTTTCAGATGTCACCTGCTCTGAGTATGAGTTATTATCTCACTTACACAAATATCAGTCTGCTGCTCTTTGTCTATGGTTTTCCAACCTGACCCAAAGGCTCAGGACAGATTTAAAATTATTGTATGGATTCACAAAATGATTTTTTATTTTTATTTTTTTTTATTTTTTTTTTTAATTTAAATGCAGAAATCAGGGTTAAGCCTTGCTTCTCTTCTGAAACATTAACAATAATTTCATTTCCAGGACTACAACTTCAGGAAAAAGGAAAAAAAAAAAGGAATAAAAATTTTACTAAAATTTGGGAATAAAGAATCCCACTGTTTTATTTTTCTTTCAAGTACATGGGCAATTCATTCATTTTGGAGTTGTCCAGTTGAGGATTGAAACTACTCATCACTTTTATTTGCAGAAATATCTTGCAACTGATTTATCATGCTAAGTGAATTAGCATGTGATATTAAATTGTGAGCACTGTTCTTATTTCTGTCTTTCATTCAGAAATGTTCCTCTATAGGGAAGCATCCCATTCAGACATATTCAATAGTCTAAACACAGTCAATATTTGGGATTGAACAATTTATGACTTCTTAGTTTCAGTATTCCTGTCTATAAAACGGGGTTGGGGGGTGGGAGTGGAGTTAATGTTCCCAAATTTTGAAAGAAGTGCTCTCGTATCCAGCATTTTTTTTTTCCTGTAAATCTGACTGTGCAAATCCGTAATGGCATATCCAATCCCTTGCCTCGTTGTTAGTTAGTGTTTCTAAATGATCTGTCTTGCCAGACTAAAAGAATATATGGAACAAGGACTCTCATCTTAGGTAATTAGTCCAAGAAACTCTAGTGAAACTAGCTGCAGAAGTAGTGCTAATATGCATTATCCCTCTAGGTGAAATTTTCCCAGCTGCATATTGCCTATGAGCCAAATATGCCTATCTTAAATCCTATTTTGAGAGCTTTAATGGGATTTAGGAGGTGCAAAACCCTTGTTCTGGATTCTCACACAAGAAATAATTTTAGTTTTAATTTTTATTTAGGGGTACAGAATGGTAATTTTTTATAAAAAAGCTAAATTTTTAATATTTGCAAATATACATTCACATTTTACACACTGAAATACATATTTTACTTTCAAAATTATATGGCAGAATTCACATATTTTTCATGCACCTATTTTTGAAAACTTAGTCCAAACTCTTTTTACATCTTCCCCACTTCTTTCTCTCCCTCTCTCTTCTTTTCCATTTTTTTTTTTAGCAACCTAAGTTTTGCTTCAATTTACATATTTAAATATGCAGTATTTCTGCCTGATCTCCAAAATGAAAGACTAACTAAATTCCTAGCAGGATTATTTCCTTACTCTTTCCCTGGTGTTTTTTTTTTTCCTTTTTTTTTTTTTTTTTTTTGTAATCTTGGGTCTGCGATTTGAATAACAACTGCGAGAGAAAGCAAAAGTTCTGCAATGCTTTTCATAAACGAAATTAGCAAGTTTCTACAATTTAAAGGTTCTATTTGTAATTCTGAAAAACCTTTTCCATTCCCCTTGCTTAGCTCGGGGCATGAATATAAGGGAGAGATGTTTGCTTTTCTTCTTGTTAATGGATAAGAGATAACTAAATGCTGAAATTACAAAATGCTTGCCTGTTTTGAGTTTTATGCATAAGCATCATATTAATATCATCTCTGGATCTTAACTGAATAATATATGCAAAGTCAGTTCACCACATATGGGAAAAAAATCTACATTGTTTAACTCAACAGACCTTTTAAATGATATCCACGAGTATTCAGCATTAAAACCTTCACTTGGAATTTGAATTGCAAATGCTGAATTTTCTATCCAATGTTCTAGTCTGTCACACAGTCAGAAAGAGGCTCCAAATGGAAAAACAAAAAGAAGTTTCAAATCTAATTAGAAAGAAACCTTTAGCAATGGTATTGGATGAAGCAAAATCTACCAGTTTTAAGCTGCAAATGATCTAAGTCACACAATGCTGCTAAGCAATGAGAGCCTGACTCATATGCATTTTGATGGCAACGCTACAGTACTTCGTGGAATTTGGAAGATCACCTTGTCTCTCTGTAGCTACTCCTGTATTTCCAGAGGTATCCGTCTAAATGACATTTTAAGACATAATTAATAATATCAATAGTTTCAGCAACAATGTAATTACCTAAATAATACTAGTAATTCTTTTTAGACAGTATAGTTGGCTGTAAATTCCTCGTCCCTAAGATGAGCCAGTTTAAAAAATAAATAAATAATTAAATAAAATCTGTTCTCATTTGCTTAACACAAGAGTACAACTTGTTCTTGAATGTATATCATTAAGCATTGACTTAAATGCCTAAACACAAGTTGAAGACCTGTCTGTCTGGATGTCTTCAAACTCCCCTTCCATTTTCCATTGAAGATTTTATTTAGGCAATTATTTTAAAAGATTGCTTTTTTGTTGCCTAAAATTTAATTGTAAGCTAAGCACCAAAGTTTGGCAGCCTTGGAAGATATTTTGGCTCCATCAAGGTCATCAGATAATAATTTCAAAAGGCAGATGCTACTACTCCATCTGAGGGGATGGGCAGAGCGAATATCGTCACATTACTAATAGGCTTTCTCTGGTCTAGAAAAGCCCAAGTATGGTAAAAGCTGTCTCTCTTCGGCACATCCCAGAGAAAACTGCTATACCTCTTAAGAAACACAGTTGTGAGAATTATTCAGTCTTTCTACATTTCTTACTTTACTTTAAATTCTATGATTTATATTTACTTTATATTACACTGATATCAGGAATTCCATTAGTGACACGGGAAGATGTTTAATGACAAACATCAAGTAGTCCTTGTATATCTTGGCTGGTTGGTTGATTTTCCTTTTTTTTTTTTTTTTTCCTGCACTATGTTTTGTATTAAGTTCATTAACTGATTTGGAATTCATGTATTCGTTTTTACCTCTATCTACCTCAATATCTGTTGCCAGGGCTAACGTAGTTATCAAGAGTCCCTTTATAGTCAAGTAGAAGAGATAGGAATGTCTACAGAAAGACTTCTATCAGTTTAATACAGGGCCTGATCATATGGGCTAAATCTTTTTATAGTGGTTCCTAACTTTTTCTATTGCACATCTAATGCATATCTAATTTGAATGAGATTATAAATTATGAGAGATCAGTGCCACTCCAGAAGGGAAAATTGAAGAGAATTATTCTGCAGTATCGAGCTGTTATGTGAGAACGTCGTGCTTCTTTAACATCTGCAACTTTTCTTTCCTCTAAAGGCAACCTGGACACATATGTCCCCATCTGTACTCATGTTTATGTGGAAGAATAATTCTTTCACAAAGCTTGCATACAGCCTGATGCAATAGATACTTAAACAGCTTTAGCTTGAAAGACACCCTTCCTCGAAACAAAACAAAAGCAAGCAAACAAACGAACAAACAAAAAAGCACAACAAAACAAAACAAGCTCTCTCCCACCCCACAAAAGTATTTTACTGGAAGTTACAGTTTATCTGAGGCTCCCTGGTAATGCCATCTGAAAGAGTGTTCTCAGTCTCTGTAGGTCAGGAGCTGTCTCCTCCTCCCACAGAATTCTCTGTATTCTTAGAAAGATAGAGACTGTTTTTCTCTCTCAGTAATCCTAGTCTGTATGCAAATACTGCACTTTAAATTTGGCATAAATTAGGAAATATCAGACAGACAACCTAATGTGTTAATACTGCATCACACATTTATAATCCAAAAGGCTTGGTGAAATGCATCGCCATCATGGAAAATCCAAAGGAATTTCCATGTCATCAGTCCATGAGATTACATTGACATTTCCATTTCAACAAATAATAAACTCCATAATCTTTATGCAGCCAGCGCCACGCTCCATATGTTACCTCTTATTTTATTAGCTCTTTATTTTTTTTTAATTTGATACACAGAAAAGAAAGTTTAATTCCTATCGCAAACCAAACAAACAACAGCAGTGATAACAAAAAGTCTTCACTTTTGATCAAGAATCACAATCCAGTTATTATAGTCCTCCCTGTTTGCTAATGACCTTTCATTTCTATTCCCTTTTATTTGTCTACTTTTGAAACAGCAATATTGACTGAATACTTTCCCTCTTTCTGAGCTTCCTTCTCCTTGTGTCTGGGCAGAACCCAAGGCACTTTGATGATGCTGTTATTTCTTGGAATTCAGTTGATTTGTGTATGTAGTTGTTTGGTTTTGATAATTTAGATTTTTGTATGAATATTCCAATTTTCACATCTCTGCTCCCAGCATCACCAAGACTCTTGCTTAGCTTGTGTTGCACTCCAGCCTGGGTATTTAAGATTCAATGAGAAATGCTGAACAACCATCACTAAAACTTACTTCATTTCAGCTATATCTGGTAGGGATGCAAACATCTAAGATGGGAAACCAAGTAAGATAGGACAAAGTGATCAACCACATACCCATGCAGAGGAAGGTGATAGGAAATGGAAACAAAGTACTGAAGAAGTATAATTCCGTTTCACTGTTTCCAAAAAGGTGATGAGTTTTAGCACTTGACCTTTTGATCCAACAGTTATACCCAGATTTATTCTTCCCAACATCCTATTAACTTCCCAGAAGCATTAAATTTAGGCTTCTGTTCAGCTCTGTTCATTTTCCTATGGATGGGAGGAAGAAATAAACACCTCTAAAAGACAATTCAGCTTATTTTAGATTTAACACAGCATATGCAGGTACTTTTTTTCTCTCTGGTAAACGGAATGGGAGAGTAGAGTGTCTATGCTTCAATTCAACATAGTCTGTTAAGTGACAAATTCATAATACATGCATCTAGACTTTGATAAATAGTTTGTGAAAAATTCAGCAGACATAGCTACGAAAAGAGACTGTGAAAAGTGAAAATGACTTTCCTTCAGAAGAGCTTCACATGGAGCAAAAGATGGGGAGGAGGGGTGTTCAAATCTGAACCATGACCTAGAAGTGCTTATTTCTCTGTATCGGTAACAGTGCTCCCAAGACAACTAGGCAGTTTATTTAGAAATTGCAGTTAGGGGCCTAAGATTATGGAGGTTAAACTGGATGTAATCATTTAGAGACAAAAGCATCTTTTTCCTATGCTAATCCATCTCATAGGGAACCAAGAGTACTTCGTGACTGTGGTTATGTACAATAATAATAAAAATTACTCAGATTAATAGTAACCATAAATTCAGTGGAATTGTCCTGTTCAAGTGTCTTCAGTAATATTACTTGGTTGTTAGAAGTAGGGAAAGAGTTGGAAAGATTTCAGAATAGTTACTGTGTGTATTTTCCCAGTAAAACAAAAGAAATTCTCTGAGTTAATCAAAAGATGATTTTTAATTGCCAACTCTACAGTCTTACCCAGGGACCTGAAAAAAGATTTCATCATTATACCTGACAGTTTTGCCCTTGCACCAGGTGGAGGAAGAACACAGGAACATAGGAACTGCCACACCAGATCAGACCTGCAGTCCATCTAGTCCAGTCTTCTGTTGCTAATACTGGCCAGCACCAGATGTTTCAGAGAAAGGTACAATAACCCTTCCATAGACATAGTCAGACTTTTTCCTGTGAAAATCTTGTCCCAGTCCTCTATATTTAACAATCTGGGACCACGAGAGATGCATTTTGAAGTATGAAGGATATATTCTAGTTAGGTAGAGCATATCTATCCCCAAAGTACACTGACTGCACAACTGATTGTATAAAACGATGACTTTCCTCTCTCTACAAGCTTCAACTTGCCTTAGACAACTTTAGGAACTTAACAGTGGCACCTAAATTAGAAATCAAATCACACTATCCTTAAAATTAATAATGCAAGAAAAAGTACTGTAAGTATTTAAATAGTTCAAGTCTAAAGTGGTCTGAATTATTGCAAGAGTTACTTGTCTTTCTCCTGATGAGTATAGAATAATATTTACTTCTCAGTTAGATACCTCAGGTAAGTGCACGAAGTCAGGTGAGATGAAGTCCTGTAAGGCACTTGAATAAATTATTTAGTGGAATTATTCTTTGCAATATACAATACATTTTGAACCAAATCCATTAGTGCAACCAGACTGATTTGCACCTTTATAGAAAGTGAACTTCCATAATCCTAGATGTTGACTAGGTCTTGAACTTCCTCTGGATGAGTAATGAAATATAAATCAGTAAAAGCAACAATTTAAGATTAATATTACACAAATATTTGGATGAGTTAGGCATAGAAATCATTGTGCTAACTTCTGTACAGAAGGGAAAGTAATTATCTGTATTGCATGCATATTATAGAATACTTCAGGTAAAGATAATTTAAACAGTTGAGCTTCCAACCAGGTGAAGAACTTGAACAGGTATTCAGAATACTGTCTTCACTTGAAATATAATGACAATAAAGGAAGGCAATGAGAAATTGTGTTGGAAGCAAAAGGATTCATTTAATGTTGTGTTTCAGTTTAATGAGTTACTCAAGGACCAGTCTGTGCCTAATACTAATAATATTTATATTTATGATTTTTACCTCATAAGTGCGAGTTTGATAATGAAGGTTAATGTTCAGTTCATCTAACTTTGAACATTCGGAAGTTATTCGAAAATTTAGTGTAATTAGCCAAGCAGCTCTCTCTGTAGTCAGTAGAGAGTTAAGGAGCAGAGTTATTTACATTCATGTTGTTTATCTTCATTACCAGGCTTTAAACTACCTGCTGTGTATGCTCTACATATGTTCTCTAATATAACTTAAAGCCCTTGTTGGACAGGAAGAGTAGTTTAGGTTACATGCTTGATTTTTGGATGACTCAAGTTAGATGGGATGAATGTCTCCTTGCTTTCCTAATGAATCAAAATTTGAGGCACAACCAACATGAAGAAAGGACTATAAGAATGAAAATTATTTTCATTCACCTAAAATAAAAATACTGTGAAATTCAGCTCTGTGAAACACACTTGTCGATTAGAACTGATAATTCTTCTATAAACTGTGAGTCTATCAATTAGAAATGATAGAAAGAGAAAAAGACAGTATATGAAGAGAACATAAAATATATATGAATAACCAGTGACACGCATCTGTGAAAGACACTAATGTAGTCTTAGACTTCTATTTGTCAAGCAAAAGATTTTAAGTACTATGCACTTAAGTAGTTTTATTTGAATGTTTGCATACAATCCTGGTCCCTCTTTTTCAAGATAAGATTGAAATATCACAAAAAAAATATGTTGACAGAAAATAGAGAGAGGCAGTTTGCCGTAAAGGATTTAGCTTAACCATATGAACACTGAGGGGGGAATATGATCTAATTCCATAAAACCAATGACAAATGATTGTAAATGTGAGAAAAGGATTTAAAGAAAATAAACTAATACATAGCACAAATTGATTTAATAACATTCAATTTTTACTGAAAATTAAAATAAAGATGACGTTGCCTGAGTTTTGAGATTGCAGAACAACCTCTTGATAAGAACAAAGCAGGAAAAAATGGTTTCAAGGTGGAAAATGGTAGATTTATAAGCAGGCCTGCATGACATGGCTGTATTAAAGGAAACTTGATTGATAATTTCAGATATTCTTTGCAGCCTTTTGTTTTTACAGTTGAGATACCTTTATTTATTGCATTTGTGAACTTCCACAACATGTCTAGAAAGTCTGTACATTGTTAACATTTTGCGCATGAGAAAGTAAGAACTGAAACAATTCACCAGAGTTGTAGAGAAATACTTGTGCAAAGCAGGTTACTGATCAGTTTTTGAAAGCTCCAGATTAGCACCATACTGCTGGGGTATCATTCTTAAATTTTAAGAGAAAAAGAGGGGTCGGAATGGAGATGGGAAGGAATGGAAAAAAAGGAGGTGGAAGGGAAACAGTGAGGAGGGGGGAGGAGGCAGAGAGGGTTGCTTTCAGCCATTATAGATTCAAATAGATGTGAAAGGCCAATTCTCACATCTCAAACACAAGCTAGCATAAATAAATAAATAAATAAGCCCCAGAACTTTATTTTCAGTTAACATGATCTTTTTAATTCTGTCTTGTTGAAGGCTTTGTATTTGTGAAATGTTTGTATTGGTAAACATGAAATTCTCTGTATTGGTAAATTGTTTGTATTGCTAAATTCATCCTTGTAATTTTCAACTCCTGAATACAAAATTAGAGGCAGCCACACTCCATTTTCTTGTATCTTCTTCTAGATCATCTTCAGGTGAGATGAAAGTGCAAACACATTGGATATGCCTAGGCACTCAGGATTCTGTTCAAAAGAATGAAAATAAATCTATGGTACTATGAAATCTGGAATGTCTGCTTTTATACATTTAGTTAAGACTTGGTATAAGACCCTGAGGTGACACTCCACACCACTTCAGAATAATAAGACAAGAAAGTTTTTTCTGACTTTTTATTTTCTGGTCCGTTTAGGGTTGGGGTAAGGTCTGACCTTCCAATAGCAACTCATTCAGGGTAGCAGCTGTATGGTCTCACCGGGATCTTACGGCTGTGAACTAGAGCAGCTTCAGCCATCCAGCTGCCTAAAATATCCTGTCGGACGTCTCTTGGTCCCCTTTGGCATCTGCCAGTTTCAGAAGAAAAAGAAAAGGAGACAGGATGTTGTGCCGAACCAGCCAGAAGTTTTTTATTAAGAAAGAACAGGGACACATCAAGAGAGATGAGGCAGCTGTGAGGATGCCAGCAGCTGCATCTGCTCTCTAAATGGATGATAACATGAAAATGACAGGGCCCTCCAAAGAAGCAGAAAATTTGGGAATGTCTGATTATTAATGCCTTGGCTATTTCCTTCTTAGATGGGTCAGGGACTTCAAAACAAAAGAACAGATTTATTTTACCCCTAAAAGATCTTTATTTTTAACCAACATTTTTATGCTACGGATTTGTATTAGAAATTAAAAAAAAAATAATAATGCAATTTTTTATTGGGTACTGGGAACTTTTTTGTTGGCCAAGGCCTTTTAATGCTTCCATATTTCAACAATAAACAGTCTATTGAGCTATTTCACTGTATTACGTACAGACAGATGGATACATTGCACGCATACCTTTATTTTCTTTGGTGTTTTAGTAGATGTCCATCTCTTTTTCTTTTTAAATTCCAAAATATCATTAACATTCAACAACTCCATTAGAAAGTCACAAGCAGTAAGAGCCCATCTGTGTCATGTTAACATTTAAGGAAGAAATAAAAGAGTAAAGTGGACAGGTGGAGTAGACAGCAGGAAGCAACACCAGGCACACAGCAGGAAGGGAGTTCAGCAGAGGAAAATGCCAGACATTTAACAGGAAAATGGAGGGGCAGATGAATTTCTATGCCAGTCCACAGAGAGTGTGCTGAGGGAGTAGTTTCTGTCCGAAATAGGAAGGTGTCATGTTGTCAAGAAAGAGTGCTTGCTTTCAATGAGATTATTAACCCTATTAACCCAATTTCTGAATAATCATGACTGCTAAAAAACTTGGCACTTTTCTTTCCTATAACCTCTTAGTCTCATGAGCCATATTCTTTCATGCCTATGCTCTGATCTTCAGGGAGCTTGGGGAGAGATATACATGAAGGACAAGATAAGGAGACATGACTAGGCAGAATGATGTCCCATAATCAAAATGAGGAAGCGGTGGCCTGGCTGGGCAAGTAACAGGTACAGGCTAATATGGACAAGAGACCTTCTAATAAATGAAACAGGACTGTGTGGATCACAGAGACATGGTGGGATAGCTCTCATGCCTGGAGTGCTGCCATGGATGGACTTGTTCTTTAGAAAGGACAGGTTGGAATAGATGAGAGGTGGAGCTGCCTTCCATGTAAGAAAGCAGTGGGAACTTACAGAGAACATGTTCACTTTAGTGGACATGCCACAGGACCTCTGGATAACTTTGGACAAGCCTTTTGAAGTCAGTGCATTTAACTACACAAATACTATTGAGAATTAAAGGTCTAAGGTAATAAATATGTCAAGTGAATGGCAACGAACAACTTGTTACAACTGGATGTGTCATCAATAAAGTAATATTAGCATGTGGTTTTCTGACAGAAAAGCAACTGGAACCAGCACCATCCAACTTTACATGAACAAAGAAACATGGGAAAAATATTCAAGTGGTCCAAAACACGTTTCTGATGTGTTTATCTGTCTTAATTGTAAAGGGGTCTTCAGATGTCTTAATTCCTTTAATTAGTGCTAAAATTAGTGGGAGAAATCCAAACCTGAGTTTCTTTTGCTTTAATTGAGGTCAGTCATCTCTATTATACTAAAAGTGTATATATATATATATACACATATATACATATACATACATATACATATACATATATATATAGTATAGTATAGTATATATAGTGTATATATGTATATATACACTTTTAGTATAATAGAGATGACTGACCTCAATAAAATAAAATATATAATAAATAAATATAAATATATAAATATATATATAATATAATACATATATAATATATATATATAATATAAATAAAGTATATATATATATATGTATGCATGTATGTATTTAAATACAGATTTTTCCTAGGTTTTGCATCCTTCCCTGTGCTTGTACAGTACTAGACTATGACTCAAGCCTGGTCTTTATTTCTGTGCCACTCTTAACATCTAGGAAATGGCAGACATGATGACTCTAAAACTTGGCAGTGCTGCAGACGTGTTCCTGTTGATAGATACATGCCAAGTTTGCTGTCACTTGGCTTCACCCCTGGAAATTGGCAGAAACATAAGAATAAGACACTGCTAATTTATCCTTTTCAGTGGGGGCAACATTATTTGTCACCTTGCCACTTGGCTGTTCTTGTGCTCTGGCATGCAATCTCCAACTCAGTGTTTGAAATGCATCATGATGGTTGTGTGGTCTAGAGTTCTGCTAGCAGCTGCTGATCGCTGGCTACTGAAGCAGGGTACCAAGGAGGAGGACAAGAGTTGGAAGGCTGTCATCTGACAAATTATTGCAAGGGAAAAAGCATAGCCACATACTAAGTTCAACTTCAGAGACTCTACAGATAATCCTAGAAAGGGAATCAGAAATGTATGAGTAACCCAAACAGTGTATTTCTTGCATGTGCTCACCATCTGCAGTTATATTAAAAAAAATAATAAAATAAAATAAAATAAAAAATTATAATAATAATAAAACTGGTTGTGCACTCAAGTTTTTACATTTTTAGCATCCTTACAAGAAAATCTCAGTATTGCATCTGCCTGAGAAAGCAGCAGAGCACTTCCTGAAACTGCACTTTCTTCCCTTTTAATGTGTTTTTTTGACTGTGGAACATAGCAATGTCTGTATATTATTTTCTGTTTTTCCTAATATTACTATAAATGTATGGACCTAAATAGTTCAAAATTTATTATGGCAAATCTCATCATATTTGATTTTTTTTTTCTTCTTCAGAAACAACTTTTGGATTTGTCTGTTATATGGCAATATTGTCATTTTTGAAAATAAACTAATCATCCATGGTTGTCCAGAGAAATAAATGTAAAGAAAATAATCTGCAACTGGAATTCACTTAAATGATATAAAGCAAGATTAATAGATTCAAAGTAAGTAGTATATTATTGCTAGCTTTATTTTTATATAAATTTAGAAATATCAGAAAACATCTATTTTTTTCAAGCCAAGGGGTTGAAGTATGAGACCAATTTTACGGATTTTGGTGGTGTCAGGTGGGCTGTCCTGAATGTCAGAAATGTAACCTCTCACATAATTTATGGGTAAGTGTTAAAGTTATCCAAAATATTTTTCTGAGATATTATCTATAGAAGTTATTTTAACCCTAATTTGGAGGCGAGGAAAAGGGAAGATGCCTCAGCCTCACTGGGAAAGTTCTACTTTGTATCAGTGTATTTTTGTCAGTGTTGGTTTCAACTTGTTAAGTAAGATTCATCCCACTTTATTGTATGTTCTTAATTGCAGTGCCTACATTAGGAAACTACTAAACTTATGGGAAAATGTAGACCACAACAGAGGTTTCAAATGTATTTTTTCTCCACAGGATATGTATAAATAGCACAGGGTGATTAGCTGTGATTTAAGAAGTTCCATTTGGTATCTAAACTAATAAGTGTGAATCTGTGCCTAGAAGAGTGCACATCTCGTATAGTATTCATACCTCATGGTGACTGATTCAGAGAACACTGATATCCACCTTTTCCCTAGTTAGATTCCAAACTTACATTGAATTTATTGGAAGACTATTACTTAATATCATTCTCAAACTCTCAATTTCAACCTGAAAATAATGAATTCAACTGAGCAATTTGTGTGCCTAAAGTGGCATGGATTTACATACTTCTTTAAACAGTATTTACTGTTTGGAGAAAGAAGTTACACAAGTGTAAGTTCTTCCCTTTTCTGTAGGCTTTGCAAAAAAAAATCAATAAAGATAATAAGAAACATGAGAAAAAAATCCCAGAGTTTCTTTGATAATGTAGTCAGCTGTTGAGGAACTTGAGGCTGGGAATGATAAGGTTGAGTCTCTATGGGTTAGGATCAGAGGGAAGGCCAACAAGGCAAGCATCCTGGTGGGGGTCTGTTATAGACCACCGAACCAGGATGAGGAGACTGATGAGGAGTTCTACAGGCAGCTGGCAGAAGCTGCAAAATCATCAGCGCTTGTTCTCGTGGGGGACTTCAACTTCCCAGATATATCCTGGAAGCACAACACAGCCCAGAGAAAGCAGTCTAGGAGGTTTCTGGAGAGCGTGGAAGATAGCTTCCTGACGCAGCTGGTTAGTGAGCCTACCAGGGGAGGCGCCCCGCTAGACCTTCTGTTTACAAACAGTGACGGACTGGTGGGAGATGTGGTGGTCGAGAGCTGTCTTGGGCAGAGTGACCACGAAATGGTAGAGTTCGCTATTCTTGGTGAAGTCAGGAACGGGACCAGTAAAACCGCTGTCTTGGACTTCCGGAGGGCTGACTTTGAGCTGTTCAGGACACTGGTTGGCAGAGTCCCTTGGGAGGAGGTTCTGAAGGGCAAAGGAGTCCAGGAAGGCTGGGCACTCTTCAAGAAGGAAATCTTAATGGCTCAGGAGCAGTCTGTCCCCACGTGCCCAAAGACGAGCCGACGCGGAACTAGACTGGCCTGGCTGAACAGAGAGTTGTGGCTCGAGCTTAGAAGAAACAAGAGGGTTTATAATCTTTGGAGAAGAGGGCGGGCTACTCAAGAGGACTATAAGGATGTTGCGAGGCTATGCAGGAACAAAATTAGGAAGGCCAAAGCTCATCTGGAGCTCAATCTGGCTACTGCCGTTAAAGATAACAAAAAATGTTTTTACGAATACATCAACACAAAAAGGAGAACTAAGGAGAATCTCCATCCTTTACTGGATGCGGGGGGAAACTTAGTGACAAGAGATGAGGAAAAGGCTGAGGTGCTCAATGCCTTCTTTGCCTCAGTCTTTAGCAGCAAGACCGGTTGTTCTCTGGATACCTGGTACCCTGAGCTGGTGGAAGGGGATGGGGAGCAGGATGTGGCCCTCACTATCCATGAGGAAATGGTTGGCGACCTGCTACAGCACTTAGATGTACGCAAGTCGATGGGGCCGGATGGGATCCACCCGAGGGTACTGAGAGAACTGGCAGAGGAGCTGGCCAAGCCGCTTTCCATCATTTATTGGCAGTCCTGGCTATCAGAGGAGGTCCCAGTCGACTGGTGGCTAGCAAATGTGACGCCCATCTACAAGAAGGCCGGAGGGTAGGCCCGGGGAACTATAGGCCTGTTAGTTTGACATCAGTGCCAGGGAAGCTCATGGAGCAGATTATCTTGAATATCATCACATGGCACTTGCAGGGCAAGCAGGCGATCAGGCCCAGACAGCATGGGTTTATGAAAGGCAGGTCCTGCTTGACGAACCTGATTTCCTTTTATGACAAAGTGATGCGCTTGGTGGATGAGGGGAAGGCTGTGGATGTGGTCTACCTTGACTTCAGTAAGGCTTTTCATATCGTTTCCCACAACATTCTCCTCAAGAAACTGGCTGCTTGTGGCTTGAACTGGCGTATGCTTTGTTGGGTTAAAAACTGGCTGGATGGCCGGGCCCAAAGAGTTGTGGTGAATGAAGCCAAATCCAGTTGGAGGCCGTTCACTAGTGGAGTCCCCCAGGGCTCAGTACTGGGGCCAGTCTTCTTTAGTGTCTTTATCAATGACCTGGATGAGGGGATCGAGTGCACCCTCAGTAAGTTTGCAGATGACACCAAGTTAGGTGCGTGTGTCGATCTGCTCGAGGGCAGGAAGGCTCTGCAGGAGGATCTGGATAGGCTGGACGGATGGGCTGAGGTCAACTGTATGAAGTTCAACAAGGCCAAGTACTGGGTCCTGCACCTGGGGCGTAGCAACCCCAAGCAGCGCTACAGGCTGGGAGATGAGTGGTTGGAAAGCTGCCTGGCACAGAAGGACCTGGGAATACTGGTTGATAGGCACCTGAGTATGAGCCAGCAGTGTGCTCAGGTGGCCAAAAAGCCAACAGCATCCTGGCTTGTATAAGAAGCAGTGTGGCCAACAGGTCTAGGGAGGTGATTGTCCCCCTGTAGTCAGCTCTGGTGAGGCCGCACCTCGAGTACTGTGTTCAGTTTTGGACCCCTAGCTACAAGGAGGACATGGAGGTGCTCGAGAGAGTCCAGAGAAGGGCAACGAAGCTGGTGAGGGGTCTGGAGAACAAGTCTTATGAGAAGCGGCTGAGGGAGCTGGGGTTGTTTAGCCTGGAGAAGAGGAGGCTCAGGGGAGACCTCATCGCTCTCTATAGGTAGCTTAAAGGAGGCTGTAGCGAGGTGGGGGTTGGTCTATTCTCCTATGTGCCTGGTGACAGGACGAGGGGGAATGGGCTAAAGTTGTGCCAGGGTAGGTTTAGGTTGGGTATTAGAATGATTAGAAAGAACTTCTTTACTGAAAGGCTTGTTAGGCATTGGAATGGACTGCCCAGGGAAGTGGTTGAGTCGCCATCCCTGGAGGTCTTTAAAAGACGTTTAGATGTAGCCCTTAGTGATATGGTTTAGTGGAGGTCTTGTTAGTGTTAGGACAGAGGTTGGACTAGATGATCTTGGAGGTCTCTTCCAACCTAGACGATTCTGTGATTCTGTGATTCTGTAACTTGTAATGGGACACAGAAATGGTTCAAGTGTTTGTTGCTTAACCTCATGGCATGCCTCTTCTTCTGAGAACCACCCACTGAAACTTGGCAGGAAAAAGCCACTGTCAGAGCCAGAATTTAGCTGAAGCATCAGAAAGGGAAAGGTACAGAGGGATCCCATTTGGAAATAAAAACAAAGGGATAGTTAGAAGTACCTCTATGATGATTTTACATTTATTAATCTACTAATCTATTGTGGTCATATTGTGGTTGGTGATATATGTACTCAATAGGATGTTGTCCCTGACTTCCCTTTTCCTAGATGAGTAACCAGGTCATGGAGAAATGAGATGACTCTTCCAAGGTCAGTAACAGAGCCGAGAACTCCTGCAGCACATTGAGAGCCTTAGTAGGCTCTGAAGTTAAATAGGATTTGATTTTCATTCAAGATGTGAATTATAAAATACTTCAGAATACTGTTCCAATGCCTTTTAAAGCTACCAGCTACTGTAGCAGCACTTAATTGCAATTAGATATTACTTTCAGCTCCAAAGTTGAAAGGATTTTGCATACCTTTGAAGAAAAACATACTGCTCAAGTAGGTCTACATATGATTATTCATACAACAGAAAGTTTGCAAAGACAGACATATAGACAGACAAACTGATTAATTAACTAACTAACAGACTCAGGTTATTCAAAGTCAGATCTTATTTCCCCATTCTTCCCTAGTGGTGATTTTTTTTTCTTCTTTTCTTTTTTTTTTTTTTTCCTTCTCCTCTGTTGTCCTTGTACAGGGGTCTTCTGCTAGAGATATGACTTGGAGAACAGTCAAAGTATGTGTATATGAAAATACAGATAGTAAATTAGAATATAATAAAAAACTGAAACAGCATCCCCAAGCTATTCCTCACAACAGTGTTAAAAATTTCAGATAGAGACTGAACATCCAAATCTGAAGTTGTCAACTTGTGAGCTTTCTTTTATGTTTATTGCTTGCCTTACATACTCTTCCCTATATATTAGTCCTATTTTCAATATCTGGAGAGATTACTAGTGACTAGGTCTCCAGGCAACACTCTGGAAGACTCTGGATTTCATATAAATTGTATGTCACGTTTTGTCATTCCCATTTTGATGTCTCAGACTTCATAGGTCATCTTAGTAGATGCCATTGTTCAGGCAACATAATCTTGCTTTTAATATATTTCAAAGTTAACACTTTGCTATCATGTAATTGCAAAAGTAAAAGCAACAATTTAACTGTATCTATAATGCTAGCAAAAAAAATGCTATATCCTTCATAACTGGTTTAGCGTGTGACCTGGGAATAACTTCTGAAATGCCATTGGTCTTTTTTTTTGCCCACAAAAAGGAAAGGAGAGAGTGTGTTTCATGTCAAAGGACACAGATTGGTAGAGAATGATGTGATACTATTTATGCCATAGTGATCTCAGCACATTTGGTTTTCATCAGAAGAACAGTTTGTGTTTCAGATTCGATAGACATTGTTATCAGATGCCAATTTGTCTTTCAGTCTCAACAATGGGCTTGAGAGACTGTTTTACTTGCTTGTTGCCTTTTTTTGACTTATGCTGCTTTTAAATAGGAATTTTCTTAAAGGAGACAAATTTTCCTCATGCCTTTGCAGCAGATAAAAACTCAGACTTATTCAAGGTCTCTGCTGTGTACAGAAAATAGCACATATTCCTTCCACTTAACTTCATATGCCAAACCAAAAGTGTATTTTTTCTAGGTTCTTTATTCCATTCATTTGGATCCTTAATGGGTCAAATCAGCTTCTTGAAGTCTTTCTGTTAGACACCTTCAGATACAGCTGGTGTTCCATATAAACTACAAACTCCAGATCTGAATTGTACAAGGGGTTACTTACATATTACCCAAACTCATTACTATTTCATCTGTGCTGTTAACAGTAGTGAAATATTTTGAGTACTAAAGCCATGTAGAGCTCTCTGCCCAGAAGTTGTCTAAACTGGACAGAAATAAAATAAAAAATAAAAACAATAAATAAAAACAATAAATAAATAAAAACACAGTCCATATGATTAAAGCAAATTCTCATAGGAATTCAGCTTTGTACAAGGCTGGAGGCTCTGCTCCTTCTGCAAACCTGGTGTAGATAAGAAGTCCTGACAGTTTGGTCTCCAAGGCTTTGTTAAACAAGTCAGCGTTAACAAGGGAAATGTAGCATGGTTTCCCTAGATTTACATCTGCAGCCTGAAGAATTT
The DNA here is from genome assembly GCF_964211835.1 of Anser anser. NCBI lineage: Eukaryota > Metazoa > Chordata > Aves > Anseriformes > Anatidae > Anser > Anser anser. Next base: position 82,245,015 of record NC_139723.1, on the reverse strand, counting down.
CAGTTCCTGCAGCCTTGAAATCTAGGAACACACCAACCCATTTTTGTCATGTGCATTTACTCCAGACCTTGAGATGGATAGAATATCTAACTCTTAATCTCAGGGTATCTTACTTGAGGAGCAAACAGCTAATGAACTTTATTTATTTATTTATTTGGAACCTGAAATGTTATTAACTAATGATATCTGTATTTGAATAGTTTATTAACTTGCACAAAACTCACAAGATTCTTCAAATAGCATAGTACAGAGCACACAGATCACTGTTTTTTTCCTTATACAGGTCTTCACTGAATTGAATTATTAAGTACTGTTGATGTGTTGTACAGATGTTTGCTTTATTTCTTACTCCATATTTTCTCATTACATTTTCCTGTGATTTATTTATGACAGTCCTATGTATATAAAATCTATGCTCTGAAGTTCTCATTACAATGACTGAATGGGCATTCCTGGAAAAGTTCACAGGGATGATTCACAAGTGATTCACTCTCAACAATGCCCTTTTCTCCCCTGAAGTGAGTCCTTGGCATCCTGCATTTGCTTAGAGAGGCACTGACTACTTAAATCTTAACCCTGCAATTTTTTAGGACTGTCTGACTAGAAGTGTGTAAATGGCTGTATAAGCAATTTAAAAGCCTGAATGCTGAAACATACTCCAGCCTACTATTTACCCCTGCTATTTATAAACATCATATATCAAGACAGCTGTGCAGTAGTTTGTGTGTGTATGTGTTCATACCATGTATTTTAGGCTATACACAGCATTAGTCCAAGCAACTCAAAATATGTTAGATATTGGCTTGCTCCTGCTCTAATTAAGCAAATAAAATGACAGCACAGCACAGACAGGGTATTATTTACTAGGATGCTGAACACTTGCAAGTATTTTATCTGCAAGACAGAGCTCAATGTAATAGCAACAAACTATCTGGGCAGCACACTGCCGGGGGTATGAGACAGTCATGAAATGCCTCCCCATACTGTACCATCATGTCTACAAAGTTTAGCAGCATTTGTGGAGGAACTTGGATGTGTGTAGAGTCCCATACAGAAAAAGGGTCCAAGTGTTTCAGACAACATGGGAACAGCAAACCATTGCTCCAGAACCCTCAGACCTGCCTTCCCAGCTCTGTCACTCTTCTCTCCTCTCCTGGGCTTGCCTGAGAACCAGGCCCTGGGCCCTGTCTGGATTTTCTGCTGAGATGTTTTTAATTGACTGAATGTCATAGTCAGAGGAGGTTTCCTATAGCAAACTCTTGAATGATATTCTGTCTCTGGCTATATTGCTACGTTTTTGACAGCTCTTATATTTTTTACTTCTCAGTTCACAAAACAAGTAAAGCGATATAACTTTTACATGTCACACAGTGCTTTGGGGAAGGGAGAGGAGGTAGAGGAACTAGTATAAGTGCAGGAAAGTGGCCACTACAGCTCCTGTGTAGTTCAACGTATGGGTACATTACTGTATCCAAAAGCAAATTTGACATGGGCTCCAGGTTCATCTGAATCACTCACAGCTAGTAAAAGGCAAATAATAATAATAATAATAATAATAACAAAAAAAATAAATAAATAAACAGATGCAGATGCTGAGGTTGTCCTAGGAAATGCTATGTGCTTTTTCCATCCCTGTTCTACAATGCCATGTTGTGATCCCAATGATTCTACTTCTATATCTGACTTCTGAATCATCCCTCAAGTTCCCTTTCTTTTTGTGGTATATAACTGTCTTATATCCGCAGACCGTATTAGGATGTTGGTGTGTACCCTGTCATATCAGCAGATGGCAGGAACACAGGATAATTCAGGTTGGTAGAGATGTTAGGTGATCATGTAGTCCAGCCTCTTGCTCAAGGTAAAGTCAGTTATGAGGTCAACCCAGGTTATGCAGGGCTTTCACAGGAAGACTGAGTTTTATTGGAAATCATAAACATCATAAACTAATAAGATATTAAAATACAAGTTTCCAAGGCTGTTATTCTCTCTCTGTCAGCTGCCTGAGCTGTTGGTGACATGGTTGCAAAAATTTGTTAGATTTATTGAGTGCTTGTCCCTCATTTATTTTTCTTATCTAATTTGTGTGTAAGACCACTGGAAGGAAATAATAGCCATGATAATCCTGCACCCCAATGTATATAACCTGTCATCTCAAATATATTATTTGAGGAATAAATAAATACATACATACACACAATAAACCCAATCTTCCACATAACTGGAAGAAGTGTGCTAATTTTTATTTTTCTGATTTTGTTGTTTGTTTTTCAGTAAAGCTTTCACTAGTTTAAAGCCTGGATGGAATATATTCAGTATCAGGACTTCTGTGTGATCCAGAACTATTTTAGCTTTCCATCATTCTGGGGACCCAGATATACAGAGCCAAGGTACACCTAAGAACTAGATGAACTAATATTCTTTTACGATAATTTGTTAAACGTGGCTGTTTTGCAGTAACATCCATGCCTCCAGTTCAAGCACAATGTTGAGATGAGATGAGATCAAAAAATATAATTCAGAATGTCCACAAAAAGAAGAAAGCAGATGAGAAATGTAAGTTAAGGGAAGAAGTTAAAGGCTCGGTGTCTCTTTTCTTAACGGGGCATGAGAAACATAGAAATCATTTTTCCTCCTCTCCTCTCCTCTCCTCTCCTCTCCTCTCCTCTCCTCTCCTCTCCTCTCCTCTCCTCTCCTCTCCTCTCCTCTCCTCTCCTCTCCTCTCCTCTCCTCTCCTC
>NC_139723.1:82229780-82237280 GCF_964211835.1 Anser anser | reverse complement strand
TTATTTTTTTGAATTTTTATTGTTATTTATTGCTGTTTTTGAAGGCCACTGGTCACAGAACATTCAAATGCGTTATTGTGACTCAGCCGTCACAAGGACAAGTCACCTGTCACAAGGACAGGTGACAAAAGGAGTGAGATTCAGGTGTCTAAAAGCATCTAAGGCATCTAATGCCCTTTAAGATTTCCTTTGTTTCCTGGTACTTCAGGAGGGACTTCCAATGTGTCTGACTGATGTAGATGTCCCAGTTATGTTAGAGCAACCAAAAATGCATCTGCCATCCATGGTTAAGGACTTACGTCATTCTCTAAATCTCTTCACTAGGCCAAAACCATCTCATTTATGGGACTTTAGTAATTAAGTGCCTGAAATTAGATGGACTGAAATTGAACCAAGGTCAGAACAGAAGCTCAGGTCTGGAAGAAATGGATGAAGTGATGGAACGGGCGGTGAGAATCTGGTTATGTAACAGAATTTTAAGATACCATGATATGTATTCAAATGCTTTTCCAAATCAATGACCACATAGTTGTTCATACCCATCCTAGCTTACATTCACTGAAACTGAAAAGCATGACAAATGTTCTGCACTGAAGAGCTAGCTCTAATTTTTTTTTTCTGAGAAATTATAACTCTACCAGACTGATGTCTTCCCTCAAGAATGTTTAAACCAATGGACAAATTGGTTTAAACAGACACAAGTTTCTCAGATCTGAAGGCTTTTGCAACCTCAGCAGATATTTTTACAGTCTTTTCTATCCATCCTCACCAAAGCTGGCCTTCAGCCACCCTACCTTGCTGGCAGAAGGGCAATCCTGACTCACAGATGATTAAGAAAGAATATTTAAAAGGAAGTTGTCACTAGAAACCAGCACAACCTAAAAAGATCACATAGAAAAATTGACAGTAGTGATCTTAGCAATACATGTGTCTTGGCACCAGAAGAGATTTGAGCTTATCTCATCCATTTTTTTGGCCTTTGGAGCCAAATAGCTCCTGCTTCTGAAATCAGTAGAGAGCTCCAGCTCCCCTCAAGCATTGCAGTCTCCAAGATTTTCAACTTTTCAATAACATATATTTTTCACTGACCCAGCAATTCATCCTAAAAATTGATTCAAGTGTAAGGTATAAGCAGAGGCTGGCAAAGAGAAGGAAAGATGGTTAAGGCATTTAAGAATTGAAAAAGTCAAACCAATGCGGTTGCACTTGCTATAGTAGCAAGCCATAAAATCCCAGTGCTTTATTCCTGTGACAAAATAGTAATGAGGAAAGAAAATGTCACCAGACTAAGATGGTACCAGAGATGTCACAAGTAGGGGAAAGAGATTGCAAGGGTTATTAACCCACATCCTCATTACACTGTTAAGTGGTTCTTCTCAAATGACACTTGTTTCTGTTTATAGATTGTTTTGTTCATTTCCAGGTTCTAAACAAAACCACTAGAAATTACATTTTCATCATCATGTTTTCAAGCAGAATTTCTTATTGTTCTGCCCTTGGAAAAGGTAACTGTGTTTGTGCGTGTGTGTGTGTGCACCCACAGACATGTGTGCATGTTTGGCTGGGGTATATCTAGACAGAAAAGTTTTTTTTTTTTTTTTTCTATATTTCTAAACACTTTCAACATTTTCATACATATGGAACACGCAAACACCATATAAAATTTCTTAAAACTAGGCTATAAAAAGGGATAGTTTATAGAATGAAGTATGACATGGTAGATAGTCCTTATTCAATGAGGAGTGAATTTAGGTCTAACTACCAGATGGTAGAGCTGAACACAGAAAATCCATATGTGTGATGGCAGCTAGGGACAGCCATTGACATACTTGCTTTTCCAGCCAAATGCCTCAGCAGATGCAGAGTTTTACACTTTAACATTACAATATGGCACTAAAACCCAAGAGAAGAGCTATATGCAGGAATCAAAGGCGATTTAAAGGGACACTACTGAATTCTGTTCTCTTCTCATTACATGCGGAGGACTGAAGGAGGGAAAAAAAAAGGAATCTTTTTCCTTTTCTCAAGTGCTACCACTCATAACATTTTTTTTTTTTTATCAGACCTGAAGAAGGGTGATAAGGAAAGAAGGAGAGGAAGAATGATGGTCGTATGTGAGAATTCTATGTTTGCGTTTCATCATCCTTATATATTATCTAAAAATTACCAAATCTCCTCTCACTTAAATGATAGACACTTAGGAGTCTAAGACTCAATAAATATGTATGGAATGGAGAACCTTAAATAACTGTCTGAAGTTGTTAATCTGGCTTCTGTGTAAGTTATTTTATTTTATTTTATTTTATTTTATTTTATTTTAGTCATATAATGAAAATAAAGTTACCCAGTTTACTTAACTCAGGAGTTAAAGATTCCTGCTAATTTAGTAACTAAGTTATATTACTTTGTTGAACAGATTTCTGTTGAAGCCAAGAAGTTATTGTAGAGATCAAGGCGCAGCCTCTCCAGCTCAGTCACAGATTTCCTGTGTGTGTTTGGAAAACTAGACTGAAATCCTAGCACCATATCAAAACTTCCATTTCTTTTAATAGTGCTAAGATTTCACCCTTAATCTCTTTGTCCCTCAGTTCCTTTCCTACAACCTATGTTTGCTTGCCTACTTACATTATAAATTTTAAAGGGCAGAGACAGTTTCTTGCTAATGTACTGGGGTTGAAATTCTGGTTGGAGCTTTTAGGCACTATTTAAGTATAACATAAAACTTTGAATAAATTATAATATGTCAGTAGTTCTGAATGCCATTATTTGAGTATGTTCTCAGATGTGCTATTCTTAACCAAAATTGTTATACATTTTATATCAGTCTAAGAGATGTGACTAGTGCAACTATTTCATTTTTTATTATTATTTTTATTTTTAAAGCATATCAATGTATTTGCATTCATTTCTCCTTTCTGTTATCTTCGTTTTATCTTTTTGTTTGTGACAGTCAATTTCTTTCCCCACTTAAAAAAGTATGTTTAAAATTAGAAAAAAATAAACCATATATATCAACCTTTGGGGCTGCTGGTCTAAGTAAAATTGGTATTACTTTTTTCTTCAACAGAGAAAAAGCAGGCATTTTGTAAGCATGCTAGAGTTTACTGGGTGTAAAATAATAATAATAATAATACAAAAGCAATAAAAACAAATAAACAACATAACCAAACAAAAACAACAACAAAAACCAACCAACCAACTAAATCTATTTGTTTTTCCATAGAAAAAAGTCTGAGACACCAGGAGGCATTTGTTTAGAATTGGCCATGGGTCAAAATCTAAGGACTACCGTGTTTTCTTCACAGTGCACTCTAATAGAACAAGATAGCACTAGAAAATGTTTTAGAATAATAAAATAAAATAAAATAAAATAAAATAAAATAAATAAAATAAAATAAAATAAAATAAAATAAAATAAAATAAAATAAAATAAAATAAAATAAAATAAAATAAAATAAAATAAAATAAAAAAATAAAATAAAATAATAATAATAATAATAATAATAATAATAATAAAGTGTCTGACTTTTACCCGTACATTATTGGAAAAGGGTATTTGCCTTGTCTTTATAGAAAATCAATCCTTAGGATTGGCTTTGATTCACTGTATAGTTCTTTTGTACTCATGGTTTATGTTGTCATTGGTTTTAAGGTGTAAAAATATATTAACAGGAAGATATTGTAAACAGGATGAAGTTTGGAGTTCGTGAGGACTCCTGGCTATTTGCTGAGAACCTGACAGGAGCAACTTACAGACTGAAATATTTACAAATAAGAAGAAATTGTTAACTGTGTGTTTCGCTCAACACTCTCGGTCTGGATACATTAGATAAATCACAATTTAGAGGAAAATAAAATAGTGTCTGTTTTTCTACATTGATCACAAAGTCAAAATATCTCACTTATCTGGATGTCTAAACTAGAAACTTTAGAAAAAAATAGAACTAGAAAAACTAAACTGAAAACTAGATGAAACTTTACCTAAGGGTCCTTTGGATCAAGTCTTAAGATATTGCATTCTAGTGCCATAGCATATCTTCAATTTTTAAACACAGTTTTTCACTGATTTTGAAAAGTTGTAGTTGTTGTTGTTATTGTTTGTTTGTTTGTTTGTTTTTTTGTTTAACAAATTATTGTGCTTGCTCATACACATGCTTTTAACTACCAAAGGGAGGCTTATAAATCTGGAGACTGACAGAGCAAGCTCAACATTCTAACAACTCTTCTCATCAAGAGCATTCCTAAAACATGCTACACTTGAGCATGGTTCTCAGCAAATAGCCAAGAGTCCTCATAAACTCCAAACTGATGCTGGCTGACTGAAAGACTTTATCTAATTCTAGTCTTTTTATTTTAGGAAATTATTTCCTTTATTAGCTTTTGGATGAAGTAAATAAAGAGGATATTCATGATTTTGTTTTCAGTATTGTCTGGAAGAGGCTGTCCAGGGAAGTGGTGGAGTCTCTGTCCTTGGAAGTATGTAAGAGACATGTGGATGTGACACTAAGGGACATCATTTAGTGATGGGACCTGATAGGTCTCGTTGATGGTTGGATTTGATGATTTTGAAGATCTTTCCCAACCCAGATAAATCTATGAGAAGCCTTTCCAGCAAAATGAAAAGTAAACAGTTTCTGATTTAAATATGTCTATTATCCTGTAGCACCTCTCTCTGTGCCACTTACTTGTGGATATGTTGCAAATGCAATTCACATTGTTAACTTAGTATGTTTTTAGCTCAAGAAAGCACTTATGTGTGTGTTTAACTTTAAATCCTATTGGCTTTGTGATCTCCTGTACTGGGAATGTTGTGAAGAACAATTTTTATTCTTTTTCCTTATTAACAATTTCTTAGATTTGAGATAATAAATACACTTTAAAAATCTGCATAAAGTAAAAGAAATTAAAGATAAATAGGTGACAGAAGACATGGTAGCAAAAATATGCTTCTTTGGATGAAAGGAAATTTTCCATTTCCTAAAATGGGGTAATTTTCTACAGCTAATAACAGACAGTTATGCCATTATTTATTTATTTATTATTTATTTATTTATTTTTACTAAGTTTCTGGAAGAAATTTAGAGCAAAATTAGAGATACATATGAATGATAGATTACCTCCAAATTTTAAATGTTGTAACTAAAAGAATGAAATATTTTCAGGATGCTCAAGAAAGAGAACAGCAGAGTTATGATGTGGGAAACTGTTCTGTAATTATTGTAAGGTCAGTTCAATAATAAAAAATGAAGAAGAGTTTTGCAGAAACTTTTTAAGTGAGACAACATAGTAGAATTATTGCATCATGAAAATGAAATTACTTTGATTTCAAGGCATTTAGAGGAGATACAGAATTTGTCCTGTTAAGCTCAGAAGAGCTAAGCAGGCTGCAAGTCACAGAAGAAATGGGGCCTACAAATATATTACCCAATACAGTAAGGCCTGTATATAAAACAGTTCATTCGTAATTCTGTATGAAATAGTGTAGCTTTTTGTTGTGTCCAATGAGAGGTAGAGTAATATAGAATTTTTGGACAAACAAATTGGTTTCTGTGTTAAGGATCTCTACACAATTTGACCACTGGGATATACTAGAGAAGTTAAATTAGACTTTTCCTCTTTCTTTGTCTAATGACAAGATTTAATAAATTTGATGCAAAGATGTGTGGTTATGTTTTCCATTTTCATGTTCACAAAAGCAAACCAGTCAAGTGTCACATATGACCCTAAATAAATTCCTCAGAAAAACAGAATATATATTTAAATTAATTGGTGTTTGGCTAAAAAAGTACCCTCTTATTTGTTTCACCAAGTGAATTACTCACATTTATGGACTGAAATAAAAACTAAAATAAAGGATTCCTGGAGACAGATAATTTTCTTTCAAAGGAAAGTCTTTTGCAAATCTGTTTTGCCTGTTGCAAAGTATTTTTACATTTCTTCTTCAAAATGTCAGCCCCAGCCCTCTGGTGCCACAGTCAGTAAAACCAGGGTAAAACCAGCAGTGCTATGAATTTAATGGAAGTCCCATTTGTATTGGAGAATCACTTCTGAAGTGAATGCAAGAGTGTAATCCAAACAAGACTACACACCCCCTCACCATCACCATGTTGGCTGTGATCACTTTGTGATCAATACTACTGCAGCAAGTTTCACAAAGATTTTCTCCTGGATTATTTCAAGCACACTTCACCAAGGGGCCATGATGGCATCATAAAACCAGAGGCTTGTGCTGGAGCCTACAAAACTCCAGAAAAGGAAACAAAACAAATCGCCCAACAAAGAAGACAACTTTCTTTATCTGAGAATTATCTACGTCATTTTCATGAAACCTGGAATAGTATTCTTATTTTCTTTCTGATCTTGACAATTCACTCATAAATATTGTCTTATAACTAGTTCTTAATTGGAAGAGTAGCTAGAAGAGAAGGAAAAGGTAGAATAAGTGAATAGAAAGGGCAAAGAAAAGAGGAAGAGAAGGAAGAAAGAAGATATTAATTATGCACAGATGAATCATTTTTTGAGACATTAAATCATTTTTGAATCATTTTTTGATGAATCATTTTATAGACATTTGTATATGTATATGTATATGTACATATGTATATGTATTTGTATAATGGTTCACAAGACTCCCTTTGACCATGAATTTTGTGTCTTGGGTCCTAAAATCTGCTTGCAAGGAGTAATGAAAGGAAGAAAGGAGGGAAGGAAGGAAGGAAGGAAGGAAGGAAGGAAGGAAGGAAGGAAGGAAGGAAGGAAGGAAGGAAGGAAGGAAGGAAGGAAGGAAGGAAGGAAGGAGGGAAGAAAAAGGAAGGGAGGAAGGGAGGAAGGGAGGGAGGAGGAAGGGAGGAAGGGAGGAAGGGAGGAAGGGAGGAAGGGAGGGAGGAAGGGAGGGAGGAAGGGAGGAAGGAAGGGAGGAAGGAAGGAGGGAGGAAGGAAGGAAGGAAGGAAGGAAGGAAGGAAGGAAGGAAGGAGAAGGAAGGAAGGAAGGAAGGAAGGAAGGAAGGAAGGAAGGAAGGAAGGAAGGAAGGAAGGAAGGAAGGAAGGAAGGAAGGAAGGAAGGAAGGAGGAGGAAGAAGGAAGGAAGGAAGGAAGGGAGGGAGGGAGGGAGGGAGGGAGGAAGGAAGGAAGGAAGGAAGAAGGAAGGAAGGAAGGAAGGAAGGAAGGAAGGAAGGAAGGAAGGAAGGAAGGAAGGAAGGAAGGAAGGAGGAAGGAAGGAAGGAAGGAAGGAAGGAGGAAGGAAGAAGGAAGGAGGAGGAGGAGGAGGAGGGAGGAAGGGAGGAAGGAAGGGAGGGAGGGAGGAGGAAGGAGAGGAAGGAGGAAGGAGAAGGAGGAGGAGGAAGGAAGGAAGGAAGAAGGAGGAGGAGGAGGAAGGAAGAGGAGGAAGGAAGGAAGGAAGGAAGGAGGAAGGGGAGGAGGAAGGGAAGGAAGGAAGGAGGAAGGGAGGAAGGAAGGAAGGAAGGAAGGAAAGAAGGAAGGAAGGAAGGAGAAGAGGAGAAG
>NC_139723.1:82151617-82229580 GCF_964211835.1 Anser anser | reverse complement strand
GGGAGGGAGGAAGGAAGGAAGAAAAAGAAAGAAAGAAAGAAAGAAAGAAAGAAAGAAAGAAAGAAAGAAAGAAAGAAAGAAAGAAAGAAAGAAAGAAGAAAGAAAGAAAGAAAGAAAAGAAAGAAAGAAAGAAAGAAAGAAAGAAAGAAAGAAAGAAAGAAAGAAAGAAAGAAAGAAAGAAAGAAAGAAAGAAAGAAAGAGAAAGAAAGAAAGAAAGAAAGAAAGAAAGAAAGAAAGAAAAAGAAAGAAAGAAAGAAAGAAAGAAAGAAAGAAAGAAAGAAAGAAAGAAAGAAAGAAAGAAAGAAAGAAAGAAAGAAAGAAAGAAAGAAAGAAGCAGACCAAGAAGGATTGTTTAAGGTAAGGTCATCACCAACAGTAGATACACTCCTTGAATAGCCAGGTGCAAGGACAAATCTCCTGATCGATGCTATTAAAAATAAATAAATAAAAGAATTACCTGGTCGATCTTACATAATCATTTGTATTCTGACCAGTCCTGCATTTCATGTGTCCCTGGCCACATCTTGACAGCTGCATATCTCTTGGTTGATTATAAATTGTCAGCAGAGATAAAAGGGATTTTTGATAAGCTAATAACTGACCTATCTGTGGACCTTCAATCATATCCTCTGACAGCAGAGTACAAGGATAGTAAGACACTCTGAGATATTATGGTTTTCCAAAATGACTTCATTATATTGCCTAGGATTTCTGCCCTAAGGTCTTTGGAAAAAGATGGTAAGTGACTTCTGGATGGTCATAGAAAAATCATCTTTTTGTAATTTCTGCTGGACACATACATGCACTATATTAAGGTTTAACCGAAGTGCCAATTTGTCTCTTCAGGGGTTATGGAGACTGAGTGAGAGAGGTGATCATCAGGACTACATCCAACATCAAAGGAATCACTGGTTTATCCTTTCACCAATTCTTTGGAAAGACCCAGAAGGATTTCATTGCTATGTAGGGTCCAAACCGACAGTAAGAAAAACAGTAGGAATTCAGCTGTCCATTACTAGACTGCATCTGCCCCTGCTTTAGTCTTGGCTTTGTTTGTTTAGCATGTCTCAAGAACAAAGCACAAAAAATAAAAATAAAAATTAAAAAATTGGAAAATAAAATGTCAGACTACAAAATTAAAATTCAGCTACTTGAGCTCTGAATCATGCCTACAAGTAAAAGAAATCAGATCAATAGAGTTTGCTGTAATGTAGCCCATCGAGTGTTTCTCCTTCATGCTGTATCTCTGGAAAGATTTCTATTTCCCAGGGATATATCTAAAAATTAACAGTATAATATGGGGAAATGAGAAGAAAGAACTGAATATATTTTTTTTCTATGATCATGTGTAGGGTGTTTTTTTTGTTTTTGCTTTTGTTTGTTTGTTTTTATTTTTTTCCTCTCTTACCCCTCCCTCCCCCCTCCCCCCCCCCCCCCCCCCCCATCCTCCCTTCCCCAACACCACCTTTCTAGTGAGACTATAGGAGTAAAAACTGTACACACAAATTCTGGTATTAAGTCTGTACTATATTTTTATAGCTTCCTTGACATTCCTGTCTCTCAAGAACAAAAAGGACATCTAGTCTGAAATCTTATACCATGTAGGCAATAGAGTTTCTCCTACAAACTGTGGTGCCAGTCCAAAAAAAAGAAAACAAAAAATCTGTGCAGAAGAAAAATAACCAAGAAGTGCAGTGTTAGTGTCAAACTTGGAGAAGTTGTTCTAGTCCTTGCTACTCCCTAGACCTCCTGGTGAAGGTCATTTGACCATACATTGCCTTAGGTCTTCATGTGCATTATGCAGAGATTCAAAGTTGCATTTCTGGAGTTGTATATGAAAGGTATATTTTAAAAGGCATTGCTTATTGTGAGGTAATTTTTTTTTTTTTTAATTATTATTGAGTATATTACTCAGCAGTGGTAACCTAATCCCAGAAGTAGTACATACTCATTAGCCCGTCCCTGAAATCAGTCTAATTAGACTTGAAGATAAAAGGTGACTTAGTTTTCATGACTTCCAGAATGCAAGCTAACACATGAAGTAAACCAGTTTATTTGTAGCTAGCTAACTTAGCTAGGTATGCAAACTGAACTTCTGATACAATATTAATGCATCACACAAATCATGAAAGGAGGATTATATGAGAAACTCAGAGCAGCCTAGAACTATTTCATGCTTTAGGAAAGCATGTAGTTTTAACGAAAAAACTTTAAATAATGAAAAAATCACCTTAGCATCCTTGTAGGTTATTCCAATTGTTAAAAATTCATCTTAAGTAATGTGAAGTAAAATTAATATTACTCAAATACTTGATACTAATTGATGAATATTAAGTGAAATTAATTACATTTAATTAAGGCTAATTACTAGTTAATGTACTGGTTAAACCTCCCACAGTAGCTTCAGGTTTTATCATTTCATTATTTTTTCAGAAATTTATTTTCAATCCTGAATGAACTTTATCAGTTCTGTTGTTCTGGAAGATCGCATTTCTCTTCTCACTTGTGACTCCCATAGTTATGAGTGAATCCCATACAAAAGTAAACACAGAATATTTTATAATCAGTTTTCCATGAAAAGCAATCAATTCCTTGATCTTTCCTTCCTAAATTCCTAAATTCATCTCAGTGGAATTTAGTCCTCATGCATTTCTAGACTGATTGCATGAATTTCATATAAGCAATAAAAATTAAAATCCACAAGCTATTATTGTTTTTAGCATTACTAGTATGATGTTTTACCATTAGAAATGAAATTTCCCATAGCTTTAGGCATACATGAAGTAATTTATCTGGTACATAATCTAATAATTTAGACCTCGCCTACTAATGCTTCATGAATACAGCATCCAACCAACTGTAAGATTTCACTGGAAAATCAACCACGTGTAGCAGTTAATTATATTTCGTATTTTCTTCCCATCTGTAATAAATTCTTAATTTAGAGTTCTACACAAACTATAAATCTTTATTTCGGTCTTCTCCCCCTTTCCATGTTTTTAAAGTTGTTATTTTTGCCCCCAGTACGTGGCATATAAGCACATGGGAAAGCACTTTTTTTTTTTTTTTTTTTCGTATTAGATGCAACATGGCAGCAGGGGTGGGGGTTAAATGTATAATTCTAAGTCATATTGAGTGAGGGGAGTCATATAATGTTCCATTCTCTTTTCACTCAAAGGTTATTTACAAGGTTTCTGATGAAAAAAGGAGAACTTCATCTCTGAACAACCCAATCAAAATGCCTTTTATTCTGAAATGCCCTAAGGCTGTCAAAAAGGACCTTGACTGGCATCTGGAATGAGCCATTATCCTGGCAATGGTTTGGTGTATCCCAGGATGGTAGGTATTAGCATATCCCTGGATAGTAGAAGTTATCATATGCCTTAGTAGCACAACTTGCAGATTTTGGATTGTGTTCATGAGAACAGATTTTTCCAACAAGTAACTTGCCAAAGGCTTGATATAAAAAGTACTTATGCCTAATGTCTGTCATTCCATCTATGCCAGTTCATTCTTCCTGGGCTGGACTGGATCCACCCTGGCACCTGAAATGGAGTAAACAAAGTCACTAGCTACTGAAGACTTTGATGTGACCTGTGTTATTTTTCCAGGCAGTTGTCATAAGGATGGTGACTTTATGCACTGTATCATGGCTGACCAGAGGTCTGGGATCGCCTTACATTTTTATACAGCTGTTCATCTCAAAATACTTCAAAATCACTTAAAATTTGAATATATCCTGAAATTCTCATCTCTGTAAAAGAACACAGATGCTTGTAAGACTTCAGTTGATCAATGGGTATAAATGCATCCTGAACTTTAGAGCGTATATTTGCATGCTTTAAAGCACAGTCGTACACATAACTGGGATGTAAAAACCCATTTGACATTCCATAACATATCAGATTAATGAATTGGAAACCAAAGCAATTCTGCCAAGATGGTGAGAAATTTTATGTTTGCAGTAAAGGGTTGGTGAGGGGAGGGGATGGACAGTGGGACAGACAGATCTATCTATTTCAGAGAAGATCAAATTATTCTTATGGTCCACAGGAAACTTTAATTTATTTATTTTTTTGTCCTTCAGAAAGGGACCTCTTCGTGTTCATTGAAACAGACAAATCTGTCTGTTTGCTCACTGTAGTTATAAATGTTCTTGTTCTCTACATAAACCTGAAGGTTTTGGTGTTTGCTAGAACTTTTTGGTGATGTACATATAGAAAAAAAATGGCATACGGGAGAAAAACAAAACAAAACAAACCATAAAAACATAACAACAACAACAAGAAATGTCTGATTATATTAGAATGCTTTTTGCACAAGATGATTCACAGGGAGTTCAGTGACATTGTTCATTATATAAGGTGCTGCACTACCTGAGGAGAGCGTCACGATTATCTTGCAAAGACGTATTCTGTTTAGGTTTGATTTAGTTTGTGAGTTTGTGTTGCCTTTTTTTTTTTTTTTCCTTTTTTTTTTTTTTCCTGGTTCTTTATTACAGAATCTGTGAAGAAAAAATAAAAGGTATCAGTGACTTCAACATAGCAGGGATTTTACCAATAGTATGTAATAAAGCCACAGATTAGATCATTGTTCAAACAGAAATCCCATGTATGTTTGTTGATTCCTTTGAGACTGATATTCATAATCTCTTGACTCTCTTTCAATAAGGTTAGGAGTTTAGCTCAATATTATTCCAGCTGGAGAAAGATACCTTCATAAAGAGAATCTGATTGCCTGTAACAGACTGCATGTTTTTCACCTACATGGTTTCCTTTTTCTTTCTTATCTGCCTTTCATTTCAACTTTTTTTGAGGAAAAAAAAAAAAAAATAAACAACAGAGAAATATTGGTGTAAATTTGAGACTTATTTTGTTTTCCCAGAAAGTATGTCCTTTTACATACCTTCTACATATAGCCTATGAAATCTAATATGGATGATACTTCTTTCCCCTCTCCCCCCAAAAAAAAAAAAAAAAAATTGTTGGTCTTTTGATCAGAAAAATTCTTTACTATTATCATGGTAATATCTTCCAATAAATATTTACACTGCTTGATTTTGATTACAAACTCTAAAATTCGAATTTGTCCATATTCTGTTAGGATATATGATGTTGTAATCAGGATAATTTAGGGAATGATCTTGCAAAGTGTTCTCTCTAGCATCTTTGTTTACCCAAATATTTCTGTTAAGTTAATGAGTATCTCTGAGAGTGACCTTAGAAATGCAATAAAATACTGTTGTTAAAGTCAATAGTAAAATTTGTACTGACTTCATTGGAATCATGAGCTTTTCCCACGACTCCTGTGTTTGTAGTTGATTAAAACTCCCAAGGACCAGATTTTTGATGAGTAGAGTAGCATTGGGAAAGTCAATAGACCTCTACGGACTTGCATCTTCTGGGTCTTTGAGCAAAATGCTCGACAGAAAATGCATAGAAATGCTGAACTGCATATGATGAAAAATTTTCCCCAAAAAATCACCTCAGGTAGATTGCTACAGTACAAAATGATGAGGTCTTAATGTTTTAGCATCACAGAACCCTGAAATCTCTCCTGCTCTGCCAAGAATTGCATTTTTACTGTTCAGTATAGAGTGCTGATCGTACTACTGGTCCAGCTTGGCAGGAGCACGTTCCATGCAGAGCAACGAAAACTCCAGCAACTCCAAGCCATACCAGAGGCAGAAACTGTTGTGCAAGTAATAGTTATTTGCTGCTCTCCATTAAACCAGTCCCTCTTCATGTTTATTTTTCAGATTTTCATCATTTAGCTGGAAACCTTTAATGTCAGATATCCATCTCAGAATTCTTGTGGGTTTTGTTTGTTTGATGGGGAGAGGGAGGATTGGTGGTGGTGGTGGGGGTTGTTTGTTTGTTTGTTTGTTTGTTTATAATTAGGACAGTCCTTATTTTTTAAAGTTCATACTGATTTGCTTGCTTGTACTATATCCTTGTTATTTCTTCATGTATTTTCATAAAGCAATATTTTTCATATGACAAATGAGGTTATTCTCTGGAACAACTGAGTTGCTATTCCCATTTCACTCTCCCATTTGATACCAAACAATTTCAATTAAAATTTTATGTGGCAGTAGTTCCCTGGTGAAAGTGACTCCAAGAATGGGATTTATTTCATGTAAAGCCATCTGAATGCTTTATGGGGTGTCTAGGTGACTAATCTTCATTAAACATATAAATTAACTTTTAGGAGGCTATACCTACAAGACACTGTGCTATATTATGTCCTTACTAGAAGTTTTAAAAAGTTCCCTGGAATATTGTTGAACTAATGAAGCTTTTGACCCCACTTCCAAATGGAAGACACAATGTAAACATATCATGTTGCATTGCATATTTACTCACATCACAGTCAGCTGCTTGAAAACACCAGATATCTTGGCAGGAATGATGAAATCTCTTATTATGCTGTTTTTGTGGTGGATTTTATTTCTGTTTTTCTTTGTTGTTGTTGTTTGCTTGTTTTGGTTTGTTTTCTTAAGAGAGAGACAGAGAGAGTGAGAGAGAGAACTCTCATTAGGCAGATTGATGAAAATTCTGGCCAATAATAGATTAAATAAGCTTTCTGTTCAGCAATAATTCCTAATACTAAGTGAGACCACAGGGAGCAGGTATACCCAATATTGAAGGTTGATAAATAAATACATTTACTGCTCAAAAAATCTTCAGGAGGAAGCCTGTCTCTTTTCCTTCCACTTTATTTTAACAGGTTTCGGAATGCACTGCAAATTTTTGCATCTGGAGAAAAAAACATTGAAATCTGTGCTTCTGATAATTCTCTTATAGTGTGAATAAGATCTGGTTTTGCAGTGACAAATTCTTCAATTGAGTTTTGTATAATAATTTTTATTATTTTTTTCCTTTAAAAATAAATAAATAAGCAAATAGCTTGCTGTTCTTACTGTTCATGCAAGATTACCTGCACAGAATATTTGAGGATTTTAGCATTGGATCTCAAGTCTTGGTCATGTGAACTGAGAAAATAATGCTGTTAGCTGTAGCAACTTGAAGTACTTGCTGTCAGTCAGAAAGATTGTTCCACAAGAAATGTGTTCCAAGAAATCCACATAAAAAAATCTTTGAAGGACTGGTACTTTGAGATAAATGACAGCCAGGGATATACTTCTGAGCCTGTACTTAATGTCCCCAAATGGAATCGTGCTTGTACTTTACCAACTGGTGTTTTCAAAAGATGGACAAAGGAAGCTGGTCAACCAAGAACAAGGATAAAAAGTGGTTGGATGATTTTTTGTTTGTTTGTTTGTTTGTTTTTCATGATTTTTTTTTTTTTTTTTGGGGGGGGGGGCTGTACTTTCTCAGATAAAGTCTTCACTGCTGACATTTGCTAGCTTCCACCTTACACAACTTAACAGGAAGTTGGTTTGTGAGGTGTCCTTTCTCATGAAGCAATTTCTTCTTTTGTTCATCCCAGTTCAGAAGCAATGACCTTCAGATGGAAGGAATGGAAAATACACAAGCTTGTATTCCTCTTATAAATTCTTTTTGTGATGAAATTGTTTGCTTCTCAGTCACTCATTGATGCTCTGCTGCTGTGGATATAATTTGCCCAGCAAGAAGTCTTACAGAAGATATAAACAAAAAAAATATATTTGGGTTCCAGTGAAAGCAGGAATTTCCAAACTTTCAGCAGAAATAAAATAAAAAATGAATATCGTTAACACATTCATATATTCACATTTGCAATTACTCTGTAATCTTCTCTACTACTCATTTATGTTCACCTGCATCAAAACAACACACTGATATTGAACCTCAGCCAAAAAATATGTGGCGTAAGTTCACCTTCTGACATGGGTATCTACAAGGGGTTATTTTACATTAGAGCACTGTGGAATAGACCCAGCTATACATCCCCCCTCCAAAACTGGAAATTAACTCATTGATAAATATTAAAAGATATTGATATGTGGTGCTGTGGGGCCTTGACAGAGAACTGAGAGGCCTTTTATATTCTAGCCCTGTACTCCTACTTTCAATTAAAAATAAAAATCTTGCTCAAGCCAGGGAGATGACATTTCAACCAGGTTTCTCCACTTGAAGTCAGTTTCTAAGCAGAGTCTCAGTTGCCTTAAAGCCTCAGGGCACCGTTCTTTGAGGATCATTGGTTGATTTATACAAAACAGTTCATTGCTATAAATCAAAAAGCCAAAATGTATGTTGATTTACCCTGGGCTGTTGTTTACAGGAATGAGACAACTTTCTCTGGTCTGAAATAATCTCTGAAAAGTGAGTCTTTGCAAACTCTAGCTTTGTATCTATGAATAAGGAGAACAAGAGCATGACACGTTTACACTTTTAAAATAGGTTACAAGGAAAGTCACCCTGCATTCTCCCTATTTTTTATTTTTCTTTTAACATTCAGAGAACAATCTAGGTACTAAGTTTGTTACATAAGTTTTATATAAGCTTTTAAAATAATACGCAGAAAACTGATTTTCCTGTAATTTGGGCAATGTTTTATTTATTCAGTGTAAATATTCCCCTGAAATATAGAAAAGCAGAAAGTAAGAGCAATTTGCCAGTGTATAAGAGCTGAAAGTGAAATCAACCATTAACAACAGTGAATCCAACCATGAAGAAAATTGATGGGGTAGTAGATATTTAGGGTAAGACTCATCTCACTTAATTTTATCTGTCTAAAAGTTAAGCATCAAATATAAGCTGTGATTCTAGACTCTGTAGTTGAAGGAGATAAACAGGCACTGGAAAAGGGTGACTGATCATCTCCTCCTCCCTGCTCCCTCCCCGCCCCCCCCCCCCCCCCCCCCCAAATTCTAGTATCACTTTTTTTTGTTGTTGATGAATTTGTTGTTCATGAATTTTGTCGTTCATCTGGAAGTTACCTTCTTTCTCTTCTGAGTGCAGAGGGTATCAATGCTCAGCTTAAACTGCCTGCCTTATGTTCAGATAGACAAAATTTAGAGGGGTGAACACCATACTTAGGGGTTGATTTAATTTGTTATAGTTTACTTTTTTTTTTTTTTTCACTTACTATAATAGCATATTTAACTGACTGATTCTGATACCGCATTAGGTGAACTTCTGGTTGCAGCTTTTAGACTTTCCCTAGCAATCCTGTATATGCTGTATAATAAGAAATATTTCATTAAAACAAGACCCTTTGAATGTCAAAAAGTTTCCTTGGTTCTGTTTAATAACATAAGGTTTGGGTTTCTGACAGATCCCAGATTCCTTCTTTGCTAGGAATTTGATGATGAACATGTACAGCTCTATCTGGTATCAAAAGGAATTTCAGAAAGGAAGAAGTTCCTCCACTTCTTTTACTTCTGATTTTTATGGCATCAAGAGAAGGGCTGCCTGTTACAAAATACAAGATACTGAGCTGAAATAGAGATAACAAGAGGTTTAATATGGAAGAATGGTCTCTTGCTGTTAACTATGATCATGTGAATGCAGTCTCTGCCTCATTAAGTATTCAAATCCCTTGACAAATGCTGGCATATTTGCTGCATGCCCTGATTTCTTATACCCTTTCTACAAATGCCTGCTGTTAACTGTTGTGAAATTATAATCCCTAGGCTTGATGGTCTAGACCATCATATTTTTATAGAGCTAAAACATAAACACATGTGCATGCACACAAACAAGCTTAAAAAATAATAAAAATAAATAAATAACCCACTCTATAAGTGTCAATCATTATGCCACTTCTTTTCTCTTAAATATTAAAAATGACAACTACTGAGGTATTGGGGGATAGAAACAAAATAAGGTAGCTCATGGGGAAAACAAAAACCAAAACCTAAATATTGGAGTAACAATTTATCTACCTGTGTTTTTCAAATTTTACTGGAAATTTACTGTTTCTGTTAATTGTAGTCCTTTTTCGTTTTTCTCTGAAGCATTTGGAGCTAATTCAGACTGATGAAGGAACCAGATGAATGTGCTGTGATATCCTCTAGTACAACCAGAGCTTTCTAAAACACTTCTAGAGCACTCCTCATGTTATAACTGTGGACTTACTTTCAAAAAAGGAGCAAGAGATTAAAAAGCACCCTCTCAGTGAACAAGCTTTTCCCGATATCCAATCTGAACTTCCCCTGAAACATTTTCACCTCATTCCTTCAGGTACAACTGCGGGTCACCAGAGAAAAGAGATCAATCAGTGCCTCTCCCTCTGGTCTCCCTCATGAGGAAGTTGCAGACAGATCTTGCAATTGTTGTAGACAAATCCTCTTGCATTCCACCAGAAGATGTTTAGTACTTAGAAATCCTCAGGTAAGTGGTTCATTCTTGGGAATATATTGTACACAGTCATAAATTCAGGGGAAGGTTATGCCAGTGTTTTCCTACTCCACAACCAGGGAAGCATTCATGGTATCAAGTTGTAGAATCAGTGGTGTCAGGAAGAAGAAGAGATGTACATATGCATTAACTAATGCATTATTACTTATATTAATATATATATAATATTAATATAATTAATGAAATATATTAATATAATTAATAACTGCATACTGGTCCTGCTGTCTTTTTCCATTTGTGGCATGAACCTCATGCACCAACACCTCAACATCAGGTTTTGGACATCACTGAAGAAATATTCTTTTATATGATCAGACAGCCATGTCAAATCACTCCAGGCAACTCTATGGTAAAAGCTTGTATTTCTTAATGAATATTTGAAATTTTCCTAACTTTCCTAGAAAGTTATGAATCCATGCTGAGGACTTCTTAGATGTATCTTTATCTACAAGCTTACTCTTTCCAGATGTTCCCTCAGCTCCTCACACTGACTAGTAAAGCAAACCAGACACGCAAAAAATAACTGAACAGTCTTTTGTACTTTAACCTGGAAGAAAAATTCTTCTCTCTACCAAGCCTGTAACTTGATGTAACCATGAGAACAAAAGACATAGCTGTAAACCATGCACCCGAGAACTTCTAAATCTGGAATAAAGTTTGATCAATAGGATAAAGCAAATAGATTTGCTCATGTATTAGGAAAAACAAGACAAAACAAACAAACGAACAAAACATGAAGAAGAAGAAGAAAGAAGAAGAAGAAGAAGAAGAAAAAAAAGAAAAAGAAGAAGAAGAAGAAGAAGAAGAGGAAGGAGGGAGAGGGAGAGGGAGAGGGAGAGGGAGAGGGAGAGGGAGAGGGAGAGGGAGAGGGAGAGGGAGAGGGAGAGGGAGAGGAAGAGGAAGAGGAAGAGGAAGAGGAAGAGGAAGAGGAAGAGGAAGAGGAAGAGGAAGAGGAAGAGGAAGAGGAAGAGGAAGAGGAAGAGGAAGAGGAAGAGGAAGAGGAAGAGGAAGAGGAAGAGGAAGAGGAAGAGGAAGAGGAAGAGGAAGCTGTCACTGAGCACATTCTGCAGGCCTCTCTCTTAAACAAGTGAATTGTGAAGAATAGTATATTTTGGGACAACATAGTCAAATTATGACTATATACCACCCCCTCACCCCACCCCGAAGAATCATTTAAATGTACAGCACCACACATCCCCACTTAGACAATATGAGTGAGGTTTCCATCAACAATTGCAGTGATATTCTTCTTGTCCCTTTTGTGTCAGCAGCAATACATGCCATATAGAAAAAGCTTTGTTTTATGGCATTATGCTAAAATAACTATAGATTTTTATTTATTTATTTATTCGTTTATTTATTTTCTGGCTTGTCAAGTCAAACTCAGGGTAGTTGATTAAACTTTGTATCCTCTGTGCTTTCCTCTACAGCTGCCTAAACTATTATTCAGGATCCTTGTGCAAGTAACATTTTTTCTGACAATTTAGGGAAATATTCCCTTATTCCCTTACTCAGGTATAGACCTTTAAGCAGCAGATACTTGATTCACACAGATTTGGAGAAGGACTATAAGGAGTGGGAATTATGTAATTTTGTTTGCTTTTGTATTTGCATCTATGTGTTCTTGGCTATTTTCCCCACAAGTTTTTTCTGCACAGAAGAATATGATAAAGCCCTACGTTCCTCAGACTTCCCCCATCTTGCTGTGTCCAGAAGGGGAGTCTGGGATACAAGTAGTAATCCTGAGAGGTATGCAACATCTCTTACCAACATAAGAAAGCCTCAACTCCCAGTGACTTGCTCCCAGCAAGTAATTTACAACAGTGAGTCTGGAGAGCTCAGATGAACCTGAACAACCAGGAAATTTAAGGAAATCACCAGGCTACAGACCAGGATTTCCACCAGCCACTGTTTTTTTTTTTTCTTATCTGAGGAAGAGAAATAGCTTAGAATCAAAAGGAGAGAGAGAAAATAGTGAGAAATAACGTATTGTGAAATCTGAAATACCAAAGGTCTCATCAGATTTCTGCAGCCTCAAGGAAAAGCTGTTCAGATTTAAGAGTTTACTTCAATCCAGGACAGAGCTAAGCTCTTAACCTCTCAGGTGAACCTTTCCCCTAACCCTCTAGAGCCCCCCAAACAAACATAGATGGACCTTTCAGTTCCCTCAAATCAGATCTGCCTTTGCCTTTGCAATATCTGTTAAGATGAATAGGGTTCCCTAACAGTGCTGCAGCAGTGGTGAGGCAGCACATTTGTCAAACAGCAGATCCTAAGCTCCAAGCCTATCTGGATAGACGACAACAATCATAGTTGTTGTTTAACGTATCTATTATGGTAGTGCCTAAATGGCTCGGCCAGCCTGGGACTCTGCCAAGGTCAGCGTTGTATATACTAAAGCACAAATAATAGTCCAGCACATATACAATCTGTAACACTAAGGTAAATCAGGAGCATAAAGAAATTATGACTTATGAGGTAGCATTAAACTGTGTGGTATTCATCTGAGTGACTCTTATCATGAAACCTTGGCTCTGTAAAATTCACTAGGGGAGTAAAACCTACATCCATGAAGCCTAAATAATATCTTTCCATTTAATGACTCTGGCATCCAAACAAACTATATAAGGTCATCTAACATCACCAGCATTAATGATGAAATCTCCCATAGCACGTACAATTCTCCAGTCATCATAGAAACGCATTGCAAACATAGTGTTGTGAGCTTATAGTGCTTAGCACAATAGGATGCTGCTGCACAGAGGGACAGCTGACAACAGTATTATTGGCAATTAGTTATTCTGTACTGGCTGAAATAATTTCTTTATCCTATGTAACATCATAATCACGTTATTCTTGCAAGGGTGGAGGCAGGAGATAACACAGGCATTGTTTTAGGACATGCGATTTTAAATTATGGATGAGATATCCTACTTGATTCAGCTGATATTCAGCCAAAATCCATGCACACACAATCTTCCATAATAACTATATTTACCACAACTAGAATGGAATTCAAGTCATTCAGTGCGTAGCCCTAATAATAAACCTATATGACTAGGGTCTGCTTCTTCAACATTATTTCCACCTAATTTATAATCAAGATGTTCAATTAATAATTTCAGCTCTTTATGCAGTGTTAAGTCAGCTGAAAAGCCTGTGATTTTTTTCCACTTTTAATTTTTCACAATGCTGAGGAATGCATAATAACCCAGAAGAACAAGGATGCAAGGAAAGAAACAATTATTAACAGACTAATGGGAAAAAGAAAAGGTTCAAAAAGAAAAGCTGGAAAGTTGATTGAGTTTCACATCAAATGTAAATGCACTAAATGTTTCCAGAATAAAAGGCAGCAAAGCCTACAGTGCATTTCCACGGATATTAGACCCTCCTTGTGAATGACAGCTTAGATGAGATTTGTCTTGGCCAAGCAGCTATGCACTTTATATGTGCTTCTCTCACATTTACTTGTTTTTCACAGGTACAACTGCACAAATGCTGAACTAGTTGCATGAGATGCTTGAATGTGAAGGATAGCTAGATCATAGGAAACCATTTCTGCTTTGCAGGAAGCAGCGTGGCCTTTACTGTGGCTGAGGATTTACTTACAAACAGACACTGTGATAATTCAAATATGGCATACTTACAGAGTGATGTCTTCTAGTTTGGCTCCTTGGTGACTTTTGTAAACAGGCTATAAAGTCATTGAAGGCAACATATAAAAGAAACATTGAAATCTATTGTTTGTGTCATATATGGTTCTCATTCACATAGCTGTAGAGACAGGTCTGCCAAACTTTAAATGGACAAATATATGAAATATACCGGTAGCTTCACTCAGAATAACCAAATTCACTTCACTTCTGTGTCCCAAGTGCTATCCTTGTCAGAAAGGCCAGAGACTGACGAGGCACCAAACTAACTATCATTGGTATACATTTTTCTCAACCAGAAAGTGCAAACAATATCATGAAGAATGTTAATGAGGTATTTAATATTACTGTTGCATGTGACATGCAATTAACGTTAGAAGACTTCTCTAGAGACTTTCATCAAAACTAAACACATTTAATAAATAACACAATGGAATCTACTGGGAAATATTTTAGTTACATATTTGTAGATGAATCAGGTTTCTTAAATTCTTCTATTCAATGGTCTTAGCACCTTATTTTCAGATTACCGTGGTTAGGAGGTGAGAAAATGAAAGATAGCCCGCAGAATTTGAAAACTAAATTCAATACTTTTTTCTATATAGCTTAACTTCATCATTGGCAATTTGATTAGAAAACATTCCATTTGTGTTTATGAATTTGTAGATGACGCCTTGCTATTTTCCCTAATTGAGGAGGATTTCATTATTTAATATCACCATTGCAGGTTTTTTTTTAATTAATATTCATTTCTTTGTTGATTATAATGTGCCTCACTGAACTGCGTCTGTAACAACTGAATGCTTTGCTGTTGCAAAAAGCTCACCAAAACTCAGATAATTTAAATGATATTTCACTCCTGTTTTCCGTAGTGTCAGGTTATTTACTGTGCATTAATATAGTACTGATGAATCTAGAAATATTAGGCCAGGTATTCCTTAGATTATTATTTTTTTTAGCCACTTACTCCTTCTGTGACCTAAGTTAATTAAATGATCATTGCAGGCTTCTAAACATACATAAATAAAATGTTTGTATCTCTGAAGGGGACTTAAAAATAAAATAGAATAGAATAGAATAGAATAGAATAGAATAGAATAGAATAAAATAAAATAAAATAAAATAAAATAAATAAAATAAAATAAAATAAAATAATAGAATAAAATAAAATAAAATAAAATAAAATAATAGAATAAAATAAAATAAATAAAATAAAATAAAATAAAATAATATAATAAAATAAAATAAAATAATAGAATAAAATAAAATAAAATAAAATAATAAAGCTAAATACTGAGACTGAGAATACTGCCAGAACACCCATAGATTCAAATCTTTGTTGCTATGCAGTGCATATTTTAACATTGTGTCTACTTTACCTCCAACATTATATAAAGTACTAGAATTTTTTGTTTGTGTTCTTTTGTTTGTTTTTATTTTTATGAATTACTTTCCTAGCATGAAGGTATGTTCCCCTTCTTATGTCCTGGTGGTTGGTGTTAAGGCCTATTAATGGTGGACTAAAAATTTTTATTTTAATAATCACGTAAGTCAGGTTTGTCTTTTTCTCTGTATCTCCCATTTTCTTCATCCAACATACTTTATTTTCTGAGGCAGAATTTGGTACAGTTTATCACCTGTGAATTTGTTAGTTTTATTCTGCCTGGTTTCAGTGTTTTCTCTATCTAAACTGAGACATGTAAGCAGGGTATTGCTTATCTATTATGTTTAGAGAACCCAACCTGGAAGCACAGAGATATACTCTGCCTATGCTTGTGACAGGACAGTCTTGGAGGTCCACAGCTGTGCTCCAAGGGTTGTTCACAGACCTTTAGACCCTGACATCCTGACTTGTGAGATCTGAGTTCTGCATCACATTCAGGCTGTCCCCGCAATGTCTTTGGGTTCTTTCACCACCAAACCATGATGGTGTCTCTCCCCTACTCTGGCTTCTGCTACCCCGCAGAGCAGTCATGACTGGTGTGTCAATTCCTGGAGTGCAAACAGTAAATTGACGTGATCCTGAAAACAGAGTTAATGCAGCTACTGTAGCATGGTTGGTATGGATGGTTTGAAAATCTTATGCTTAACTCATCTGGTTTGATAGGTTGAGAGCAGAGAACAACAGGAGTCAGATGAAGATATATTTCGCACATCCTGACTCACTCCATAACAGGGAGTGCAAGGCTGTAAAGAAGGAGGTCTCTCTGAGACCTGTCTGATTTTACTGACTGACGTCTGGTTTATCTCAGTTACCAAGCTGGCTAGAGTCTTGAAAGATAGAGGATTAATTGCCAAATAAATAAAGAACACATGAGATAATCATTGCACATCTTCACTTTTCTCACCACGTTTCTTCACCACATTCTCCTCCATAGTACAGACCCCTGTCAAGCACTTGTATGTATTATAAATGAAAAATCTAATATTGGCAGGATACAGAATGCCTAGAGGAGCAGACAGTCCTAGGGATTTCATGGGATTTCATGGTTCTACTTCTTTCTTTTGTGACTATCACAGGTGATTTACTCCAGTTGATATCTTCTGGCCATGCTATGATCTTATCCAGACTGAAAATGAACTAGCAAGGACTAGGAATTAGGAAGCAAGGACTTCCAGTCAGATTTTACTCACGCAAAAGAGTTTAAAATTTCTGAATACTGTTCTGGTTTTCAGGTCACAATGAATCTCACAACATTTTTGAAACTTCACACTTCATTAATTACGTGTGGTTTCAGCAAGTGACTTGCTCTCAAAAATTAGTGGCAAATCATTTTCTTTAAAACTGAGAACATTTTCCTGCCTATAGCTTTTCTTTTTCTCCTCTTATACATTTGTATGCTTATAATTAATAAGTTCTGTTTACTAGTTTGTTTGCTATTTTTTATACTTTCACCTAAAGAGTAACAAAACCAATGCTCCACTGTAAACATCTGGGCTTTATCATCTCCTTAAATCATCTATTTACAGTAGGATTAAGAAAAAATAAAAACATCATGGCAATCCTGAAATTCTGCTGTTGACATTGTTTTCACAGAATCACAGAATCATTTAGGTTGGAAGAGACCTCCAAGATCACCTAATCCTAACACTAACAAGTTAGTTATGGCCTAACACTAACAAGTCTTCCACTAAAACATATCACTAAGCTGTACATCTAAACATCTTTTAAATACCTCCAGGGATGGTGACTCAACCATTTCCCTGGGCAGCAAATTCATACGGCTTGGTATAAAGAAATTAGAAAATGAATAAATGAATAAATGAATAAATTAATAAACAAACAAACAAATAAATAAATAAATAAAAAGAAGGAAAATAAAAATATAACTTAAAAGAATGGATGTATAAAAGCACAGAGAAGTACTCATAACAATGAAAATTATATCTTTGGAAATCCCAGTTTCACTGTATGAAATTCTAAATTTAGAATTGGGTTTATAAAAGGGATAATTTCCCTAGATAAGAGGAAAACCCTCAGCAGGGCCCAGAAAAGTACCCTCATAAATCTGGTCCTGAAGACTAATCTCATACTCAAGAATGCAAAACTTGTATCTGTTTTAATGAGGAATGAGTAATGACTAGCACATTGAATACATTTAATTCAATGATCAATGCACAAAAGAAGGAAATTTCGCAACTCTGTTTTACAAGTTGTGATTTTATTGATGTATTTTTTTATTTATTTTTGTCTCATGGTCAACCCACAGCTTCACAGTCATGGTGCTACTTACTGTAAACACTCAAGCACTTGTTTCTTTCAACAATACATACGTATGCCTACACTAACAACAAAAAACAAAATTAGACTAACACATATTCTTCCCATTCCCATTCATCAAGAAAGGGGATGAGCTATTACAAAAGCTGCCAAAACAGCTTTATCCTTCCCAAAGGAAGCGGGCATCATCCTTCCCAGGAAACTTGATCTTTCCTCAGTGAAATTCACTCAGTAGGGAGGACAATCTTCTGCAGTGAAAGGAAAATTTTAATGGGAGCATGCTATAGATAGATTTGACAAGAAAATATCCCCAGTTTCTTGCTTCCTGCGGATCGATTTAGAAGTTTGGTAGAGCTTTTCATTCTTGAAGCTTCCTAAAGCTGCCCTTGATTTCTTTTTAATAAGATGCATTGAAAATGTCCTACCACCCTAGAACATTATACTGAGACCACAAAGATCTGGGGGAGGGAAATGCAGAGGGTTAATTTCCAGCTGCTGTCGTGAGTGGCATTAAACATCAAAAGTGCTTTAAATTAACTTTTCTCTCAGAAGAAATATTTAACAATTGCTGATGTGATGTGTGCCTTGACATTTTGAAGGATTATTCAAAATCTTTTTGTATTTAGGATAATGACTTTCAAAGCACTTACCATCCTGTGCCAGTCAAATGCAACACTTTTGATTCATCACCGTGGAGGTATTAATAATTAAATGTGTTAAGATTATGGTAAGGTTGTGTGGCAAGCCAAGACAAACTTGAGTTGAGGTCTTGTTACATCCCAAACTCACCTTGATATTCTCTATTATTATTTTATTGCAAATAAGATCATATATGTAACTTTTTTTTTCTCTTCTATGAACTTTTTTTTTTTTTTTTCCAGTACATTTGTTTCATACAATATTATGAGCCTAGGAATGGACTTTAGGTCTAAATTCTACTTTTTTTTTTTAAGCACCCAAGGAATGAAATGTGTGATATTCCAGATACTGGAACTGGAGGGAAAACCAATTGTACATAGCCAACATCCACTTTATTAATTTCTCACTTTCTGTCTGCTCTGTCAACCACATTCTACTGAGAGCAGCATTTACTACCTTGAATTGTCTCATCAATATAAATTGAGGCTGCCTATTTGAAAAACTGCTTTGCCTTTATTTTTGTTCCAGCACGACACTGTTCACCAAGCTCAAAGCCCTACTGCACCATGGATAAGACCTCTATTCTTCAGTGTTTTTCCAACGATTTTTATTTGAAAAGAGAGAAGGAAAAAGTAGGGAGAGAAGTATCAGTGTTTGCCACTTTACAGAGTTAAATAATTAAGTTTTGCATTAACTGAGAAGTGAACTGGACTTCTTTGGTCAGTGTTTGAAAGATGGGGAGGGAATCTAGTCTTTCTCTGCCTGGGGGCATCAATATTTACACTTTCGCAGCTATGTCACATGGTGCAGGAGGCAGCTCATGGCAACCAGTGCTGTCTGGGGGTTCAGCCTGCTTCAACAAAATCTCTTTGTGATGCTGGCATGTTGGGTTGGTTCATGAACCAGAACCACCCGCTTGTTCCTGAAAAATTCAGAATCACTACCTTTCTGTTAGAGCTGTAAATACTCAACATCCAGAAGCTCTAGGAAGAATGGGATCCACCCAGGAAAGGTGACAATAAAGAATAATATTAAAACTTAACATTCTTTCAGGTTTTGTTTTCTAGTTTGAGAGTAGAAAAAAATAAGATGGTGTCAAGTGAGTCATTCTGAATTCCCCGTAGAGCCAAATTAGGCTCAGAGTATTTCATTTGAAGGATGGGTTAAACTCAAGTGAAGTGAAGCTGAAAAGGCTACACTAGAGTACTGCAGGCAGAGACAAAACCCAGATGCATCAGAAGTCTTCGAGATTCATCTGCCACAAGTGGAAAGATTAATATCAGTTTATATACAAACAAAGGAGAAAGAAGGAGAGGGTAAGCTGGTCTTTTAAGCCACTGTTTTAAAAGTCCAAACAGATTTACAAAGAGTACAAAACCAGTTGTTCCTTTTTGATACTTAGCAAGTATTGTACAAATGAGCATACCTCTAACTCTGCTTTTGTGTATAAAAGCCAAATTGCAAAGTAACACAGGCTTCCTTTTGTTAAACCCATGGGTATTTAGATCTGTCCTGGATATTCACTTGCATGAACAACTCCAGAAGCAGCAGCAAGTCAATTAAATAAATAAGGTGGCAGGGGATTGGGGTGGGGAGGAGGAATGCTCAAATTGTATCTAACAAAGGAAATAGAAAAAAAAATATATTTTGTAAGTTCTTTTAAGTATTGAATGATTGATCTGTGGTGCATAGATTATTGAGATAATCTTGTAGTTTGGACCTTTTGTTTGTTTATGGGTTGTTGTGACAAGTATCAGGATAAAAGTATGGCAGCCAGTAGGCCTGAAGCGATGCACTGGGCATTGTGAAATCCTACCCTGTGTTTTCCCAGCCCTCCAAAGGTTTTCTTTCAACAAGAGGAGACACATCCCGTACTTAGCTCTGTACCAAGTATATACCAAGTATATACCTCATACCAAGGGGGATAAGCCTGTGGGAAATGTTCATTTATGAATAAGCTCCATTTTGCTTTGTCATGTTTCAGCCTACATGAATCCAAGCACTTTCTCAAATTTATAATAAAATCTAATGCTCACATCGAGAACTTAGCATTGCACTGTGATGATATATGCTTTATCCCCAGATACATTAAAGAAATTTATATTGAGCAAGTGTGCCCCTCACCTCCAGAGCACCAGCTTCAAATTCATGGCTAGTGGATAAGGATGGTAACGCTGAAGTCAAATTGTCATAAGACTGCATAAAATGCCCTGAAATGCATTAGTTCTATTTTCCTCATGACTTCCAAGACTGCTGCTACCAAAAGTGTGCTTGGACATTATCAGCAATGAATCCAAGGGCTGCATGCATTGGGTCTTCTTGCCATAACAATGAAAGAATATCCATTGTTGCCAGGAGGAGAGCAGATACGCCTCCCTGCCTCTCTCTTCCGGATTAATACCTTACAAATTTCAGTACAAATACTGTATGTTTTTTCATTCTCCTGCTTTCCCCATACATTCTCTTTTACCCCCTTCATTTGACTTTTTAGAACCTTCCAAACAGTTGTGTTAATTTGGAAAAAAAAAAAAAATAATAGAGCAGTCCTTGGACTTGAAGCCATATGTTCAGTTCCAACTGCTGCAAGTTGCAGGGAAAGCTCTGCTAGCTGCTCCCAGGGCTCATTTGTCCCTCAAGGAAGTCTCCAGAACAGAAAAAGATGAATGTAAGAATAATAAAAAAGAGTTGTCTTCCCCACTGCATTTCCTTCCTTTTTCTAATGTTTCTTCTTCATTGTCTTTTCTTTATCTAAGAGATCTTCTATATTCATTCCCTCATACTTTCTTTATTCATTTTACAAGCATATCCTCAAAGACAGGTCATTTTAGGAGGAAAAATAGATGACAGATATTATCCTCTAACCTACTATTAGGAAAGAATATTTGTTAATGGGAAAACCTAATTTTCATTTAATTATTCCAACATTCCTTGGCCTCCATCCTTAGATAGGATAAATAACTACTTGCCCACTTAATGAAATCTTTACTCATGATCATCTAATCTGACGTCATGGAAACTTGTTACAGTGATTGGCTGTATGAATGGTATTATTTCCCTCTATTGTGAAAGCTAACCGTAAAAATTGAAAATCTAGTGAGTAAGCTTGTTGAAAGAAAATGGAGAAATAACAACTTTTAATGGAAAATGATATTAACTTTAACAGTGTACTTAAATTTAAAATTTTTCGCTGAGACCTGCACTAGTAACATAACAGTGTTTAGCTCATTTTACAAAGCACTTTTATCTTTGTTAAGAACTTTGTTGTAAGCTAGTCAGTTTTTGTATAATTATTATTTCCTTTATTTTTTTTTCCTTAATTTTGTTCTTTCTATCTGGAAATAGGAGCAGCTCTTTTCCCTTTGTTTTTGCTGCTCTCTAGAAAGTCATCACAGCATATGATCATGTTTCCCTAGAGTTTTTTTGATTGTGTTACATATGGGCTAAATTTTCAGTGGATGAATTTTAGGTGCACATTTATGTGCAATGAAGTACAATTAGCAATAAAAGCAGTTATATCAAATTTACTAATCCTTCCAGAAAAATATTTTGTATTTGCAGTTAAGTTTTTGTCCTAACTTTTGCCTTTTTACTCATCACTTTTTTTTTTTTTCCTGTTTTGATAAAGAGCAGAAATCAAAATCAAAGAAAACAAACATGGTAGGGGGGAAAGCATATTTATGCTTTATTGTGTCTGAATGTAAAAGTCAATTACTATTTAATTTCTCTTTCCATTGTTTCTTCCCAAGTCTTTTTCAGGTCCTAAGTTGTTTGGGGCCAAGTAATTTGCAGTTAATTCATTTATTTTAGTAGAGCTAGGACAGCTTATTGGACAGTTTGTATGGGTCCTGGAAAAATAGTCATTAAGGCATTTATGTTTTTTGAGGTGTGTTTAATAAAAAAGAAAAGCCCTGAAGACCTAAGAAATAGTATTTGTGCTCCAGGCTCCAAATGATTATGTGAAGATCTGGACATGAAGAATGAAGTGATAAGGAGCAGATTCTTAAACAAAATCAACACAGTATTTTCACAGCTTTGAAACATAATTTTACCAGGTAATACTAAAAATCTTACTTTTGCATATGTGCATTTAGGATGTCATACATTTCCCATAATTTTAACTATCTAAAAATAAAATAATAATAATAATAATAAATTACCTAAATAATGAAAAGATAAAAATGTAAAGTATATAAATTTGTAGCATTCTTTGTAGCTCCCCCGTGAATTTAGTCTATATAAATAACTTCGTAAAGTAGATAACATCTAGACAGCTAAAATCAGTTGAAATAAATCCCAGTGTAGACATCTTCAAGCACTTATCTTTTCACCAGAAAATATTTTTGGATACCTAAATGCTTGTTTTGCACTTACTCTACAAATGCACCACAGTCATGAATGGATTGAATATCCTGGGGCCTTTCTCTCTCTCTGGATGTTTGGGACTCAGCAAGTAGTTATTCTACACAGTGAGAATAAGTTAATTCTTGTATTATATTGGTTAGAGTACTCATCTAAATTAGAGATTAGTTTTCATTTCTCTTCCTCCTATCAAAAAAGATCTTCATGCAGAATAGCATATAGGACCATGGAGACGTAAACAAGAATGAATCTTAGTAGCCTAGTGATCCTCAAGGAGATCTGCCCTAGAGAAATTACAACATAAGCACAAAATCATGCAACAGCTGGGCAAGAGGAGCAAAAACAGATAAGCAACATCCTTGGTCAATCTCTTCACGAGAGGACAAGTCTGCACTACTCAGCTAATGCTGAGATATTTTTATTAGTATAAAGGTGGAAACAACCTTTTGGCCTTTATACATTGATAGTCTGTACTAAAGGAACATAAAAGGTGTTTTTGAAGCAGTCTGGAGTGATTTAAAGAAGCAATACTCCTACAACAAATGCACGAAGCGTCTATATGGCTAAATCCATTGCAATCAGTTGTAGGGAAAATTATCCTGTCCTATCTATGAATCAGGTTGTCACTTTTGCATACTACATGAGTCAGAATAGAAAGAGACTTCCCAAAAATTTCAAAATGCTGGTAATCTTATGGATCCCAATTATAGCTTTTCCTTAAATAAAAATCAGTCCATGAATACTGGGTATTTCAGACTAGTCTTGAGACTATGTAAAACTTCCCAAGTCCAACTATGTAGCTAGTATTTTTATTTCACTGTAAGGTTCAAAAACTCATTTGATATGATACCAAGGTCAGATGTGAAAGAGGAAACCTAAATTCCCTCGACATGTTTTCAACTTACCTTTCCTTCAGCTCTCCAAATGAAAGCCTCTGTAATGGGAAGATGACAGGGAATATGCTGAATGGCTTTTGCCTTTGTGTTATTGTCTCTTTTTTTCAGGCACTGTCTATAGATAGATATAAATACCTCTTATACTACTTTGCAACTCTTCTTGGAAGGACAGTCTATTAGTTTGTGTTATAGCATGCAGAGAAAAAAAAAAAAAAAAAAAAAAGAACCTGATTGACAAATGGGGTTCCTCAATGGTAGAGAATTAATATAGCTATGTAATTTTATCATTAATAACTGGAGTGGTAGCTTTGGGATGAACCATACAGTGACACACCATAATTTTTGTATGGAGAAGGAAAGGTCTCTAAAAAATTGGGGCAAATTAAACAACTAAAACAGGCTGCTTATTTCTCTTCCAAAAATGTATTATATTTTCATAATTAAGGGGACTATTTGGGATTAACTCACAAGCCTAAAGCAAAGATGTGTGGAAGTAAATTTAACACAGAGGTGATATGTTCAGTCTCTGGGGAAAGAGACTGAAATGATGGTTGTCATTTTCACCTTATCTCCTTTGACAGAGAAAAGGTTCAGCAATTATGGCCCAATTGCAAAAAAAAATAAAAATAAAAAAATAAATGATAATTTAAAAACCAGACAAAAAGAAGAAGAAAAAGCACCTCCTCAGTACATTTTCTTTTAATGATATAAATTTCAATTAACTGAATTGATAAATTAAGCTATAAAGCAATGCAAACATGCAGAAGAAAAATTCAAATAATTTTTTTCTTCATGCTTCCAATTCTTTATAGTACATTACATCAGTTAATGGCAATTTGTATAATTTGTGTAATGACATAAATTGCCATAAACTCTCACAGTGAAGTGTTGTAAAAATGATAAATCAGGGATAAAGTATGGAGGACCAGATTCGTAGTTGCTGTAAATTTCATTAAAGTTATTACAGGTACTCCAGTTTACACCTGCTCACCCCTTACCCACACGGACAGAGAGGGAGCAAAGGGAAAATATATCACATATAAGTAGAGTCATAATGAGTCAAAGGGTGAGTGTAAGTAAGCTGCTGGAGATCCAAGATGGAAGGCAGATGTGACAAGGATGGTGTGATTAGTGTCACTGCAACCTGAGGGTGCTCAGGACAGGGATGGGTCTTTGTGTGCCTGACACACAGTGGTTCCTGGTGTGACCTGCTCTTTTCTGACAAAAGACAATTCTCCTCGGTCTAGCAGGATAATCAGAAATACAACCAGGATCTGGTTTCAATCCATCACAGTGTGTGTAAGGTGTGCTGTTGAGCAGAAGGAAGCACAACACCAAATAGTTCCTTTTCATCATCTCTTTCTTGCACCAGCCCCCACAGTAGCATCATTCTTTCATCAGAATTATCTCCCAGCATGACAGTCTGTCCCAGAGGGTGGAAGGGTCAACCTGCTGTATCTTGCATCTTCTAATTATGTGTCTCCACCATTAGACAAGGCAAGAAGTCATTTTTTTTTGTTTGTTTGTTTGTTTTGTGTGTGTGTGTGTGTTTGGTTTGGTTTGGCTTGGTTTGATTTGGTTGTCTTTCTTTTTTTGTGTGTGTGTGTGTTTGTTTGTTTTTCTTTTCATCACCATGTTGGGGTGGACAAAGCGGTGAGTGAGTTTCAGGGTGCTCTTCCACACTTACTGAAAGGAGTAAACTCAGAGCAATAGAAATTCACATCTAAATTACTCCTCTGACTCAGGATTTCAAAGATCTTTAGCAGTATTAATTAATTCAACCTCATAAACCTACTTGATTCAAAGCCTTTCTGGTTTCTTTACACTGAGATCCAGTGTGTGTCAAATGTACATCACTATTCTCATCCCTGTTCATGATAAGAATGAAGACAAACCCCAAACTGGTAAAGCTGAAAGGAGATTTTACCAATACCTTGTCCTTTTCATCAGCCCCTCCTTCCAAAGAAACACAGGATTATGGAAATTAAAATATTTTTATGGAAATATTATCTTTAAAACAATGTCTTTTAGGAAAGTATTCTCAGGGGTAGGGAAAAAGAGCTTCAAAGCAGGGACTTATGCCTTGAGTTTTTACCATAGGACAATTCCCTAAACATGAAAAAATATTGGAAGGAATGGTCCAAAGTAGGACCATGGTAAAATGTTTGTGCTAATATATTATGCTTCTTGAAGGTCAAAATATGGTCACAAATAAAGCTTCTCTGCAAAATACAGGGAAAGTTTGTTACAGCCAAAAAACACACAAACCATGGAACAATAATTCTACAAATAAATCATGAGGGAAAAAAAATAATGGGTCAACTCAAGTTGTTTCGCTCAACCTGAAAATAAATTGTTTTATATTTTTTCATATCTTTTTGATTAAGTGAATAGATGTTTTCATGTTAATAATGCCATTTTATAATAAATCAAGCTATGCCCTCCCCTTGCTTTACAAAGTCCACTAGAAGTGTGTTTTCAGGTCCTTTGCTTTTTTTTTTTTTTTTTTTTTTCTCTTCTCTGAGAGTCATACAAAAGTGAATGATAAGAACAAATCCCCATTTTGATCAGGCATTAATTCCAACAGTGAGAAAAGACCAAGTGAGGCAGATTCTGACCTTAAGCAAGCTAGAAAGTCTATGTACAGAGATGTGTTTATAACCACTAAAGAAAATGTTTGAAAGCAAATATATAGAAAGCAAAGGATCATGTGAATATAGTAGCAGAGAACTTATTTGTTCTGGTAGTTCAGAGATGATCCAGTTTCTGTTATTATAAAAGATAATTAGGAAAAACTGTCAAGTCTGCAGATTAATCCTGCATACATCTGCCTGAAGTTTGCTTTGAAACCTCTTGGATCTAGAAAAACAATCTTGTGTAATTAGCTGAGGCCACCATAATCCATAAAAACATCTGATCATATTGATTTTCAGTCAATCAGGCTCTATCTGTCAACAACAATTCTAGAGATCATACGAGAGGTCTTACAAGTACACAGCCTAGCTCTCTAAGGTCATTTAAACTTTTCTTTGGCTTTTAAACAGAGAACAATTATCAGCTACTGGCTGCAAAGGGTGCCAAATAAAATGAAAAAGTTATATAGAAAAAGAAAACTATGTGAATTTATCTCTATAAAGTGGATGTACAGATATAGTATCTTCATGTATAAGAACGTGACGTCTATATTTGACAACTGATCTATGCATGTGTGTTCTTCTAGTGTTTTTTTTTTTCTATTATTTTTATACAGCAGAGGAAGACAACAGTCCATCCCAACTCCTATTCTGCCTCCAACTGTGATGCATACCACAAATATCATAGGACAGCAAAATCTCTAATAATGCAGTTAATATACTGTGTAAGGCTTCATAGCAAAGGGAATATTTTTGAGCCTGGTTTATATACAGATATCCCCATCTGAGACCAGTTAGCAAGGCACTGAAAATGTTTCACTGCAGAAACGTTGTCTTATGAGCTCTGTGCTCTCCCTGGGTGCCCCAACCTGCTCATTGTTATATTGTGCTGTACCTTTTAATTTGCTCTGTTAACCACCAGTGCTGTTCTGGGGTAGCTCTTCCCTACTTCACCTGCCCTTACAATGTTGCTAGCTTTGATTCCTGTCATCCTGGCCACTGCTGCTGGGAGGAAGGGAGTTCAAGTTTACAGATCCTGTTATGAAGAACACAGGTGAAGTTCCCCATTCCCATTCCTTCCTCAGCTCTGCAGAAGTTCTTAAATTTTGTTTCTTATTTAAGATTTTGGAGAAACTTGAACATAGGAAGACTGAGCTGTTCAAGAAGTAAAGTGGATTACTGTTAAGATTACTCGTTTTCTCTGTTCAGTTTAGCCATCTAAAATTTTTTTTCTCGTCAAAACTAATAATCTGCACTGCCTTTATATTGAAGAGAAAGATGAGATTTTTCAGAGGCAAAGTTAACTCAGGTGATTTTGACAGCTATTTTTTGATGGTGCAAATTATTCTCTGTCCCTCCTCATTCAACAATGTAAAAAGGTAGACTCAAAACCCATCTTAAAAAAAAAAATAAAAATTGAGTTTAATCCAAGGTGTCTGGTAGTGAAGAGTTACCTAGACTTGTAAGAGGTAAGGGAAAAACTGTGAATGTTTACAACAAGGACATTTTCTTAGCATCATGGGTATTGTTTTTGTCCAAAAGACAGATGACATCAATAAGGGCAATATTTTTATTTCAATTTATACATGCCATCAAGTCACATATTACCAAACCACCTTCAGTCAGGCTGTTCAGTGGCAAGAACCTGATAATAGTCGTAAGACCAAAGATCATGGTATTTACAAGTAGATTTCAGTTTTGTAGAAAATACGTTACCCTGTACAAATACAATTTTATTCATAAATCTCCCAATTACCTTAAGTGTCCAGACTAGAAAAACCTGCAGAATTTACGTGATGAAATGAAGCATTCCCGGTATTCTAAAAGACCTTAACGATAAAATGGGATGTTCTATAAAATATTGAATATTTTCCAGTAAAACTGGTACTTAGGGATTTAGTTCTCCAGCAGGTCCACAAATATGCATTTTTCATCTGTGATCTGATACAGAGAAAAAAAAAAAAAAAAAGGAAGAAGAAAAAAAAAGTAATGTTCTTAAGAATCCCTAAATAAATGTCATAAAGGAGCAACACTGTGTAATTTCTGAGTTCTGCTTATGTAATGAAGTTTCATAACCTTGAATACCCTGTTCAGACTGAAGATCTGAAATTAAAATGAGCATCATCTTCAACAACCTTAAGACTCAGCAGTAAGCTTGCTTGATAGAAAGTTTTTCTAGCAGACACAGTTGATAGGAGCAGCTTGGAAGAAACACTTTCTGTCTGGGCTGAAGAATTCCTTAGGTTTGGATCTGGTCAAGTCAGTGGAAATGAACTGAGATTTAAGAAAGATGAGAGTCCTTCAAGTACCAGTTTTAAGCCAAAATCTCAATGCCGTGGGTAAGGGGGCTATGAATTATGATTCTGGTAATTTTTATTTATTTATTTATTTTTTTGGTTACCAACAAGTCTTGCTGCTTTGAGGAAATTCATTGACATCTGTGTGACATAGCTTGTGGCTCATATGTAGTAATAATATAAATAAAACAACAAATTGGTCTACTACATGACTGGAAAGGAATGATGTCTGTTGCAGAAGGAGAGAAAAATACAATTATTCAGAAGCTTTTGGGTCCTGATGAAAACACAGAACTGTTATATAACAGTTAATTTCTGGGGGGTTGATTTCTCTGTCGTTTCTGTGGATAAAAATACTTGATAATAATTTCTATCATATATTTCAATACTGTTCAATGCTCCAAATCATAAAATACACATTGTATGTGTACTGACTTTGTCCTCTAGGCCCAAGCTCATGTTCCCTTTTCTCCCTTTTCTTCTTTTCCCGTACTGTCAGAAAGTCTGGCATCTGCTTAATGATTTATTTCTAAATTCTCCTGTACACAATTTTCCTCTCTTTTTTCCCATTTTTCATACACACCCTCATGTAAATACCTCTAGGAAGATTACAAGTGTGTGGAGGGAGAGAGAGGAGAAAAAGATTTGTATGCTATCATTTCTTAAACATATTTTTAGTTGGTACTGAACAATTACCTTTTAACTCAACCATGACTCCGTGTTGGGAGACCTAACACCAAAAGAACCCTATATCTACACAGGGGAAAATCAAGAGCATCAGTGAAGCCAACGTACTTCAAATTCCTCTTCACATAGTAAAGATTAAGTAGAGCACAGATTGTTTCTTCATTGCAGCATTTGTTATTAGAATAGTATTTATAAGGAATGTCTTTTTTTTTTCTTTTTCTTTTTCTTTTTTTTTTTTCCAAAGTGATTGATTTTATAAGCTGAGGAAAAAAAAAAAAAAGATGGAGTAAAAGGAAAAAAAAATATGGAGTACATGCGTATGTTAACAAAGCAAGAAATGCCCACATAGTTAGACATCTAAATTACATGTTTGCTTAAGGACACACATGGCAGAGACATGTAACCTACCCAAGGCTTGTAAAGAGTGTGAAAAACTGAGTAACACACTGTGTGACAGCAAAACAGAGCCCTGAGTGTTTAACTTCAAAATAAAGTTAATTATATTAAAGAAGGCATTAAATACATGTTTGAATCAGGTTTGTGAAGGACTCGGGGTAAGTTTGCCTTTGTAAAAGGTTGCTCACTTCATTAAAATCTAAATTCTGGCTTTGCCCTTGATTTGTTCTTTTTGCAGTTTTAGTCTTTCATCTTCCCCCCACACCCGCCATTTAAATGACATGGTCTACTGAGGGCTATTGCAAACATTAACAACAAAACCAAACTAGAGGAAAAGGGAAGGGGAAGGGGAAGGGGAAGGGGAAGGGGAAGGGGAAGGGGAAGGGGAAGGGGAAGGGGAAGGGGAAGGGGAAGGGGAAGGGGAAGGGGAAGGGGAAGGGGAAGGGGAAGGGGAAGGGGAAGGGGAAGGGGAAGGGGAAAGGGAAGGGGAAG
The DNA here is from genome assembly GCF_964211835.1 of Anser anser. Classification (NCBI taxonomy): domain Eukaryota; kingdom Metazoa; phylum Chordata; class Aves; order Anseriformes; family Anatidae; genus Anser; species Anser anser. Next base: position 82,199,500 of record NC_139723.1, on the reverse strand, counting down.
GGGAAGGGGAAGGGAAAGGGAAAGGGAAAGGGAAAGGGAAAGGGAAAGGGAAAGGGAAAGGGAAAGGGAAAGGGAAAGGGAAAGGGAAAGGGAAAAACAAACAAACAAACAAAAAACCTCAGTGGGTGATTTAGAAAACTGTGTATTCCGGGAACTTGATGATCATGCAGGAATTTGAAACTATTGACATTCTTTCACTTAACACATCTGTTTGTTTGTTTGTCTTGTTTTAAATATAGAAGTCCCTGACACTGGAAGCTTCAAGATTTAAATTATAATGGTAATAATAATAATAAAATTTCCTTCCTTGATTTTCTATAAATCAGTGCAGAACTCACAGGTTCTAACTTGTCTGGGAAGTAGTGCATATTGATTAGCCCTGGGAATTTAAATAAAACCACAAGTGCCTTCCTATTGCTTGAGTTAAAGAATGATGTTGCAGTACTTAAAAGATAGCAGGAACACATCAAAAATACAGAAGGGTTCTCACCACATGCCGTGGACCAGAGGATAGCAGAAAACAGTCAAACTATTTACTCTGCACAACTTCAGTGTCAATGACATCTTTTCACTTGTAATCAGTGCTATTTTCTCCCTTAGAAAAGACGCAAGAAAATCTAAGAGAAAATCAAATTCAGAACTAGGAAGCATACTTTCACAGATTTTGCTGATCTTAATTCCACAAATAAATTGTATGCACCAACCATTTTGGTTTTAGGACCATTTAGTCTTTGTAAGAGATATGATTGTTTGCATAAAAAGGTTAAAGAATGATTCTGCTCTCCCATGGGTGTGAACTGAATAAGGGCTATACATAAAGTCATAAGGTTACAGAAATTACGTTGTAAAACAGGTACTCTGATCATGAGGAGGTAAACTGGGTCTGCCTCTAGGCAGGTAAAAAGAGTGGAAAGGGAAAGGAACTACTTTTCCTTCCACACCAGGAGCAGACTCAACACTATCATACTCTGGGAGCAGTGTGTTTTTCTCCCCTACAGTGACTCACTTTGTAAGGGAAAATATGTTCCTGAGACTCTATCTTTGAAATCTTTGTGCTGAGAGATGACCAAGAATTGAAAAGATAGTAAAAACGAGGAAAGAATAAAACAATACATATGAAAAGGGAGGTACTGCACATGTCACCTATATATTATATGGGTTCCAGGAAAATGATATGTTCATCTAATCCCAGCCTAAAAACTTGGTCAACAGACACATAAGAGTTATTTGACAAAACATTTTCAACAGAGAGAACAGGCTTATCTCTTGTTTTGTGAAAGGTATAATGTGCTGTGTAGGGAGCAAACAACTCTTCGTTAGATGACCCAATGATACTGGGAAGAAAGAGAGAAAGAAAGAGAGAAAGAAAGAAAGAGAGAAAAGGAAGGAAGGAAGGAAGGAAGGAAGGAAGGAAGGAAGCTTATGAAATACCCCTCAGCATAAATAGACCTTATATGTCCATTCATAATCACTATTTTCACATCCACACAAAGTGACAGTCATCTTAGAGAGTGATATACAGATAAACATACCAACACTGTTTTTTAATTACTTTCAATGAAACAATCCTTTCTCTGCTTATTTTTAAATGCCCCTGATGCTTGTGTCTGGCTTTAAAAATGTTGCGTAATGACATTTCAGCAGCTCCTTTTCAGAATGGCAAACAGTGCTCATATTGTGAGGATCCTTGAGAACGGTAGATCAATATCTCTGCAGCCCTAGAACCAAAGTGCCCCAAACCAATGCTAATTGATATCCAAGCTTACAAGATGCAGATCAGAAAGGAGATTAAGAATCCATCAAAACTGATGGAGACGAAATACGTATCCCGAGGGAGTCTGACATTCCTGCTGTCTAGATTGTAGTACAGCATAATGACTGTAGAAGCTCCACTGTCCATTGTTAATTGCAAGGAACAGGGGTTTTAGAATGCAGTTTATGTACAGATATAGACAGTGCATGATAAATCATTTGGAAAACATTTTTCATCTTGCATGGATTAATGCAACTGTAAGAGCAAAACAAAATCCAAAGTACTTATCACAGACAGAATATGAAAATCATTGCTTTTACTTCACCAGAATAAAAGAGATGTAATTCCATTTAAGACAATGTTGATGTAAAGCCAGCACTGAAGGGAAAGAATCAAGTCCTGAAACTGAAATGATAGTAAGCTGCAGTGAAGGGAGCAAAATCAAGAAGACAGAATATTTATCACCTGCTTGTTGAATTAACTGTAGCAAAAGATAGGCTCTGTAAAGGGCTATATCACAAATACTTGCATAGCCCTATTTATTCTTTAAATACCACAGGATCTTTAATGTATTAAATCTCATAATATCCAGAGATGAACAGAAATATTATTACTCCATTGAGAACTGAGAAACTGAGGCAGAGGCAAAGGTATTTCTTAAGATGATGGTTGGACCCGATGAGACAGTTGGATCAGATGATCCTGGAGGTCTTTTCCAACCTTTATGATTCTATGGAAAAAAAAAAAAATAATAATAATAATAAAAAAATGTTGGAACAAGAAGAAATGACAGCAGTGTCCCAAATCCTAGAAGTCCACCCACAAAATTAAGTTATCCTTCTTAATTGCCATCTGTTAGACTGGGGGCCTAAAACAAATTTTGGTCAAATCAGTAAACAAGCACCAAAAAATGACACTTTTTGACTTTGCCAGACTTCATGGGTTCCAAATTCTTCAGTTCAATTTATAAATGTTTGTTCTTTGACAGTTTCAAGTTTTCTAGACTAACTTGAAAATAGAGGAATCCAGACAACGCTTTGAGACATCTCCACCAGTTCCCCATCTTCATTAACCCTGTCTTTCTTTTCTCTGACTTTAAGGGGAAAAATAAAGGGGGGGTGGGAAAGGTGATGGGGGAGGGGGGGTGGAAATTAAAGGGAAGGAAAAAGGAAAGGATTTTTAAAAATGTCTTTAGTTCCTTCTCCCACTGTGTGACCTTGCAGAGCTGCACGAGTTAAATGGAGCACAGTTTGGGAACATCCATTGTTCTAATCACAGCTGCTCCAATACCATATTGTCAGTGAAATGGAAAAGAAATTAGCAGCTCATTTTGTGCGACGTGAACTTTCTCTCTCGCTCTCCTGCTTGATGAGAACACTCTCTTTGATAAATCAGCCATCATACCTTATTGCCATGCAGAGACTGGAAGTAAAAAAAATGTCAACAACATTTTTTCCCTGAGTCTTCTGGAAGCAATCAAGTTTCACTGCTGCAAAGGTAATGCTTAATTTTCCATCGTCGTTTTTTTGGCATATAGAAAGTTAACAGAGGACATATCTTTTAAAGCTACAAAAATTGATTGGACTTGCAACAGACGAGACGTCGGCAATGAATGAGATAAAGAGCGGATTCGGCACATTATTGCAAGAGAGGTTCCCATCGGTGCGTACCATTCACCGCCTTGTGCACAGACTTCAATTAGCAGTTAAGGATGTGTTGAAATATGTTGCAGGAATTAGTCATTTCAAAGTCTTGGTAGGGAAGCTAAACTATATAGTGTTTGCAGTCAGCCAAAAAAAAAAAAAAAAAAGGAAAAAAAAGAAAAAGAAAAAAAGAAGAAGAAAGAAAGAAAAGAAACTCAGCAAGAAGTAGCTGAATGAGCATATGTGGTATCTTTGGAGCGTCTAAAGAGCAAGCCACTAGTAAAGATGTGCTGAGTAGCCTGCAGTTCCAAGACAGTAAAGGCTGTTTTAAGGTCATAGAAATCACTACCTGAACACATCACATTTCCAAAATACACTATAGAGAAAGAAGTCATTTTCTCAACTAAATAGGCTGAAACTATCTTCAGATCTATGCAAGCATTGCTAGGACTTTTCATTCTCTACAAGTGTTTTCCTTTGACAGATCATATTTTAAAATGTCATTGCCATCCTGGTCATTCATTTTTATTAGATATTTGCTCATTAATTACCTGAACAACTGAATAAAAAAACACTAATTAATAAAAAATAAAATTTCATCTCTGGGACCCCCAGCACAAGAAAGACATGGACATATTAGAACAAGTCCAGAGGAGGGCCACAAGGGTGATCAAAGACTGGAGCACCTCTCCTACAAAGACAGGCTGAGGGAGTTGGGGTTGTTCAGCCTGGAAGAGAGAAAGCTCTGAGGAGACCTTATAGCAGCCTTCCAATACCTAAAGGGGGCCCAAAGGAAAGCTGGGGGGGTACCTTCTGTCAGGGAGTGTGGTGATGTCACTACATGGGTAGTAGTAAAGCTAAACATGGGTTTAGTTTTAAACTAAAAGAGGAGCAGATTTAGATTAGATACTAGAATAAATTCTTTGCTATGAAGTTGGTGAGGCACTGGCACAGGTTGCCCAAAGAAGTTGTGGATGCCCCATACCTGGAGGTGTTCAAGGCCAGGCTGGATGGGGCTTTGAGCAACCTGGCCTGGTGGGAGGTGTGCCTGCCCATGGCAGGGAGGCTGGAACTGGGTGATCTTTAAGGTCTCTTCTAACCCAAATCATTCTGTGATTACAAATGATGGATAGATTCTCCAAAAGTTCTTTCCATTATCTAAAACAAACAAACAAACAAACAAACAAAAAAACAAAAAAAACCCTACGGTATAGCAGTATAGCCTGTAGAAATAGGTATGGTAAATGGAGAAAAGTATTGTTGTCTTTTAAATGACAAAGGCTGATATGCTAGATTTTTGCAATGAGAAACATCTTAAAGTAGAAATGTGTGCGTTCTGATTTGGTTGTGTTTTTTTTTTTTTTTTTTTTCACCTTAAAAAACAGAATCAGAGCCAAATTGTCTATAGAACTTGATTTGTTTGCTCTTTATTAAATTCTATTGACTTTTCCACAAAAATTTCACCCAAGCTATATACTTATGGATGACTGGGATGAAAAAAAACAAACTCATGAGAGGTCACTACACCATTTTCTTGTCCCAAGGCTGGATCAACTAACCCTACCCCCCATCCAATTGCTTATTTACATTTACTGTTTAAATATTCCCCACCACCCTTACGTTTAGCCTATATTTTATATTTCTACAGATGAAGCTCTTCTGCCTTTTGTCTTAACTGCTATAAACAAGAACAACATTTCATTTTCCTTGTTAGAACAACTTTCAACATATTTGAATGGCTTAAGATGACTACAATAGATAAGTTGTTCCTAAGTCTGTGCAGGTAGTCTGCTCTGAAGAAAATAAAGTAATATCATAAAAAATGCAATAATAATCAGTTATGAAAAAGTAACTCCTATCGAATTTATTAGTGTGATAACTTCTATAGAAAAGCTATAATACCCTATGCAATATTTTTTGAAGTTATAAGTCTGTATTAAATTTATAAGGACTTAAAATCACTTACAGGTGAATCATTTACATATACAGAAAATGAAGATATTTTTATGTGTCTTGCATTCCAAAGAATACTTGCACAAAGTTTCAAAACAGGGATTTTAATCTGTAGGCATGATTCCATCATCAGACCTTCCAGGAGGAAAAAGAAAGGTGGAATTTAACATGAAACCAGTAGTGTAAGCAAGAGGTGAATCAGACCTTATGCCTTTACATAAAGAAGACTTAAGCTTCTTAAAAGATTTACGGCAGACACTTGCACATCAATGTTATGAAGGCTTTTTAGCCACAAATATTAATGAACTGTGTTTGTTAAAACAGACTGACTATTGAACATCTGCAAATGGCAGCATGAAGTTTGAACTCTAGACAGTTCGTTAAACCAGTTTGACCCAAAGCCAAATTGTTCAATACCAGCTTACAAAAGGTAACAGAGACTTTCTGCCAGCTGGAAAACAAATGAATCTCAGCACTGCTTCTATAAAGATCGACGGTGACTTAAAAATAGCCTGAGGTTAATATTATAAATCTTTCTAAAAGAGATTTGAGTGCATATTCTTCATGCCAGCCATGGATCAATCTCACAAAGTGATATCCTTTCAAATGACACTTATATAAAATATCGGATGCTGTAAGAAGTGAGACTTATTAACTCGCCAGACATCTTCTCTTTTCCCACCACTGCAAGAGTCACCAGAGTACCTCAGACAAGGCCATCAGCCAGACAGTGCTGCAGCAGCCTCTGGAGTGTTGGGTGGCCTGATGCTTGAATGTAGAGACATTATTACCACAAAATAAATAAGTAAAGCCAGTCTATTGGAAGACAAACAAACCATTGCAGGCAGGAGCTGCCTGGGGCAGAGTGCACTGGTACACAAAGAGGATCTGAGCAGCAGTCAGAACCCATATATCCAAGGACTAAAATGAGGGTGAACCTGAACTCACCCCTAAAAATGCTCTGATCCAAATGGGGTCAATGTGCTCCAGCCACACCACCTGTTGCTGCTGCGGCCCAGAGAAAGGGACTACAGGACTGTGTCAGCAGTGTTTGAGCCACCTCAGCTCGGAGGATGCAGTGCAAAATGGGGAGGTATTAGGTATGTTAAAATCTCCCATTACAGCTGTGTTTGCTCCACTGGTCAAATAAAATGAGCCAGTTTTTCCTGCAACCCCAAGGGAAAGCTGGTTCAGGTATCTTCCAAGCTTCTTGCAGAGAGAAGAGAACAGTTTTCATTCTTGGGTGTTTTTTCTCTGGCCCTCTTTATATGTAGAGATATTTCTTGTAATTCACAGTTGTGCCCCAATGGCCAGATACTGCTAACTTATTTCTAGATCTCCACGCAAATACAGTTATTCCATTTATTTTTCTGTCTGTTGTAACAAGGCAAGTATAATTAGATCTAACAACAAGAATATTAAGTGTGAATGATAAATGCTTCTTATGGTTGGTATGCAAGGAGTTTCAGTCCTAGTATGCCACCTGACATATCATTATTATCTATAGTACAGAAGGATGCCTATTTATATTGGGTAATGTTCTATAGCTAGACCTCTTTGTCATAATCTGGAAGTAAGAAACCACTGTTTGATGCCATTTTTGCTAATCTGAAATGGCAATAACCACCATTAATGAAGCATGTTTCTCAAAGTTTAGATATATTTGCCTTCAGAGATGGCTGTTCAGCTCCTGGTGCTGTCCACAGGAGATGTCTGTGGGCTCCCTGGATTTCACTCCAGAGGGGAAATCTATGCAAGACAGGGTAACATGTCCTGACTGTGAGAGGATATAATTTTGGCTATGCTGCAGTAAATTCTGTGATGTTAACCTCAGTGGAAAATGGATATCACTCATTTTCAAGGTATTGCAAGGATTTTTATCTGCACAATTTCCTGTTGCTGAAAGTGGCAGAGGTTCTGTGAATGTTCTCTGCTGAGCAGTTTTTCATGCGCCTCTGAGATGTCATGCTAGTATTTGCTTTCTTCCACAGATCCCATGGGCATTCCCAAGCAGAGTTGCATGGCTGAGGCTTCTGTGAGCACCAGAAATAGTCCCTACCGCTGGTATTTTTTCCAGCATGGGACAGATGAAGTGGTTGTACTCCACCTTTAGACAAAATGAGATCAGAACCCCAGTTTTAGTATTCTGCAGGCTTGGTCTTGGCTTTCACGCAGAAGCCCAAAAGTAGCAAACTATTGCCTTGTGAGGCTTTCCAAGAGTCCCTTTCCTTAGGCAAGGGGCCAAAAAGAAGCATGTAGTATGCTATGCTGGTTAGTGAGAACTGAAATAGATCCCTTAGTTTTGAGTGAACACTGTAGAATTCCTTCCTTTCCTTAAACGCTTATACAGTACTAATCAAAGTATAAATTGCATATCATTATTTCTTTCAGAACTTCCTTCCCACTTCAGTCAGGTTTGGTGGCAGTATTATATATCTATCTTAAGTAAGGCTTCTTCTATACATGGTCACAAAAAAAGGTAGGGTTCAGTTTCACCTCCACACATATATTCAATGCCTTGCAGTTTTCTCATGAGGCCAGGTGAGTGTGCTGTCTGCATGGCATTTCAGTGATGAAAATACTAATATAAAGAAACATGATTCTTGCGAGATATGATGGACTGTGCTTACTACCCCATAACCAATACATAGATGTACACTTAACAGGACCCTGCAAAATGCAATAACATGAATATATAGAGAAAAGTAAATTTGAGTTGTAGTTTTTTAATTCAGAATGAAATCCAGTCCGCTGAGTGTGAGCAAGCATACATCTTGGAAGCCACAAAAGATCATTCAATATTTTATGATGATACTCTTGGTGACTGTAATGTTCCTTTTGTATGTTTATATTCGTCGGTGTTTAGGTTCCTTTTGTATGTTTATGAGTAAATTTCATGCTTATGAAAGCCATCATCTTGGCTTTCGAGCTTTGGAAACAATTGTGATTATTCCATGTAAAGAACAGAACCAGGTAAATGGCAAAGTCTTTTATTCCAAAAAGCCCCAACCATGGCCTCCAAGTTTGCCCTTAAGTCATAGATAAGGCCTATTCAATTTTGGGCTTTTTCTTCTGATAGTTTTTCTCCTGAGAATACATAGCCAGTAATTACCAGTTCACAGGTATACCTTCACTTGGTATACCTTGTCTGATGAAAACTACACTAAGATCCACAAGTTGTTTTTCACTTGGAGCAGCAACACAATAGAAAAGGTTTTACTCAGTGTGCTGTTGAAGACTTTGGGAGGAATGAAATGGTTTACCTACCTGACTTCAGCATCTGCAAACGATGTTTAGGAGTCAGCTCACAAATTAAGATACTCAGATGTAGATTTTAATAAGGAGATGGCTACAGCTGAACTGACGGAAGTTTAAGATGCCATTATAGTCAAAGGACATGAAGTCAATATAGTCCATGACATCGGCAGGAGCAATACAGCAAGACAAACAACCAGGAGGCTCCTGAAAAAGGCTGATGATAACTTTCTGGCATGGGTGATGGAGGAGCCTGTGAGGAAAGGTGTGATGCTGGACCTTGTGTTGCCAAAAAAGGAAGGACTTGTTGGAGATTTGAAGGTTGAGGGCAGCCTTGGGTACAGTTACCACATAGTCACTGAACTCATGGAGTTCAGGATACCATGATGAGGAAGCAGAACAATAAGTAAGACTGCAATTATGGACTTTAGGAGAGCTAAGTTTGGCCTCTTCAGGGATGTTTTTGAAAGAATCGACAGGAACCATGGGAATTGGTGTTAGAAGGAAAAGGGGTCTAAGAGAGATGGTTAATATCCAAGGATCATTTCCTCCATATTCAAGAATAGTGCATCCCTATGCAATTGAGCAAAGGGGGCAGGAGACCTGCGTGGATGAACAAGAAACTCCTGACAAAACTCAGACATAAGCAAGAGGTGTACAGGACATGGAAACAGGAACAAGCAATCTTGGAGGAATATAGGGACATTGTCAGAGCATGCAGAAATGTGATGAGGGAGACCAAAGTCCTCTTGGAATTAAATATGGCTAAGGATGTCAAGGACAACAGGAAGGGTTTCTTCAAATACAGCAACAACAAAAGGAGAACTAGAGAAAATATGAACCTACTATTGAATGGGGTTGGGACCCTAGCAATGTAGGACACAGAGAAGGCAGAGATACTGAACTGTCTTCTTTGCTTCAGTCTTCACTGCCAAGGTCAGCCCTCAGGAATACCTGACCCAGGAGACCAGGGAGAAAGGCTGGAGAAAGGAAGATTTTCCCTTTATTGAGGAGGATTGGGTTAGAGATCATTTAGGCCTCCACAAGTCCACACTTGGCCCCCACAAGTCCTCTGGAATGCATCCTCAAGTGCTGAGGGACCTCCTGGTGGACATCATTGCTAAGTCACTCTCAGTCATCTTTGAAGGGTCATGACAATCAGGAGAGGTGCCTGAGGACTGGAAAAAAAAAAAAAAGAGAGAGAGAGAGAGAGTAAATGTCGCCCCAGTCTTCAAAAAGGGGAAGGTAAGAAGGAAGACCCAGAGAACTACAGGTGAGTCATTCTTACCTCAGTCCATGGGAAGTGATGGAACAGCTCATCCCGGAGGCCATCTCTAAGCATGTAGAAGACAAGAAGGCAATCAGGAGTAGTCAGCATGGATTCACCAAAGGGAAATGATGAAGAAAAACTTTAGTGTGAGGGTGACTGAACACTGAAACAGGTTGCCAAGAGAGGTTGTGGATTCTCCTTCCCTAGAGAAATTCAAAAGTTGTCTGGTCACAATCCCGTGTGACATGCTCTAGGGGACCCTGCCTGAGCAGGGAGGTTGGACTAGATGATCTCCAGAGGTCCCTTCCAACCTCAACCTTTGACTCTAGGATTCTGTTGGTCAAATACAGAAACACATCCCCTTTGGTGTATGTCTGAGTAAGCTCTCATACAACCCCTCTGTTTCTATAGAGGGAGATTATTCATCCCCTTTTAAGATAGGTCTCCAAGACAGGCCATGGAAATGATTTATTGATCATGCTGATTTCATTTCAATAACTAGAATGCCTATAAAGTGCCTAGTCCAATCCTGAAGATTTTGTTTTCAGATGCTAGAGCTCATGTTAATGAATTCCATGAGAATTTCTGTCCATCTCAATATCTCTATTTATGCAGTGGCAGTCTCTATTTTAGCACACGACAGACTTTTTCTTAAATTCTTATTACATTTTCCAGCTGTCTCTATACTTGCAGTTCTACATAGCATATTTGATCCACCTCTGTTCACTGAGGTCTGCCTGACAGAGTACCTCCTTTGCTCTCTAAAACACCCGCATTACTGTTCAGAAACCAGACAATGGGAAAGACATGACGGTGCAGATCACCTTGCCACATGTCAGTCACTTATTGGAGTTTAGACCTAGAGCAGGGTGGGAATTTGCATGGAATGATTTTCTTTGGAAGATATAAATCCATCTAAGCCAGTATCTTTATGAAGAAAATGAAAGCTTCAATTTTCTAGTTTTCAATATAAACTGTTGATACCCACAGCAGGAATGCTACTTTTTAGTACAAAAGTTTATTATTATTATTTATTTATTTATTTATTTATGATTTGCAAATGTAATTGCATTGAAGATAAAAACTTCCAATTTGTGGTAACTAGAATTGGTCTTCAGGGTTGACTCTGTTCAGATATTAATTTGTGTAATTGCTGCTGTTATTTTATATGGTTTCTGTGGTGAGATTTTAATTTCTCTTTATTCCAGATGAATAACAACTCAAGACCACTCTTACCAGATTCACACTGAAACACTGCACTGATTCCACATTGGGCTTCCACGCTGCTGAGGTGCCTTAAAGTTAAGAGGGACAGTTCAAGGCCAAATGTCAGTCACATTTGTAAAATAATTTATCCGAGTCTTTCCCAGAGCAGACCTGTAGGACACAGAGTTGAAATTGTGGTCGGCACAGAATCAAAGGCAAGGAATGAAATTTAACCCCTCTTCTTCTGATCTCCACAGTTTACCTCCACTGTTTTCATTCCTGGGTGCGACACCTGGGGCAGCCAAACTCCTGGTAGTCTAGATAGCTCCATCCATCATTTGAAATACTGGTGTCTAGAATTACTTTTCATCACCAACTCTTCTGCCTGTGCCTGCAATTAACAGCATGGCTAGTGAGACAATAAATGATATTTCTACTTAAAATAAAAGAAAATAACTAAACTAAACTAAACTAAATTAAACTAAACTAAACTAAATTACTAATTTAAGACAACCAAAATAGCTTGGGTAGCTGCTGTGAGAAACACTCTGATGAAAACAGAATCTTATTTTCAGATAGGTCTAGCTGACTAGCTTTATCAAAAAAAAAAAAAAAATCAACATGTGTGAAAAAAAGAGTTTAAAAATATAACAATTTTAAGCTAAAAAGAAAATAAAATATTAATGCTTTTCTTCTCTTTGTGTCAAATAAATATTTTCACAGTGCAGAAGACAGGTAGTTGTGAGACTGAACACCAAAGAACAAATGAAGAGAGGAGTGAGTACAATCAGCTCCTGAGTTGACAGGACCTTCCTGTAAGGAAAGGAATACACCAAATCCCAGAATACTTCTGCACTTATAGTGGAGAAATTACTTCTTCATGGTATTACTACTTTCTAAGTTGTAGTAGGTTTGAAGTTTCCCTTAAAGGGATTCCAGGAAATCTGCAAGTGCCATCACAGATTTCTCTCAGCTGACCTGTATGTGTACTAGATTAGAAAATATGAATTGGGTACCTAGTTACCATAAATCTCCTTCATGTTCCCACATCCCATATACATTTATTCAATCTGGATGAACTGGTTCTCTTTTCAAAATTCTCTCTGAGAACATCAATTTAGCTGTATGTAAAGAAGCATTCATGTAAGGAATGAAAAAGGAGAGAAAGAGAGAAAGTGGAAGAGAAGAAAAAGAAATCTTCTGTGAGTCATATACAAAATGACAGAAGAAAAAAGACTCATGTCAAAGAAGTCTCCTAAAACTAACTTTCCTTGAGCTGATTTTAAATAAAGAATGTTTCTATTTTCCACACCATTTTCTGAGGCCTTTCTCATTTCACCCAAGGTCTGCAAATAAGTTTTGTTATTGGTTGTTGTTGGATTTTGGAGGGCTTGGATTTTCTGGGGGGGTGGCAGGGTGGGGGAGGAGGGGAGGTAGTTGTTGTTTTTAGGGAGGCTGGTGGTGTTTTGTTGTTGTTGTTTTGTCTTTTTTTTTTTTCTTTTTTCCTAGACTGCAATTGGGATTATAGCATCTTCTAAGTATTCATTATACTGACCATTCACAGATGTTACCTATGGTTTATGGTAGCTTTTGAGCAGGTTAGTTCCAGCTCAGGCTCCCAGGACATCAGCATTACAATCTCTATGGGACCCTGGTTTCCTCATTAAATCCAGTAGGACCTAGACACAGCTGCTCCAGGCACTTAAATCCAGCATGGTAAGTGTTCACGCAAGGAGGACAAGAAAGACAAAAAAGTCCATTTTTATTTGAAAGACAAAGGAAAATAATTTTCCAGAAAGATTATTAATGTTTGTCCCTGTAGAATGAAAATGAGAAGAATTAAAAAAATTCCTGAGTGACTGAACAGCAACAGAACACTCAACTTTCAGGAATGTAACACTCAGCTTTCACAGAATCACTGATTTCCTTTTAGACAACAAAATGCAACTGCCTTAAGTAGGAGTAATTATGTTGGAAAATTAGTTTAGCTCACCACATTAGGAGTCCCCACTGAACAGTACAAGTGCCCCCACAGAGGATGTGGTCTGGTGGAAGAAGTGAAAGGTCTTTCTGCAAAAGAGGTCATCCACTTCTCACGATAATTTTCTTGTAGCATTCAATCAATAGCATTCTTGCACTGAAGGCACAGGAATGGGATTCATATGTCTTTCCTGGGTAACCATGTGCAGCCTCTGAACATTTTATGCTTTGGTTTCTCATCTCTGAATTGTGACCATTATCCAGGACTGGCCAGAACAAAACAAACAAACAAACAAACAACAACCACAACAACAACAAAAAACACAATTTCAAAGAACACAAAATAATTTCTGATATTAGTAAAAATCTAGATAATCACCAGTTCAATTTTTTTAATATTTTTAGTGATTTTTTTTGTCCCTGCATCTGCATACATCTGTTGACTTCCCTGTTGACTTTAGAATCTTTGAGCAAATTAAGCCAAATATAGAATCTGAAAGTAGATAATTTCCTATAAATTTCATGAAAGTAGGTGGCTATATAAAGAGACAGACCTGTGAAATGTGCCTTAGTAAAGGTAAAGCTGCAGTGTGTGATCCTCCTTAAGTACCAGAGAATCCACAAATAAAGTGGATTTAGGGAAATATATTTCCACTAGAGACTGAATATTCCTCTGTGCCAAATTCAGCTTACAACAAGAGGAACATTTATGGGAAAACAGAGTTCATTAATTTTGCTGATCATGGAATGGTATATGTTCTTATTAGTTTGGTTTTCTACAGAGCCAAGGATGGTGTGGTCTGGAGTGTCTCCATGTTCCTCCTGGTGTCCCGCCCTTTGAAACAGCTGGTAGCTCTGATGAGTGGATCAGTCTCAAAAGTTTAATTGACATATATTTCCAAAGAGGTGAATCTTATGGGAGAGACTGAAGTATGTACATTCATTAGTGAGACTGAATAAAAGGTTGATCCCATTCACCAATGTCTAAACAATAAGCAGCAATGCACAGTGCAATAGCCTTTATTTCATTGTCAAAATAATTAATCGGAAAAAATTACGTGTATGTTAAAAGGACAAAAACTCTTAGCATAGCTCAGTGAAGTACTAAAAATCCCAGAGGTTCTAATCCAAACATCGATAACTCTGGGTCATCTTCTTCTTTTTCTGCCTCTTTTTTTTTTTTTCTTTTTTTTTTTTCTTTTTTTTCTTTTTCCCTTCCTGGTTGCATGTAGAGAAGGAGAAGGGAAAGAAACAAAAGAAAGAAAAGAATGGCAACCTTTTATTCACAACAATTAAAAAAAAAATTGTTGCTTTGACCAAAAATAAAAAATAACAGTTTAGTTTCTAGAAAAATTATAGTATCTGGGCTTGCATCCCCTACTGACTGATGTCAAATGGAACTTAGAACAATATAGGTAAAATGCTTACTGTCTGACTTTGATCTTTCTACCTAAACTACTACTTTAATCTATTATAAATGTTTTCATGCTTCTTGGATAATTTTATTTCAAATAACTGTTAAAACCATGCACCAACATTAAGTCTTTCAAAGTAGAATGAAGAAGTCACTCACTATATTACTTAATCACTTAACTGACTGTTTTTGTTTTGTTTGGTTTGTTTGTTTGCTTGTTTGTTTAAATGTCTTATCCTTCAAAGTGTTTCCTCTGCCCTATTACATCAAACTAATGGTTTATTTGGGCTATTTTCCCCACATTTTTTAATGTATGTCCTAGCAAAAAGCAGTTTCCTATACTGGGATTAAATATAAACCTTGGATCTTAAATTTTAGTAAAATCATCAAAGTTAAATGGTGGTATAGAATGGGTATAATAATTCAAGGATATTTCATCATCAGAAAAAATACATTAGTATTAACATTGTATGTGCGGGTTTTAAGTCAGAGCCTTAGCTAAATTACTGTAACTTCATATACCTCTTGTTTAGGCTCTGTTTAGAAGTACATTTCACAGAGATTTGAAATTTATACTAACCCCATGTCTTTTGGTAAAGAACACGTGATGTTATACAAAGTATTTACTCAAATTAATTCATGATGGTTACAGTGCTCATGAGACATGATTATGCCAGTCATTTTAAATTCTTACTAATTAAAAAATTGCTGCAACACCACCATTTATTCAGCAGGACCAATATTATATTGCTGCTCATCAGATAGCTGAAATATTCATTCTGTCCATAGCTGAAAGAACCTCTGTTGGCTGTCAGTCATACACTAGCATATATAGAATGTAGCCCCATATTTGTAGCTTTCCCATCAATATATCCTCAAAGGACTGCATGCCAGTAACCTGGTTTGCCAAGGTACAAGTCCTTGGTGTTATCAGTCAGGATCACTGCTGTGAGGGAATAGAAAATCAGGCATATGAACCTCTAAAGAGACAAAGAAGACTGAAAAGCAGGACTCTTGTGTCTTTTTCTGGTGATTACTGTATACTTAATATGTCATTTACTGCCAGATTTTGATTCCTTTAGGCAGAAGAGTGAACACCAGTATCTGTATCGGTTTCAGAGAAACAGTCCATATCTATTTACCCAACTCTTTTTAGCAAAGGTGTGCTACTGAGTTCAGCAGAATCAGGACAAAGCTGGTTAACCTCTGACTTCTTCACTGTGCCCCTCTTAAGAGGTAAGCAATCATATTGGTCTTACTGGAGTGCTATATGACTGAAAATATATCTGCAAGAAAAACATGTGATCCCTAGAAAAAAGGTATTGTATATGCATTACTATGTATACAGCATTATTTATAAATGTTTTAGCAAGTGGGTAACTTGCTTTGGGCTTTTTCTGAATAGAAGTTTCTATATAAATGCAAATTATTTATTTCTAGTAGTAATATTTGTTTTTCAGGCAAGTTTATTTTCCCTTTGTTTCCTAGCTCTGAACACCCAACAGATTCCACTTCACCTGTATTTTATTCAAAGTTTGTTTCACTTATGCCCACAATCTCCTTGTTCTATAGAAGAAATTGCTTTCAATTACACATATATCACAGCACTTAAACATTAGTCTCACTTCCCTGTGGTTAATAATTCACCTTATATTCTAACATCCATCAACATAAAATCAGCATAACAACTTTTATGAATCCCTTTATCATCAACACATTCCAAATGCTTATACAATTCACACTACAGATTCACATAGGAACTGGCTTAATAGCCCTTAAAGTTGCTATAATGTTCACATCCTTTCAATCATAGAATTATTGTTCATGTTTTCAGACAAGACCCTTTTTAGTCATTTTATGTTATTATATCATATTTCTTTGCACCCCTCAAGCTGGATCTGCATCTCAAGAAAGCTGGTACAAACTGGTGTAAAATCATTGTACTTTCTGGGGTTACTTTACGCTCACACCAGTGTAATTAAATTAAATGTAACTGGTCCTTAACAATACTTTGTAGGAGGAGGAGAATGGGAAGGTGGAGGGAACTGATTCTCCATAAAATTTCTATAGCCTTTCACCAGGTAACAGACTTCCTCTTATTTAAATTTTATCTATATATTTATTTTTTCTTAGTGAAAACATCCTAGTCACTCACATTTTTTCAGCCATGGGATGTCAAATAAAGTTGAAGTTATCATTTTTACCTAGAGGTTGTCATTCCTCAAGTTCACTCTCCTTATCTGAACACAGTTCAGCAGTTCTAAAGTCTGACTTCCCCATCACACACACACCTCCTATTGAAGTCAATGGCAGTAGCCTGCACATCTGTCAGGATAATCAAGTCCCAAGTTTAGTATCACTATCAATTTAAGACTTAATTTTATCATTTCCATAGGCCATCTGGGCTTTTTTCCCTGTTGGAGTTTCACAGTGACTTTGTCTTCCTGTGTTTCCTATCACTTCTGTCTGAATTTCAATAATTCGTTCCCTTCTGAAGGGACTGTTTTTACATACCTCACCTTTTCCTTCTCCCTCCACTAAACTTCATTCCCTCAGACCATGAAAAAGCCCTGGAAACAGCTACAAGTGAGGTGTGACAGAGAGGCTGCTGAGACTTTTCTTCCTATGTTAGTCTTTGTTGGGTAATATTCGGCTGTAGATTTAATTAATGACAATTATTAATTCATGAATTCATATTGCATTAGCACCTAGAAGCTCTATTATGAACCCCCATTGTGCTTATTAATGTACACCCACATAACAAGCTGTTAACTTCACATTTTGGGGCATTGCATGAATAAAAATGCAATTACAACTGTGACTATATTAATGGCCTGATTCTTCTTTCTTTTACAATGTGTATATGCCACAATAGCTCAATGGGAGATTAAAAATAAATAAATAAATAAATATAAATAAAAAAGACACACCACTGCATCAATATTCTAGATTTATAACTATGGTGGATCTTTGAGGATGTATTATCCTGGGATCACAGAATAACAAGACTCTACAACCTCTCTGGGCAACCTGTTCCAGTGATCCATCACACGCACAGTAAGGTGTTTCCTGGTATTCAGAGGGACTCTCCTCTGCTTCAGTTTGTGCCCATTGCCCCTTGTCCTGTCACTGGGTGCCACTGCAAGGAGCCTGGCTCCATCCTCTTTGCACCGTCTGACCAGGTATTTATGGACATTGGTAAGATTCCCCCACAGAGCTCTCTCTTTTCCTGGCTGAACGGTCTCAGCTCTCTCAGCCTTTCCTCATATGAGAGGCACTCCAGTCACCTGACCATTTTAATTGCCCTTCACTGGACTCTATCCAGTATGTCCGTGTCTTTCCTGTACTGATGAGCTCAGAAATGGAACCCCCAAAACACTGCTGAAGCCTGGGCTTGAACCAGGGACCTTTAAGATCTTCAATCTAATGCTCTCCCAGCTGAGCTACTTCAGCCCAGCCCTGTGAATTAATATTCACAAAACCTGACACAACATAATCATCTTTCCAACTTTTACAATTCAGTACACCATTTGCTAAACAAAGTGCAAACATCATTCTCCCAGTATATGTGCGTCTTCCACTTTACATGAGCCATGGTGATGGCATTCCCCAGAGGGCATGTCCCTTAAATAGAGGAGTCTATATACCCTCTGATTATTTCTCTAGATGACAGATCAATCTCCATAAAATAAATAAATAAATAAAATAAATATAAAAATAAATAAAAATAAAAATAAAAATATTCACTTCATCAGGACTAAGTTCCTAACTCTTCAAAGCAACTAATTACAAATATATGTGGGCATCAAGCTGTAGCAAGTTTACATATTTCTATTTTCTTGGTTGACCAAACTTCATCTATGATTTTTTAAATTTACACAAAATTATTGAATTCATGAGGATAACTCTAAAATAATGAAAATAAGCAAGCAATAATCTCTGTTTTATACATTATTAAATAATTAGGAATCTGAATTATGTCTCAGGCCCATATTCATGTTCATGCTGGTCCCCTAGAGCTTAGGAGAATAGTGTCCTAATCATTTTGCCCTTTAAGGAGACAAAGACAGGAAAGAGAAGAGGTTGTGGCAAGCACAGTTTTAACCCCAGAAAGTCACATATAAGAGACATTGCAGGACCAACAAAATTCTGCATAATATTTGCAATGGAGAAATTTCATCTCTATGGTGTTGGTTAAGTGTAAAAACCTTTAATGAGGATGATGATGGTAGTTGAAATAAAAATAATTACAATGTATTTTAGTGTCCAGTTCTCTGACTGGAAATTCTTCTCTACCTGAGGAATGGCTGTTTAAAATGAACACTAAACACTACTTTGGTGCTTTAGAAAACTCCACTACACACTTCTCTGTATATATAACCTGTATAGAGGTTTGGCCTTTCTATCTAGGTTAGATTTCAAAATGATATTTAGACACCTATACCTCACTGACTTGAAGTGGCATCTTACTGTTATTCATGCCGTTGAAAAACCAGCCATCTGGAATTTAGACTCCTCTAAGAATAATTACCTTTCAGAAAATTTTAAGGATTGCCATGTTAAAGTGTGTAAGGTGCCCAAACCCTGTGGCAATAGAGTCTCTGAGAATAATTTAAACAAGCCCATCATGTGTAATGTGTGCAATAAGTTAATGCTTATGTTCAGAAGGCTGCATCTTCCAAACAAAGATTTTCATAGGTGGTCATCTTGCAAAGCTTGGTTTAAAATAACATGTTCCTGAAGGAATAAATGGTCCAAATCATCTGAGAAACCTAGTCACAACTTGTTCAGCTGGTGTTCAAGTATGTCTTTCCTTCACACTGCAGGGCATTTAGGCTGGGAAACATAGAGTAAAATGTACATATGAAACGGCTTTCTCTTCTTTGCTTAGGAATGTTTGACAATGGTAATTTCCACTCTTTTAAGTTTGTATTTTGATTTGTTTTATGTTGGTGGAAACCAGGAATAATCTCTCTAATGAGATCTTCTGGTGTAATCATTAAGAACCTCACATTCTAATATCTAGCCAATATTTTAATACTGTGTTCTGCACTGGTCAGAAAACAACACCATCATCTGCATATCATTTCCTGACTCAAGAGCTTAGATCAGACATGGTGTTTTCAGACATGGCTTTTTTCATAGAGTCATGATATAACTGTTGTCTCACCTAGGAGCCCTGAGAGTTCCTGTTTTGCAGCAGCTGGAGGGTTTTACATCCTCTAGTGTTCATTCTTCCTCCCCTCTAGCCTCACTATGCAAAAAAGAAATAGGATGTACACCATGCAGGCCAGAGGCATTGTGTGAGATGCTACTGACACCCCTCCATTCTCCAGTCTTTTCTGCCAGACAAGTCTCTGAGATGTCTGCCACAAGATGGGAGCTGGGAAATGGACTGCAGTACTCATAAGCATACCACAGGAACCAAAATGAACTTCACCCTCCCCATCCTAATAGTATTTTTTCCCCCTGTTCTTTCCCCCTTTTAGCTACAGCAGGAAGTGCATTAAAGAAGTACATTTAGGTCACTTCAGACCAGAACACTAAAACAAATGCTGATAGTTCAAGGTTAATAGATGCATAAAACAAAAGTAATTCCATGTCAAAGCTGAGATGACAGGTGATTTGACTTGAGACTGCCTTGCAATCACTCTTTTACATGTGCTCTGTACTGAGCCTGGCGGAAGGTGTTATGTTTCTGACATTTACTTGTCAGAAAAGTATGACAATAGAAATTGTTTCTATCTCTGCTGGTCCCAGATGTTAACCTTCTAGCTTTATTTTGTAATTGGGGTTCCACGGAGCTTTAACATTTTCTATTGATTCAATAGAAGTGATAACATTTCCAATCATAAGAAGGCATTATAGAAATATCAGGCAATTCACATATCAAAATGTTTGATAGCTGGGCTCACCACATTAATTTCTGTCACCTTTGCTAGGAACCCTTTATCCTCTTTTTAATACT
The DNA here is from genome assembly GCF_964211835.1 of Anser anser. Classification (NCBI taxonomy): domain Eukaryota; kingdom Metazoa; phylum Chordata; class Aves; order Anseriformes; family Anatidae; genus Anser; species Anser anser. The sequence continues at coordinate 82,179,058 of NC_139723.1, read as the reverse complement.
GAAGGACACCTGAGAGTAGTTTCTGTCACTTTTATTGTTCAATAAAGTAGACAAAAGTTTCAATTAACAACCAAGGAGCCTCTAGGAAATTGTGAATGAGAGTATATTTTATTCATTTTACTGTATTTCTTTTTTCTGATGTGCCAGCTGTGACTTCTAAACCATGCTTCACAGGAGAGAGAGGGAAAAAAAGTTGATATAAGCTGACATGGTCTGAGGGCCATATTTTTTAAAACATCTTTGTTTTACCTGTAAGAGTCAGGTGTTACAAATATTTTTTTTATAATTCAGCTCTACCAGTGGATGCCAAAAACTTATCAGCCCTAAGGTTTAATTCAGATACAAAGGAAAGGAATAATGGATGTAATACATGGTGTATTAGGTTAGGAATAAGATGCAAGACTCTCATCCTTTGTAAGCTAGTGTCTTATGCCTGCATGCTATTTAAAAGCTTAGGTACTACATTTATACTTTGTAGTTGGCAAACAGCCAAAGAATGACCTTCTAGGTCTCAGTGCTATTTCTATGCCTTTCCTGCAATTAAAACTGATAAGTTTGTAGAGGCAGGTGCCACACCCAGGCTATCATTTTACCTTTGAAAATCCTTCTGTATCCCTTCAGATTTTTATGGATTAAACATTTGCCCTGGCCAGCCATTCCACCAATCAAGGAGTTAATGGCAATATCTTTCTGGTGTCCTACTCCTCAGTCTGTCAGTGTTCAAGAGGCATTTGGTTAATGACCTCAAAAGCATGCTTTAACTTCTGGTTAGCCTGGAGTGGTTAGGCTCTTGGACTTGATAATCTTTTTAGATCTCTTCCAACTGAACTATTCTTCTCTATCCCACTGACATACACCTGAACAGTTGTTAAAGCTTGGTGTAATGATACCCTGTCTGCAGCTCTGAAGCCCTCCTGATGTCACAACTTCCCTTTCACATGTCCCACTCTAACATATCTCAGGACATCCGAAGGACAATGCCACAGTCCAACCCAGTTGGGGTAACCAAGAGGACAGTTTTCACGCAGTTTTAGGACCATGGTCATTTAAAAGGATGCACTGGATAGAAAGACCAGTAAAGAAATATATTATTTCAATTTTGGAATATCTATTTCTGTTTTTATTTTAAGGTCTGCACATTTATTCCGTGACTGATTTTGGAGCCTAAATCATTTTTTATATGTTTGCCTGAAGGTTATAAAACACCTCAATAACACTGCTCTTTCCCTTTCTTCTTCTCACCTTCATCTCCAGCTTGTGAAAGTAGAGAATTTATATAAAATTTCAATCCATCTAAAAGCTACCAATGTATAAAACAGGATAATTCCACAATGTAATAAATATAAACTCAGTTCAATAGACATCAGTGTCATGGAAACAACTGTTAAATTTCAGAAAGAAACATTCCTTACAGATGTATAAACCTCCTGTCACAATGATTGTGTAGGGTAAGTGAGAGCTGCAACCGGACTCGGTTGTTTTATTTTCCTTTCATTCCTATTGAAGAATGTATAAGTGCCGTGAATAAGAAGTCTTGCCTTATGTTGGAGAAGCAAAATGGCATTTTTTACCACCATTCTTTCCCCTTGCTAAACAGAAGTTCAACCTACTTAAGCATAAAGAGAGTAATAAAATCAGTTGGTCACCAGATAACAAGCAACATCTTCTAGCTGGCCTGCTCCATAAGGATTTCCTCAATGATTTGACAGCATCTTTCTTTTTACCTATGGACTCTTGCTCCATCTTTGTTGTTTAATTTAGTGAAGGTGCCCTGCATAGCTCAGGGTTGTCATAGGCAAGGTTTAGGTAGTAGTCAAAGTGCCATCTATGATGGCAGTGCTCAACATTTCCATACAGCTTTCTGGTATCAAAATACTATATTGTAACATCCAGAAAGGATGGCCAACATTTAAGCTTAATTACCAGTATTGTTGTAATTGTATACCATACAAGTTATGAGGCCAGTATTTTTGAAAAAGCAGTTTGTTGTTCTTCACTAGCCCCTCTTTCTTCAGCTCCTTATGACTTTCATATGGCTCTATATCAGGCTGACACGGACTTTTGCATTTTAAATGATAACCATCTGCACGATGCAACAGAATTTGATGTACCTGCAGGGGTAGAAAGGACAGCTTATCAGTGGTTGGACCTCTCCTTTTTCTCAGATATGTGGTTGTGAAATGTATATCAAATTGACTGTCCAAAACATGAGACATCTAAAAGTCATAACCAGTAGTTAAAAGATTTTGTTTATATTTCATATTTTGTCTCCTTTGACTTTTGGTTTTTGTGACATTCACAAATAATCTAAGGCTACTTATTACTTTGTGTTTCAATCTGCAAATCCAAGTTTGGTCAAGTCTGGGTTACTAAAACAGCCATCATCTAATTATTTATATAATAGCAGTAAAGAATAAGAAAATAAAACTACGGATAGGAAAAGATAATCCTGATTTGTGATATTAAGTACCTATTTTTATCAAAATATTTTAGTGTCTAATTGTTTGTCATTGTTTAGTAACCAAGGCCTATATTTCTATATATTTGAAACTTCATTTTTTCATTATACAAAAAGTTTTATTTACTACACTGTTTTCCCTTACCATTTTCTCAGAAAAAGACTCAAAGTTTAAAACAAAAGTTATAGGTAAAAAGTGTGAAAAAATCCTTTCCTTTCCTTTTTTTTTTTTCCATCCTAGGACACGTTGCTGTATGCCAAATCAGATTTCATTTTCATCCATTTTTTTCTTGTGTAAAAAATCCTGAACAGTTGCCCTGCACACCAGTCAGAGTACAACTGTCAGTACTGGACCACCAATTTCTATGGAGTTTGCAAGGCCTCATCTCTGGGCCATAACAGACTGTGTTTGAACTTTTCTTGACCTGCCTCTAGGTGTGTGGTCACTTGGTTTATCTGTAGCAGCAGGCTTGTTAATCATTGTGTGGCTGTGCCAACCTTGTTTTGCTTTTGTTAGCTTATCATCTAAACATACATTTTATGTAGACAGTAGGAACAAGCAGCTATTCCATGTAGAATGAGAGATTTATGACTAACATAACACAGTATCAAAACATACAAGCTTTGTACAATTGCACAAGCCTTGAATTGGAGGGTTACATGGTGGAAATTAGTACAGGAATGGGAAGTTAAGAGACAGCTCACAGGCTGGCAATGAAGACTCAATGGCTATAAATAACCCAGACATTATTTTTTTCTTTAAAATAAAGACATCAAGCTGGACAGAAGTGGCTGCAGTGGTAAGAAAGAGAACAAAGAAATTGTATCTGACATACATAAAATGCAGCATATATAATGAATTTGGATGTAACATGGACTATAGGCCATTGCAAGATACAAAAATATGTAGGAAATACATAAAAACCTCCATTGGATCCAAAGAAAACCAAGATTGAGGAAGAAGGAACTATCAGCATTGTCCTCATACTGTCCCTTAGTATGGAAGGATTCGGTTGCTGATGACTTACTGTTCTCACACCACCACCACCACATTTCCTCTGTGAATATCAAGTTTTAAAATTCTTTTACAATAAGTATTGTATGGATGACTTGTTAACAAGGAATTATTTTTCTTAAAAATATAGAAAACATTTCTGAAAAACGTACACAAAATATCAAACTCTGGAAGTTACTGCCTGGCTCCAGTCTCAGACACTTTAAAGGTTATCCATGCCAAAGAGAAGAGAACAAAAATAAATCAAGTAAGTGAGTCTGTTGAGTTTTTTTGTTGTTGTTTTCCCTCCCCTTTTATTCCATCATGTTTTTGCTGGAAAAGATGCATTTCCTGGAGCTGCTGATGTGTTTTGGGACTTCAGGCACAGATCCTCTCACCATTTTCAAGTCTCATTCTGAAGGCTGGAGTAACCTTTTTTCTGTTATGGACAGTCAGGGCTGTGCAGGATTAAATAATTTCTTGGATAACCTGTGCAGATCCCATGGACAGCTGTGGCTATCAGGACTAAGACCTTAAATGCAATTTTATATTCTTTGGAGAACCAGTCCAGAGAGCAGAACATTGGGGTCATATGTTTTTGGTTGCTAGAGGACTTTTTCTTAGACAGTGGATTTTCCTGAACCTAGTACTAAACTTTCTGATGAGAGAAATAGCTTTCCAAATGTCCTATTCTATTGCCTATTATTACTGGGAATTGTTTTATTGCACAGACTCTGAAATATTTCATGACAAGAGGACAGGAAAAAAACAGAACTAAAGGCATGTAAATAGGAGATGGATTGCAAATAGAACAGGACTATATGCCCTTCCTGATATTTATAAAGGAAGTTATTGTTGGCAAGTGAACGGAACTACAGAAGTCTCTGCATTGAGATGAGGACCAATAAAGCCTCCTATGCTTACATATGTTTGATTTTATGTATGATAGAAGTCATGTAAAAAAAATGGCGTTATATAAGTAGTTAGCAAATGGACATATATGTAGAATCAAGACCTACATTGTTATTAGTACAATTTATATATTATGTTAGAAAAGTTATCACTGCTCCAAGCAAGAAAATGTCAGAATTGCCTGCTCTTAATTATGCAACCACATCCATCTATAAACCACTGCATTTTTCGCCTCTAGTAGAAAAGCAGTATGTAATTAAGGATACTATAACTTGTGCATGCACATGGAAAGATTTATTTATCTTCTCTCCCTTTTCAGGACCAACCTTCTTTCATTGCCTCCCATCTTTGATCTTTGGCTTAGACTCAGCCAGATCTACACTCTCCCACCCTCCTTATGCAAAGCTCTCTCTTCCTCTAGTCCCAAGGCTTCTCCTCTCTTGAATCCTTCTCCTGCTTTGAAACCTACCTCCCAGGCTGGCTGCTGTAATCTAGCAGTCTCCACGGAGTAGGTGGGAGTTACATTTGCTGCAAGAAACAGTGCACAGGGGTGAATAAAACGTCTGCCTCATACCCAGCAACACTCCCTCCTGCTGTATTTCAAGACCCTTTTGCAAGCATTTGTCTAAGAAATGGACAATGGCTCATTTCTATTTTAAAACAGGCAAAACACTTGCAGTGTTTCTAGGTTAATTCTCAGAAATATGTACAGGGTTCTGGCTGACATTTTTAAAGAAACTCACCAGCCAACAAATCTGAACCAAACAGACTAAGCCATTGACATTTGGCAAACATATTAGTAAATAGAAGTAGGATGAGGTAACAGGGAAATGCTCAGCAGCCTAGCTAATTGGCTCTGATATCAACCCCAGTCCTGTAATAAGGTATAGTCCTGCTTACATATCTACTGAGTAACGTGCATATAAACATCTATCTACAGTGATTACAGGAAATACTCTGCAGTCAGATATTTGTGTAATTCAAACATAAAATAATCTACTTCGGGCACAATAACATACAGGAAAAAGTATGATTAGGGTTGCCGAGCAAACTAGCCTGCAAGAGCAAATACTGATAGAGGGTTTTTGACACAAGCCTGTATTGCCTTATAACATATTATCATTTCCTATGGTTCCAAGGTCAATGTCTCTTTCACAAATAACATTTCGGACCTGTAATTGTTCATCTACATGCCAGCAATTATGGGCGAATTGATCAGCCAGTAATTAATGCTATGCTATTACACTTTTTAATTTGTAGATTATACAGCTGCAAGCATTCACACATTTTTAATTTGTATATTATACAGCCACAAATGTTTACAATGCCCTTTTTAATCTCCTTACACTACCAGTGCCATTATTCACTGTAGATTAATGATACACCGAATGCTGAGGTTTATTTCATTTACCACTCTTACCAAGAGAGCTGTTAACATTACTGTGCTCTATTACTTAATGTCTTACTGCAGCTGCTAGTGAGCATTGGTTACCCTTTAAAATATTACCAGTTGAATATTCTTTCCCTCTCTCTTTCTCTCTCTCTTAAGCACTCTTGCTACTGACAATATGACTCTGTGGTAATATTACACTTTATTTTCAAATTTATTTCAAGAGTCTTGTTCCAAGGCATTTCAATCTTTTGTTCCAAACAAAGGTACCTCGCCAGCCCTGGATGTTTTGCATTCCCCAGCCTGTTCTTCCTACACTCTTCCTCTGCATGACTTCACTATCTTCTTCATATTATATTGTAAGCTGGGCAGCTAGCCCATAGTCTTACTTCAGGGAAACATTTCTGGTCAGGACAACACTCCAGCATGTCTTTAACCTAAAGCACTTGTTCCAGTCTATACAAGAACCTCTTGCTTACATTATTTACTTGAATAGGACACTGCAAAAATAATCTTTCTTGCTAAAGACTTAATCCAAAGCTTATCAAAACCAACAAAAGCTGTCTATAAAAGACTTGCTACAGAATTTAGGGACATCACATTTTTTTTCCCTTTTGTCTTTAATATGGCAATGTTACTACTACCTCTTATAAAGTGATTTGTGATATACAGATGAAAGTCTTAGGTATTGTTAAAACCTTAAGATGTTTGAAATCATGAAAACCTATTTCACTTTCTAAGCTCCTCTTTCAAAATACAAGTCAATTATATATATATATATACACACATACATAAACACACACACATATATATATATATGCACAAAACATTCTACTTGGCATTGGTGCATTCTTATCGGAACTTTACTTAAGGCAAAATGATCAGTATTCTTCAAAACTACACTAAGCAAAATAGTTTCCTTCTTTCCCTCTTCTTCAAGAGGGAATAAAATATTTTGAAGTTAATTATGAGGACAAAATAAAACTCACCTGATTCCTTGTCCCCCTACAAATAAAATACCTAAACCACCTCCATGAAAAGACTCTTCTTTATAGCTTTAAGTCCTGAAATGGTACTGAAAGGAAACTTAAGAGACCTATTGCAAATCAGTGGACAACTGGACACATAATTTTTTTTTTTTAAATACCTTGACTGAAAAGTGAAACATCTATTATCTCTTCATGATCACCTCCTGAAAAATAAAATGCAGTGGAAGAACTTGTCTCTTGAAGGAAGATGCAACACTTGACTAGCATTTCCAAAAGAAGCCATTGTGAATTACCAGAGGTAAAATATCCATTTTAAAGTCCAGCTGATATGTTCTTTAAATAAATGTTCTTTCAAAAAATATTTTTCCCCAGAAATCAGATTCATTTAACACGTAAATAACAAAAAGCTGACTTTCTGTTGAAAAGCAGTTTTGAAGGGAAAAATGTTTAACTAGTCCTAGTCAATGCCGTTACAATGATTTACACCTGTTGAAGATTAATACTTATCAAATTCACATGGGCATTGCAAGGATTAATGTTTACAACATTTTACTGGAAAGCTAAAATGATCTCCCACAAACATTAAACAGTGACACCTGTGATAACTCGTGTTACATACTATGTTAAGTACAAAAGATGTCTGAAGGATGTCAGATATCACTGCTGATAAACATAAAGACTTCCACAGGATTCTTGCTAATAAGTAGTTGTAGAAAAAAAAAAAAATATATATATATATATATATATAAACACCTGTATGTTATAGCAGTTTTCTTTTTTCTTTTTTTTTAATCTAAATGATTTCTGAAATATATATATATATATAAAAATTAAATATATTTTTCATTAAATGTTTTATCCATCCAATAGATTTAAATTTTTCTCAGGGACAGCAGAAAGTTTCTGCAGGCAAACTGAATCATGTTCTCCTGTTTCAAGCCCCAGAACATCTACTATAGTGATTCCTAAGCTTTCTGTCAGTGACAGAATTTGAGCATGAGCTTAATTTATTTGACTTAACTGGGGTCCTGCTCCCTTGACTTAAGAGAGCTAAAGATCAGTCCACAAAATGTGGTCATTGGTAACAGGAGCCCTGGTTTTTAATTTCTTCTGGAAGCACTGAGATTTTACTTTCCTTCTCATAGAAAACATCTGTAATTATTGTAATGTCAGATAACAGTGTGTTCTAAGAAGAGAAAGCTAACCCAGCTCACTGAGTACAGGAAAATTCATTGACATTGTCAGCAGAAGGAAGAACTTTTAAGGCACTTAAAGAAAACAGACTTATGTTCCTTGCTGAAGCACCTCTTGTGTGTTGTTTTGAGGTGGTTTAGCAAGATAATTCTTGTAAATGGCAATTTGACCTTCCCTGCTGTCACTACATGCTAACGGAGTGCTGGACGCTGTCCCTAGGTACCAGGCTCCTCACAAGTGAGTTTGCATTACCACAGTAACAACCACATGTCTATACTCTTCCCTTTTTAAAAATTTGTTTAATTATTTATTTTTAATAAGGCCAGACTTTTTTTATATATATTTTTTTAATGTCCCTGTCCTTGATCCTCAAAATTATGCTTAAGATGCCTAATTCCCACTGAGTCCACACATCAAAAATATTCTCTTGGTTTATTCTTCTCCACCATATATAGTTCTTCTCTACCTAGGAAGTGAGTGTAGAAAATGTTCTTACCTGTCATCCCCATGACACCATTTAGGAAAACATGCAGATAATATTCCCTTTCTTTGACCTGGTGGTACCTGTAGGGTTTTTTTACCAAATAACTTCCAGACACAGAGCAAAATCACTGGAATTTCCCTGAGCTCTGCAAATTAGTTTCTTCTCTTTCCTATACCCCACATCTCCTTCACCACTGAGATTAAGGAGTTTATAAAATACAACTTGTTACAGCCATGAGGGATTACTACTATATATTATCACTCACAGCTCATTAACCCCAAAGCCCTGCTAACTAAGAAAATCCTCTCTAATGAGGTTTCCTTCACTGCACTAAAGAACAAAAGGTCTCAAAGTTTTGCCTATTACCAATCTTCCTCAAATTATTTTCCCGTAATTAAAATGGAACTTTAAGACCATTAAAATACAAATCTGAATTTCTTGTACTCAAGAAAATCCATGTCCACTGTTATTTCTGTGCTTGCAAAGGATCTTCAAACTGTCAAATAGAGGGGGAATACATTTCTGCCTTTAATCAACTATAAAAACTGGATCCTACTTTTGAAATAAAGTACATGACTTCTGGGCATATTAGTCGTAATTCAGTTTTGGTGTAAGCAGACACACATTTTGTTACCATTTATGGGAATCAGGCAGTTTTCTTCTGGGATAAATTAGGATTCTTTGTCAAGAATTACAAAAGCAAATGGACTACTTGTCAGGTGTCCCAGCAGTAAGTGTGATGGAAAAGGCCGAAATAAATTGGCTTGACAGAGGAAGAAAAATAAATCTATTTACTATTATTTACATTATAGTAGTACTTAGCAGATCCAAAAGGGACTGAGAAACTCACAGTGAGAGTTCTGTGAGAAAAAAAGTACAATTACAGAGTAAATTTTATGGGCATTAAATGTTCCAAATTGCAGTTATATGGATAGAGAAAGGCTCTTCCTTTTTTTTTTTTTTTCTTTTCTTCTTTCCCCCCTTTTATTTCTGAAATGATTGTTATACTTAGTCAATTTCTAACTCTGTTGTGCATTCAAATTCAGTTTCTAGATGAAATAAAGTGCACTATTTCACCAAAACCCCCATGATGCTAATTCTGATAGTTACTAGTTACTTAGTGAACCCTAAGTAACTTAATGAACTTAGAGCCCCAGTGACCTTAACACTCCATTTATTGTTATGTATTTAATATCAAAGACCAGGGAGATGAGTGGTTGGAAAGCTGCCTGGCAGAGAAGGACCTGGGAGTACTGATTGATAGGCAGCTGAATATGAGCCAGCAGTGTGCTCAGGTGGTCAAGAAGGCCAACAGCATCCTGGCTTGCATAAGAAGCAGCGTGGCCAGCAGGTCTAGGGAGGTGATTGTCCCCCTATACTCGTCTCTGGTGAGGCCGCACCTTGAGTACTGTGTTTAGTTCTGGGCCCCTCGCTACAAGAAGGACATGGAGGTGCTCGAGAGAGTCCAGAGAAGGGCAATGAAGCTGGTGAGGGGTCTGGAGAACAAGTCTTATGAGGAGCAGCTGAGGGAGCTGGGGTTGTTTAGACTGGAGAAGAGGAGGCTCAGGGGAGACCTCATCGCTCTCTATAGGTACCTTAAAGGAGGCTGTAGAGAGGTGGGGGTTGGTCTATTCTCCCACATGCCTGGTGACAGGACAATGGGGAATGAGCTAAACTTGCGCCAGGGGAGGTTTAGGTTGGATGTTAGGAAGAACTTCTTTACTGAAAGGGTTGTTAGGCATTGGAATGGACTGCCCAGGGAGCTGGTTGAGTCACCATCCCTGGAGGTCTTTAAAAGACTTTTAGATGTAGCCCTTAGTGATATGGTTTAGTGCAGGACTTGTTAGTGTTAGGACAGAGGTTGGACTAGATGATCTTGGAGGTCTCTTCCAACCTAGACGATTCTGTGATTCTGTGATTCTCTGAAAAATGAAAATTATGGTTTTGGTGAGAAGACCCCGACTGTTCCATTGTTCAGCCTGCTGCACATGATACCTTATCTCTATGTTCCTTCAAAAATGTCATTGTGGGAGTTTGAGATTGTGTGTTAGCTGCCTGCTAGAAGGTTTATTCCTTAGACCAGGATCATAATAATAATTTTTAAATATCGATCTGAGGATCTGTTTCTGTCTTGGAGACAATATTTGCTTACAGATGAAGAAGACCTTCACAACAGAAATAAAGGGAGGTTTTGAGGTACCTTGTCAGTAATGACAGGTCCATCACGAGCTAAAGGAAAGGCAGTTCATGCCACAGGGGAGGAACTGGGGAAAAAAAAAAAAAAAAAAAAGGGAATTTAGAGAATAATGATCCCAGCAGTAACATCTATACAAGAGGTTGAAGTGCTACTATACTGAAACTAAAGTTGCTGTGTTACTGTGGATCCAGTAAATACAGATCTTCATTGCCACTAGGACTCATTGTAGACCCTGCAAGCTGACAACACTTCTCTTCGTTATTATTCTGAATTATTCCTTTTATAAGTCAGAAAGTGACTTTGGGTTCACCTAAACCAGGAAGCCCCAGTGCCATCTTGTCTGCTGACAAGTCTCTCCATAGAAGCCAGGCTTTGATTCTAGTTTCTTTTAGTGGTAAATGATGGGCAACTGAAAATAAGATGAATCGTGGGCAGATGCTCTCAGCAGAAGTTTCTTTAGAGAGAAATGCTAAAACTAAACAAACAGTCTCTTTTACACATCAAATGTGTTCTCTTTGCAAAGGGCATTCACAGTGACTCAGATCAGTACATTTCCCAACCTCACTAGTTAAAACATGAAGCTCTGAAGTCCTCATTTCTATTTTTGGTTATTCCAATAATTTTATTTGAGTCATGTAATTGTTCTGTATTTCTTTTCCACCTTTTCTCTCATTTATTTGTTTCTTTGAGGTGTTCCTGGCAAAAAATGTTTTAAAATAAGCTTAAGAGAATATGTGCTTAATACACTAGGCAAATGTATATGTAAAAACTATAACCAATTTCCTTCCTTCCTTCCTTCCTTCCTTCCTTAACTATGTTCATTTTCTTAACATGGGCTATCATGGGTGGAATAAAGTTATAGTGTTAGATAAGTGCCAAATGGAAGTTTTCCAGCCTGAAAGTGATACTACCATGACTAGTTATGGGATATTCGATCTAATTATAACATTCTGGGGGTTCTTTTTTTTCTCTCTTTTGTTTTGTTTCATGGTGGTTTTGTGGTCTATTTTCTTTTGGTTTTGTTTTCCAAAGAAAGCATAAAATATCCTTCTCTTATGCTAAAGATTCAATTTACTTTCCTGAATTATTTATTTTGGTTTTACCTCCCTCAAAGTAGACATGTTTGTATCTTAATTTGTTAGTTTTCTTTTCCTAAAATCTTTACATCGATATATAGCTATGATGGAAGAAAAAAATGAAGAGTATGTGAAAATTTTACAAGCCTGGACTGCACAGCTAGATTTTGGTTCTGCATCTACTATCAAATCTTAAAACAAAGTCTTCATTCAGTTGATCCACCATGGCTTGAGTTGTACTGCCCAGAGGGTACATGCACATCCAGAGATGTGGCTGCAACACCTTCAGATCGCATGTGATTATATGCAAGATGATAAGACTAAGCAACTTGCATGAAATGAGCTGGATCTACCAAGACCTAAATACATGCAGCACTTTCAAAAAAGGGTAGGCAGCAGATTTTCCAGGTGAACTAAACAGAAGCTTCCATCCACTTGAGACCTGTGATAAGCCTCTCTCTTCTCAAAGTAGCTTAAATGTACATTGCAGCAGGTTTTATTGTTAACCTCTCTTTGGCCTTCAACAAGTAGTCAATAGCCCTGCAGATTATATTCTCCTCTGCCATCCTGATTGCTAGAAGCATTCATCCAGAACTAAGCCACTACAGTAAACAGAGCAGGGTGAGAATTTTTCAACAAAACACTTTTTCATCAGAAAAAGGTGATTCATCGAAACTGAAATCTTTCAGAGGAAAGTGGTTGTTTCATTGATTTTTGTGGTGGCAAAGTTATGGAGTTCCTGAAAAGTTTTTTTTTTTTTTGAGGTGTTTGAAGCAAATAATATTTTCTACTTCACATAAGTATTTGGGCAAATATTAATGCCAGGTTACATGACCACAGGTAATTTAATAATAAAAATAAAAATATGGAAAATGATTTTGAAGACAAAAGACTTTTTTTTTTTCTCTCATATTTTCAGTTTATATCTTTTTTTGAAGACTTTTATGCTATTTCAAGTTAAACCAGAATATGTTTGACTGAATGGTAAAACAGCCTCCCATACACCCATAAAGAAAATAACCAAGTGCTTAATAAGTTTTCCATTTTCTTGTGTCATAGACTAGTGAAATCATCCAGAAGACAGCCCTCATCAGTAGTATGGCTGTATCCATCTCTTAGAGTATAGAAATGGCTCATTCATGTAAATATAATCTCGATAAACAATGTATGGACTGTAGTAGAGAAAAAAAAAACATATCTGAATATACTGCTCAGCCAATGAAATGCCAAGATGAAATTGTTACATCATCATAATATACATCTACAGATTTTCCATGTTATGAAAGTACAATCGCCTTTTTAATTTTCTGTTTGTTTGAGCTACTGCTAAAGACTGAATTTTCCAATGAACTTTTGAAGAATTTCAAATAAATTTCTGGGCAGAAAGATACCTGAAAAAGTATGATAAGAAGAAACGGGATAAGAAAACTGTGATGTCTTAAGATGAAGAATGGATGTGATTGAGCAAAAATACCTCTTCTAAATAAATATTTTCTTCATATATCCATGGGAGTAGCAGGAAACTATATTGCCCAAACATAAAAAAAGTAATAGAGAAACAAACAGCAATACTCAGAAGGTGTGGAAAGACTTTTTATTGCAAGCAGTCTGCATGGGATAACCAGGACTTTGCTAAATTAAAGAATCAGATAAGGATATCAAAATATTAAAGCATACAATTTAAAAGTACAATGAAAAGAAAAGAAAGAAAAAAAAAAAAGAATATGTGTCACAGCGAGGGACAAAAAAAAAAAGACCGCTTTGGCTTTCAGAGAAAAATAGCATATGCAGTTTGCCTGCCTCAGCAGAAACTAATACGAGGTGAGAGATAGCGTAGAAAATGAAATGATCATAACAAATTAATACGGACCTTCTGAGAAAGCAGATCAGGAAGTGTTTTTTGTAGATAATAGAGACTCACATAAAAACAGCAATACTGATGGTGAGTTTTTTGCAAACACCCTGGTGTTGAATGAGATAGAAAATGTACAGCATGTTATCATTTTAAAAGGGATTGTGCCCTTTTTATAATGCTGCTTCTTCCACTGAGGAAACCAGTCAAAAAGATCAAAGGCTGCACTGGGTTTAGTTCTCCCTAAAAATCTGAAACTGAGTGAAATATAGAAGCAACCACAGTGTCAAACATAGAGAGAGGATCTCAACTAAAATATTCTGTTTTCTCCCCAATCACTAGTGTATTAGCTGAGCAGAGATAAAAGAAAAATCATTATAATCTCCATAATGCTTGCCATGAATTAGAGACACATGAACTGCAAAGCGGGAGATTTCTTGTTAGGCTGAGGCTTGTATTTACAAGTGAAGGGAACAGAGCTTTGCCTAAAATCAGGGATCAGGTTTCCCATGGACAGTAGATGAGGAATTATCAAAGGGTGTAGAAATAACATTGGCAATGGCATATAGTACTGGGGATTGAGATAAATGTATTGCAGTTCTGTCTGATACTGGAACCAATCTCTGAAAAATATACAGGAGGGGATGAAAATGTCAAAACCAAGGTTTGTGTAATTGCTTCAAACTTTAGTGAGATGCTCTGTTCCTCTAAATTCTCTGCTGCTGTCTCCCTCACTCTTCAACACACATACAACCATGCACCATCCCAATAAAAACAAAGGGTGACAGACATTTACTCCAAGTCCCTTTAATTTTTTCATAACAGAAAAACAATCCTGACCATCTATCAGAAATCCTTTGCAATATGTTAGCGCTATCATCCTGATGCACCTGTGGAGCCAGGTTTCTGCTCTGAGCTTGGCCAGTAACACAGCAGGTGACACAGACCCTTCCTGCTGGGTACCCATGTTCCCTGTCTTTGCACTAAACATCCTGCACACAAATGCTGAAGTTGGTGTGAAGATAACTGTCAGCTGTGGTAAAAAGAGGACAAATTGGTCTTCAGAACTTTTACTTCATGAATAAAAGTGCCAGTTCCTCAGGAGTACAGAAGAATGTAGTCACTGTGAATTAGGCACTAAGAGATTTTTTCCCCATGAGGGAAAATTTCATGTTTGCCATTATTATTACTTTTTTATGTTAGTTAAACAGGAAATCTAAAAGAGAGCTGTTCAGTTGACAGCTTCCAAACAACAGACTGTTTCTGTCCATCTTTTTCTTAATATTCTACCTCAATATACTACTACAATGCTGATTGATTTGCTAACCAGCTCATGAAAAAACTACTGCAGTATAATATCTACTGATGCTAAAGGAAGTGGAGAGCTCTGATGTAAATGAAATACGAGGTTTTGGGGCTATTCAGCTGTAATTAGTGGTAAATTGAGAAGTGTAACAACTCAGGGAAGTTGTGATTTTGTTGCTGCAGGTCTCTTGGCTCTACCATGCTAGTGAAGAAGAGAAAAGCATGACAAGTATAAACTGTAATTCCCATGAGAGAGAACAACAAACTGAAGAGACACAGGGTGATCTCAAACAAAACTACAGTGAAATATTTGAAACAGAAAATTGTCATTTGAGACTGGGGGGAACATCGAGGAATGAGGGAGTATTTAAATTTCTACTCTCAAATGGGGATAAAAAAGAAATAAATATAAAATATCAGTCTTTCCTGCACAACTGTTCCATAAATTGGACACCTCATTCTCTTAGAGAGATTCCTTAACAAGTATATTAATTGACATGTAAGAAAAAATAAATAAAAAGAGACAACAGCAACACCTTTTGAACGATTGTATCCATTTTATTGCCTTTTTAATATTTTTATGATCTTTTTATAGATAATTTTACTATATACATTTTATCTTTATGAATGCTACTGTATGTCTATATCAGATATTTGTTAGAAAGTTTGTCTTGCAGTGGATTGTATATAAATTAACTTGATATTTTCACATCATAACACACATCTATCAATGAAAATCAGTTTCTATCAAAAAACTTAATATAGAAAAGTGTTTAATTTATGGTAGAATTGTATAGATTTTGTCTGGTTACATAGCTTATTTTTGCTTGGTTTTGCTGATTAATATACCTAAGCCAGTTTATGTGTTTGTGTAGATTTTATAGCTTTTTGATTTTTTTAAAAATAAGTTTTCAAATGTGTGAGTTATGAAAATGACTTTTTAAATCTCCTGTTATTTCATAGAAATTCCCTTGTTATCTGTGCTGTAAGTGGCAGCAAGGATAAAATAAGGTTTTATATTCTGTGCTGGATGGAACAAAACATTTTATTTAAGTCTGGATTTTCCTTTAAATTTGCTGAAAATGTGGAACAGTAAAAACTTAATTTGGACTGTCCCAATTGGTTGAATAAATTAGAAAAAACTTTTTTTTTTTTTTCCTTAAAGAAATGTCATCCAAAATGATTTCATTTCTTACATCTTGACTTTCCTCTCTTTAGGAGAATCACACAGGTCTGGTATAGTTGTCCTTATTGATAAAGCTATCAAGGTGAACATTATATAATTGTTGGTTTGGGACATTCTTTTCTTGCTAGCATAGGTACATTGAAAGAAATTGAATACTAAGACTTGAATCACTAGGAAAAAAAAAAAGTATTTGGACAACATATCTAAAAGATTTTTGTGTCTTTTGCAGGGACTGAGAAGGATAAACTTGTTCATGAATTCCCATTCTTTGTCATTTATGCTTGCTGACCATGTTTTGTAAATCTCGTTTTGACTTCAGGACATATGAAGAATTTAACACTGATTACAAACATATTAGAAAGAGTTCAATGGTGCCCCACAGGGCATTAGGGGAGAACACAAGCAAATACAACAGCTTCAGTGTCTGAAATACCAAAAAAACAGGTCTTATCCTCCAGAGAGGAAAAAGCCAGTTTGACCATGATCCTAACAACTGAACAAGACTGTTTGGAGTCCCTCAATTTTTAATTACATTTTAATTGTTTTTCTGTTTGTTTGTTTGTTTATTTGTAGATAAAGAGTTGTTGTTTAACGAAATTAATTTACAGAGTAGGCACAACTTCATGTTTCAACACTGAGCTAAGCACTGCTATGAGATACAAAAATAGGTCAAATCTCTCAGTAGGTCAGTCTCTTGTTTTATTACTTCAGACTGTCACCACAGCTGCCAGTTAATGCTAGTATGTTGCAAATGTTATGTTGTACCAAGCTAGAGTGAGTATAAAAATGTACACTTTAGCTCACTACTAAAACACTCAGAGATGTATCAACAAAAGACTGAGGCTTTGAAATATCTCACCTTTCAGTGAACCTCATGTTTGCCTAACCTTCTTTCCCTTATACATTTAATCTAGTAAAAAGTCTTGCATGGTTCTATCTGTCCACAAATAGGTAGGAACAAAATCATCTGTGTGTGGAAAATCCAGATCCAGGCAAGTAATGGCGGAAGTTTATATCTGATTCTCTGCAAGATTCTCAAAAAAAAAAAAAAAAAAAAAAAAAAAAAATCCTGAAATCTCATAAGGTCAGGCAAACTTGTTCAGGGCAGATGACTCCAGGGAAAGAAAAAGACCTTGACTCAATTCTGTATTTGATCTTTGCCAGATATATGTAAAGAGAAGCTGAGTGCTATACCACAGGAGGGGTTGGAAAAATGCTGGTGGTCTCTATGCAGAGAAGAGTTGTGACAGGTCCAGGCCTTTAGTCTGGGAGAAGTAAAATAATATTTAACGTATGGACAAAAATTGAGCTGGAGAAATCTTATCCCAGACTTGTCAAGATGTGTGTTTTTAGGCTATAACTCCTGGATCAAGTCCTACAAGACAGCCAGCTATCAGCTTTTAGGAATGTTTGTGGTGCTCTGTTTTACCCTGTAACTGGGGATCCTGACATTCATCTAAGCTGTATTTGAAAAACACACTTGAAGCATGAACATAAAGCCAAGATTTCCAAACCATTCTCTAAACAGAATGCAGTCTATGTTGTTGTTCTTTCAGTCTTCCATGATAGATCTTTACACAATGAGTTAAACAGGATTTGGAAACAGGGACTTGAACCTCACCTTCTCATATCCTATGTGAATGCTTTAATAAAAATTAGTGTTTGCTGTCTCTAGTGTAAACTCTTTTGTGCTTTCTTTCTGGTCCAACCTTTGAAAAATGAAACAGGTCCAGAGAACTGGGAAATTTTATGATCTTTTGGGACTCGAAGATTGAGGGAAGGACTTAATTAGACCATAAAATACGAATTTGTTGTAGCCCTTGTAAAGGTGTAGCACATAAATATAAAAAATATTAACACACAGTATAAACTGCTCTAAGTACCCCATGTTGATTAACAATGAAAGATCTCACCTTTTAAAATAATAGCAATGCCAGTTGTAGAATGTGAAGAGTGCTTCGAATTACAATGAATTGTAGAATGCATTAGCCACAATATCAAATGCAGTCAAATTAAAACGTTCCCTTCTGACATTTTCAATTAAACCCCATCAAGCTTCCAAACAACCTAGGAAAACTAAATAGACTGTGAGCTAACGGAAAAGGCAGCCTGACATCTTCTCCTTCCAAAAATCAGATTAACCATCAATGCTGTTGAAAAAAATCTGTACCAGAACATTAAACAATTAAGAACTGGCATAACCGTGCTGACCAATGGTCCATCCACTTCTGTGTTGTACCAATTGCTTGTGACAGAGGCCAATACTGAATGCACCAGAGGAAGAAAGAGTAATAATAGTACAGTCTTTCTATTTTAAGATTCTTTCCATTCAAGCACCTCAAAGTTAAATTTGTTTTTGGTGTTTCTATGGCTCCCTTGGCCTAGCATTACAAACTTTCTAATGCTTGTCTGCACAGCACCCTTTTAAAGTTGGAAGGTATAAAAAACATTTTAGAGAAGTAGGAAAGAGCAAGCTTAACTTAAGGTGAGAGAAGGTTTCTGAAACAGGGTAGGAAAGGTAACCCTGATAATCAGAAGTCTCATTTAGGGCAAGTGAAGTGAATCTTCCTTGCAAGTTTCATGGCATAATTTTCAGCTGGTGAAGGACTGCAGGTCTTGAACAACAGAGAATGGAGGTTTGCTATAGTAAAATCTGTAGGAGACACAGGGAGGACAACTGCTTAAGGATCCTAGTACATCCTTGTATGTGGGTCTTGAGAGGTGATCCCTGGTGAGGTCTGGCATAATAAAATGTCACAATAAAATTTCTTTCCACAGACAGGTATTTAGCTAACACAGTAACTTTTTAGTATCACAGCTCCACTGCTTCCCAGGAATAGCCTCAGCATGAAAGCTGTGCTTGAACTGGTCTCTAAGTCGCCTGACTCAAAGCCATCTCTGAATCTCTAAACAATGAATAGAACATGATTCTCAAGAATGTAAAGATTTTTTATTATTATTATTATTATTTTTAGGAAAATCCTGCAATTATATATAGTAAAAGTCTAAGTAAGAGGAAAGAAAGCAGGAGCAAGGATGCATGGCAAAGTCAAACACTTTCCCCTTTATAGTGAAGCACAGTTCATCTTTGAAGATCTTCTTATACTCAAGTTTCTCCCACTACCCAAAGTTATTTGTTTCCTTTTCCTTTTCCTTTTCCTTTTCCTTCTCCTTCTCCTTCTCCTTCTCCTTCTCCTTCTTCTTCTCCTTCTCCTTCTCCTTCTCCTTCTCCTTCTCCTTCTCCTTCTCCTTCTCCTTCTCCTTCTCCTTCTCCTTCTCCTTCTCCTTCTCCTTCTCCTTCTCCTTCTCCTTCTCCTTCTCCTTCTCCTTCTCCTTCTCCTTCTCCTTCTCCTTCTCTTCTCCTTCTCCTTCTCCTTCTCCTTCTCCTTCTCCTTCTCCTTCTCCTTTTCCTTTTCCTTTTCCTTTTCCTTTTCCTTTTCCTTTTCCTTTTCCTTTTCCTTTTCCTTTTCCTTTTCCTTTTCCTTTTCCTTTTCCTTTTCCTTTTCCTTTTCCTTTTCCTTTTCCTTTTCCTTTTCCATTCTTCCTGGGATAGAATAAGTGTGCAGCAGAGAGCTGTGAGTATTAAGTTGTGAGAGTATGGGGGGGAATTACAAAGACTGGGCTAGGAGAGAGAGATTGAGTTTTCACCTTAGGTAAATTTGGTCTGAAGCAGACTATTGTGTCTAACAGCAGACTAACTGTCCAGGATGTTCCAAATCCCTCCTTTGTGCAAGCAATAAGGAAAATCAGTTCCTCGGTTTTATCTGCTGCTCTTCAAGATACACTGTGCAACTAATCCAAGAAGGAATGGGAGAAATAATGCAGGTTTTTTTTTAACAGTTTTACTCATTCAAATCTCTTAATAAAGATTTGCTTTTTGTGCTTAACATTTACAGCTGCATCTGGCCAGAAATAAATCCAGCGAGGATGTCATAAATGCATGGAAGATGTTTATATGTCTAGTTTTTGTATGGTTTAAGTTAGTCTCTCTTAGTGTCTCTACCACATGCTTGTGACTTCTGACAGTCCCAAGTTATCAAGCAAATCTCAAATGTGTTGAATATCAAACAGAAGGTGAAAGTTTAGCTGATTAACTAAAGTCTAGATGAATCCAAGGTAAAAATATAGAAATGAATGAGTACACTACATGTCTTTACCCTGATTCCCAAAGGATTAGATTAAAAATAGATAGAAATATCTGTGAAGAAAGTATTACTGCAATTCAGTTTAGACCTCTGTTCTTAAAATATTTAGCATCTCTGAGTTACATTTCTTTCTGCTTGATCTCCTTCATTTTCATGCTTCATTCATTTGTCCATGAAGCTCATGCAGTGTCTGAGTATTATGAGGGCAAACTTCTGGCACTGTTGTATTTATAAAAGAAACATGCATACACAGTTAATAAGATTTACAACACAGAAGCATAATAAATCAATTCAAAATTTAGTGAGTGGTATTAGGGAAAATTAAAATAAGATTTCTGGTTCTGAAATGGATCACAAGAATTGAGCATTGTGTATTGCATGAGAACCAGGATATAGTACTTTTTCTTTCTCTTACTCTTTTTCTGCATTGTCAGTGTAGACTTGAACACCTGTATTTATTCCTCTTAATCCAAAGACAACAACTAAACTACCTAAGTTTGGAATTAAGCGACCTTTATAAAATCAAAATTAAAATTAAAAAAAAAAAGGGGGTTGTTGAGAAATAATTGTTTTGCCTTGTGTCCTCAGCCTATCCAAAAAAAAAATCCCCAAATAAGAACAATACCTGGTACTTAGAACAATTCTGAGATGTCAGTTGCAACTATTTTTAATGAAATATGAAAAAACCCTAGTTAAATACTATTTTTAAAGATTAATGGAATGAATATCAGGGATAACATCACAATGACTACAATAATCACCAGAGAAGACAGACTCATAAAGACCATGTACTCATAATTTTCAGTCTTTGAAAGCACCAAATATATACATAAGTGTATACTATGTCTAGGTCTTTATGCCTAGATATCTTGAACTTACATTTCTTAAAATTTAGTCTGTCACTAAATTAATCATAAACAAGTGTTCTGATCTCAATCAGAATCTCATGTTGCCAAATAACTGTGCATAAAACTCAATTATCCTAAACTCAGTGGGAGACATAAAAGGTAAGTGAAGAAATGGTAGCATACTCTAGTAAAGTTGTTTGATTAGTATCACATAGAATGTTGTTAGATATCCAGGAGGATCAAGTTTTCTGACTGCTAGTTGTGTCCCTAATGGAAGTATTACTTCTGATATTCCTTAAGCCAAAAAACAAACAAACAAACAAACAAACAAACAAACTACAACAAAAAAACAACAAACTAATCTTTGAAGGAGTACAGGAAGAAAGAAAAACAAAATATTTTGTTGTTCAGCAAATTACTAGGATATATATTTTGACTCTGATTTCCAAAGGGACTTGATTGTCTGAACCTCACTGAAAGTGGGATTTAGATATTTGTAACAAAAAATCCTGCTTCCAAGAAAAAGACCTAACTAACTGCAATCGCACTCTCAGCAAAGTATCACCTCATACCAACTATGAATCTATGACTTAGATACTGTCAACTGTCAAAAATAGGTGGATGAGTACATAAATTAATCTACCCATACATCATTTCATACTGTTGTTTCCAAAGCAATCTATCATCTAATAGATTTAATAATAAGTCTCACAACATTTTCTACCTGTAATACTGGATTGTGTCATATTTCTAAATGTTGTGGGTTTTTTTGCTTCCCTTTAGATGGATGTGTTACAGAATAGATCAGACCTCACTTCTGGCCTGTCAGATAGTATTAATTTATGATGTTCTCTCATCCTTCCCTGGTGCTTTGGATCAAACAAAGGCACTGTTTAAATAAATAAAATGTAATGTAATGCAATTAAACATTTTCCCATAGCTGTTAAGATCAAGGCAACTAATAATTATGTGATGTAACACTTTTAAAACCCATGACGGACATTTATATAGTTTAGCGATTACTGTCATAATGTTAAGCTATTGAGCCAAGATCTGCTCACTTTATTCAGTTAAGAACGTAAAACCAGCAGAGGTAAGATCAGCAGAAATCAACCCATCGCCATTATTAATTCAGTAGAAATATTTACGAATTTACAAGGCTGGAAGGAACAATTATAGTCTAATCCCATACTCCTCCTCTTGAACAGAAACCATAAAATTCACCTAGCAAGTCCTGCACCCATCTCAATATTTTGTGATTGAAAACAACCACTGCAAAAACAACCATAGGTCCCCAGCTATGAAGACAGGGCAGCCTCCTGTCCCAGGGAATGAGCACTGAAGCACTGACCTGAGTAGAGTCACACAGGAGGCCTGAGAACTGTACTCAGATCTGTGCAAAAAATTCCCACGTTGCAGATGTGATTTTTGCCCCTTAGCTATAATAGCATACTTAAATCATCATTCCCATTTATTATGGATGTAAATTTTGTGGCTATAAGAGTTATTATAGTGGTAAAAGTTTCAACAAGTAGTGCAGTATACCAGGCAGTACTGTATTTTTTCTCTCTACCTTACATTATTTTCCATAAAGGATTTTAACCTCTCTTGCAAAGTGTATCAAGATCTAGAAATGAAAGACGTATTTATTTATTTTTGTTCCAGGTTGGAAATAGAAGTATTTTGCCTAAGGAGAAAAACAAACAAACAAACAACAACAACAACAAAACACTCCTTTGAGAAAATGAGTTATGCATGAGTTATGCTAGTAAACCATATAAGCAAGGTAACCCCTAATCCAAACATTCCTCCAAAAACACAAAAACTTTTCATGGAAAAATATTTGCATGTATGCACATATATATATGCAATACACACATACCCGCATAGACACTCTAAAATTACCCCTGTGGCATTTGTGAGAAGCCAGACACACATAAATCCCTCCAGACTTCTATAAAACCTAATGACTTAGACATTCACCAAGAATATCCATATTAATCATTCTGCTTTGCCTGGTTTTCTATAGTGATGTTTTCCAAACTCCAGAATTGTTTGCTGTTCTAAGGAGAGGCTTTTTGTCCTGTGATCTGTATCATAAAATTGCCAGAGAGCCTCATTTTCCATTTAAGATATGAGAAAATTTATTTCAAGTCCCAAGATAAACAAGCAAGCAAACAAAACTATGCTTTTAGCACCACAAAGTCTCAGAGTTTGGTTAGCTCAGTAATTATGCACTTCTGAAATATTAACTCAAAGGATCATCTCACCTCTTTCACATGGGGTAGCTGCACCAATTCACTGCAATTTCATTTTAGCAAATGAAGAGTCTTGGACTCGCAGTTTTTTTCAGTATGTGCACTTTAGTAGCCAATGGCTGCTCTGGATGAACTTTTCTATTCCTGTGAAATACTACATGTGGCAAGACAGGAGTTGTATTGAGATGTGTGATGATAGGAGGGCCTAGGCACCAAAGCAGTGAGGTATGACCCTCCTGCAGACATGTCCAACAAGTCTGCATATCTCTCTTTGAGTTTTATATGCAATCTTCAAATGCTATGTTGAAAAGAAGCCAAAACCAGCTCTGAGTGATGACAGCATATTTTTAAGGTTGGTGTAATGTAATTCAGTTTTTCACTGGGACAGTTCCCCTGCCCCCACAGCCATGTTATGACAAAGGAATCACAGGAAGAGGATGTGGTGGTGGAGGCAGAGCAGAGTCCTTGCCTCCCTCCCCAGGCCTCCCACTCCCTCCCCACAGTAGCACGGCCCTGAGGTTCTGCACCAGTTGCCGGCCAGATGTTTGAGACTGCATCCCTACTGGAAGGTTGTGACAAAGCCCCTGAGAGTTGAATGACAACAATCTGTCAGCTAGGCATCAGCACATTTTTTTTTCCATATTCCATTATTCTGCACCTTATGTCACTGTTTTTAGTTCCTAAATTGCCCGTTGTTTATTTCTGTTCATTTCTTCCATCAGTATTTTTCTTTAATTTTAATGACATTCCACTGCTGAGACTATTCTTTAGAGTACCAACAATGCTTTTCCCAACCCAAGGCAGCAGGGGGGAAGAAAAGGAGTGGGGTGGGATGGGGGTGGGTGGGGAAGGGGGGTTGTAGACAAGGACATATCAATTCCTCAGAAAGATCCAGAGGTTCAAGATGTGATGACACTGACAGTAGGAAGTATGATAAATGCTCCGATTTACATCCAGCTCCCATTAGATAGTTGCAGGAAATTATGATAAAGTGATTATTTACAAGGAAAACCTTTACAACTTAATTAAATAAGACTGAGTTTCTGATTTGAGAGGACAGAACAGATATAACAAATAGGCCTTTTTTTTTTTTTTTTTTTTTTCCTGTGATCAATGGCAAAGCCCTTTCAGCTTCTAAATCCCCCGTGCCCTTTCTGATCTATATGCAACTTACCAAGACGGTACCCATAGGATCAAAGGGTAGGTAGTCATTAAGGGGTTTCTGTGGGGGCTTTTATTACAGGTCTGAGCTGAGCAATGTCCCAGTGTATTGCTCAGGGCATGGTGATACTTGGCTGCTGTCCTGGTAACATGTGAAATGTCCGGGGAAGAGGGAGGCTTCTTCAGGGTGGGTCAGGAAGACTTTTTGCACCAGAGATTTGTAGACAACGCGTATTCCAATAAAAAAAAAAAAAAATTTTTTTTTCTTTTGCTGTTCTTGTCATGGTTTACTTTGTGGTCTCCAGGGTTTAGGACACAATTAGCTCAGTTATGTCTTTCCCTTTGATTCTGTTAGGTGGGATCAGCAGAGGCACACAAGTTAAAGCCCTCACAAATATTACACAGAGAAAAACATCCTCTGTGAGTTATCCTCACTTGTAGCATTCACTCCCTCATGGATTTGCCAGAGCTCAGATTTCTTAATTTTCCAGATACAGTGGAAAATATGCTATTTCTCTTTCTTTATTAGAAAGCTATTGAAGAGGATTTCAGGAAACAAAAGCAACTTTAAGAACAATCCTTTCATTTATGTTGCTAGGCTAAGCTTGCAGAATAGATAGCCAGAACCACGGATTACACATTGCAGAGATTCACACACGCACATCTGCAGCCCTGCTGAATGTGTGACAATACCACAGGTTACAAATCAGTCCCCACAGCTTCATCTTTACACACTGCTGTAAAATGCAGAGAGGTGGCCCACGGTATTCCTACAAGAGCTGATGCTCATTTTGTTCTGATCCTCCTACATGTTATTGTAGATTTAAGGACTGGACTGAGATATTGGTTAAGGCTTTTACCTCCTTTTAAAGTTGGTGAGGGCAACAAATTGCCTTCTGAGACACCTGCCTCACCAAGAAGCTGGAGAAGGGGCCCCAGGGTGGCAAACCTTTGGGAGGTACGTCAGATAAGCACCAAAAGTAGGGTGGGATCTTCAGCACAGAGGTTCAGACATGCTGCCTGGCCAGGCAGCTCAAAGCAGCTGTGAACCTGGGAGAGGAAGAAGGCTTCCCAGCAGACCATGCTGAGAGTGAGCAACGCCACCGGCTCCAAATGGCTCTGTCTTGAGAAGAAGGGGAGTTCACAGATCAAGCTGCTCTTTTTACAGTCTGGGATTCTAGTTTCAAATAATGGGATTTAGGAAACAGAGGTGTGATGAGGCAGAACTAAATAGCCTTTGTGAAGCATTATTGAGGAAGAAAGTTGCTGCAAGTAGTCATTAAGTGGGAGATTAATAATGGAAAGCTGCAGTTCCCAGTGCAGTGCCTTCTCTTTCAAGTTTGTGAGGCTGAGGGGGGACTTGCAATATTCCCTTCTTCCCTTCTGCGGTACACAGTTGGCCTTTTGTCGTGTTTTTTAGAGGGCAGCATGTTTAACACTGCTCAGCAGCACTTCCCTATAGTTTAACTCAGGGAATGGGAACGTATAAAACACCCAGGCAAAGCAGCTGAAATCATTTAGGAAGGGACAGAAGGTAAATATGTTGTTTACTGTCTGGCCAGGACACAGCCTGACATCTATAGACTGACAAAAGTGCTGGGGAATCTCTAATAACCACAAATGGCTCCTGAGTCATTTTCACTCTCCAGCCAGCAGGCTGTTGCAGCTACAAATGAAGGGGAAGTGAAATTATAGACATGATGTACTGTGATCTGTGATCATTATAAGTAAGAACATCAGAAATCCTTGAAAGAGAAAGAAATCCCCTATGGGCCTATTATACCTGCTCCTTTTGTTTACTTCTTCTTGAATTTCTGATTATTTTCAGCTATGATTACATATCACAGGCCTCTCCAACCCATGACTGACCTTTTGAGTTAGAAATTGGATAAAGCAAACTGCTGAAAACGTGTGAGTTAAATATGTAGATCGGGGGCAATAAATACAAAATGTGTTATATATATATACACATAAAGATATACATATATATGCATCTCCAAAACTATTCAGCTGTGAAAGCTTCTGAGAAATGTGAGGAAAGAAAGCATCTGGATTTTGTTCTGTGCATCCTATCTGGTCTTCTGCACCTCAGCTCTAGGGATAGCTCTTAACTATGAAAATGAGGTTGCATTAATTTCACTCCAGGATCAACCAGGGGAAGGACACAGCATATTAGTCGTCAGGGTTCTTTTTTATATTCATCCGCATGCATTAACCTTCATCTTATTTGTTGAGTTAGGCTGCTTTTTGTATATCATGAATAATTTCATTAAGCATTAAGAATTTACCCACACTGTATCTTGTTTTTTTTTTTTTTTTTTCCATTTTTTTTTTAATATTTACAATTTGTAATGCATAATAAATATGTAATAGGCAGGGTATGATTTCTCAGGGTTTACTATTATCTAAGTCTGTCATGTCCTATAACCTTTCTTGGCTTATACAATATTCAGGACTTTAATGCCGCGTCAGTGCTGTTATCATGGGTCGATGGCAAAAGGACAGCCATCTTGACACTCCCCACTCACTAATCATGTCAATTTTGATTTGATAAGCATATAAATGCTTCTGGATTTATGCAATATCAGTGGAAATGTGTTAAAAATACTTGTCAGTGTCCTTATTTTGAGGGTTAAAATCAGAAAATCTTAGAGGAAAGAGGATTCTCTGGTTGCATAAGATATCAGATTCCTGTCCCTAAAAATGCAATGATGTACAGATGATTTTAGACAATATTCAGGTATGCCACTTTTACCCCTTAGTTTTTTTAGGGAATTTCCCTCAATTCTAGAAGAACAAGGAAAGAACAGCCAGGGATGGTTTATTCACTTTAAGCAATGAAAGAGAATTGCAGAACATCAAAATAAGATTTCTGATTTAGAAGAGTATTCACAATAGAGATATTGAATTCAGTGTTCCTTTGCATGGCCACTGCAAGTGGAACCTTATAGTGACAACACACCAAAGGCTACTCTAAGAGCAACAGCAACAA